>NC_066621.1:102643696-102959053 GCF_025201925.1 Gopherus flavomarginatus
TTAGATCCTATTTCCGCCACCTCCAGGCCCATCGAAGTATCCATGGGGCTCTTGGTGGTGGAGGTGGGGTACCCACCAAGGATAGTGTCCAGCTCCTTATAGAACCGGCATGTCTTAGGCATAGCACCAGAATGACAGTTTGCCTACCTCGCCTTATGGTACTCCTGCCTCAGCTCCATTATCTTCGCTCTGCTCTGCAGCGTGTCCAGATCATTGCCCTTTTTGCAGAAGCCTTGAGAAATCTGCTCATAGGTATCAAAATTCCTATGGCTCAAGTGCAGCTGGGACTGCACAGCTTCCTCTCCTCATACACTGAGCAGATCCAACAGCTCCGCAGAGGTCCAAGTGGGAGAGCATTAGCTGCAATAACCCACCATGATCACCTGGGAAGATGCAATGAGACCGCTCCACACTGAGCCAACAGGAAATTGAATTTCAAAAATCCCAGGGGGTTCTAAAGGAGGAGTGATGGGAGGCAGATGGTTGTTTACCTGGCTGCAGGGCAATGGAGTTCAAACTGCTGACCAGGTGGTCAAGATGGGCATTGTGGGCCAATGAAAGCCATAAAATCAAGCACGGTGACTGCACTGGCATTTTGTCGACAAAAATTTTGCACAGAAAGCCTTATGACTCTTGTTGGGCTGGTTTTATTTGTCGCCAGAACAGGGCATTTTTGCCGCCAAAAGTCGCATTCTGGTTTGTATGCATCCACTGTTTTGTCGACAAAAACTGCCTTTGTCAACAAAATTATGTAGTGTAGACAAGGCCAAAGGAACCCACAGTAATTGGTATAAGTTACTGTGCCTTCATTGTGAGCTGACCATACTCAGATGAATACAATAAATTGCAAGAGGAAAAGCACAACCATAGCAATAAGAACAGCAGAATAAATTGGAGTCTAGGCAAAATGAAGCATTAGGAAAACAAAGTCTCTGTCCTGGGTATTGACATACAAATAGGTGTAAATTTAAATGCTGTGGGCTGGAGTCTCTGGTCCATTAAATTTACTTCACGCTGCTTACGTGGCACAAAGTGAATTTAAAATGCTCAGAGATCTGCACTACAGAATTCCTATGTATGAATCTTCACCAGTGCTAAACTGGCAGAGGTTACTCCTTTGCCTCTTGCACCAACATGTCCTCCCCAGCACAAGGGGCCCACAGGGAGGTGGTGGACAGTGGCAGAGCAAGCTCTGGCAGCCCAGTTCTCTGCTGGTGTGGGACTTTATCCCAGTGGCTTAAGTTAAAACTGCCCCTGCAGCAATCATTTACACCAGGGCTGGGTGTAGGGTTGCCAGCTTTCTAATAGCACAAAACTGAACACCCTGGCCCTGCCCCCTTCCCCGAGGCTCTGCCCCATCCCTTCACAAGGCCCCATCCCCGTTCACTCCACGTCCCCCCTCTGTCGCTCACTCTCCCTCATCATCACTCACTTGCTCATTTTCACCAGGCTGGGGCAGGGGTGGGGTTTGGGGTACCATCTCCAGCTGGGGGGTGCAGGCTCTGGGATGGGGCCAGAAATGGGGGGTTCAGGGTGCAGGAAGGGGCCTCGGACTGGGATAAGGGGTTGGGATGTGGGAGGGCTCTGGGCCGGGAGTGCGGGCTTTGTGTTGGGGCAGGGGGTTGGGGTGTGGGCTTGAGCTGAGGGGGGCTGGGGATGAGGGGTTTGGGATACAGGAGGGCGCACAGTGAATAAACAGGACAAAACTTTTAAAGAATCCTTTAAAGTTTTAAAGAACATATGAGGTGATGGACAGTAGGAGAGACAGACTACATTGTTTCCTGGTTAAGTCACAAGGGAAGGTAGGGCATTTGGAATGGTTCCCACCCTTTGCGTGTACGTATGCATGCAAATATATAATTCAGAGAGGTGTGTATGCCTGAGATAAGTCCTTAACATCACAACTTGATGTTAGGGAGGCTTTGTTTCTGACCTGAGTAGAAGTCAGAAGTGTAATCAATTTTTTTTTTGTTTTTTTTAGATCTTATGAACTTTCTTATTTTGTCATCTTGCATTTTCAAAACTAACTTTTCCCTAATTATTTTCATGCTTTCTTAATTTTTTGAAATATTTAGGCATGAAGTTAAATATAATAAATTGATAGTGCACTTTCTCAGTGCACAGGACAAAGAAGTGGACATTGTCTATTTCAATAACCAGCCTTGTAGTTATATTTTTTCTAAACTTTGCCATACCAGTGATATATTATCTGCAAATGGCTTTTCTTCAGAGGGAGCTAATATCACAGAAATGAAGGGTGGAAATTAACCTCATGATTAGCAACATGCTGTAATCTTCATGACTAGGTGAAGTTATGGACCACTGTATCAGGAACATTAGCACATTAACCACTGTGTCATTCATAATAGGTGAATTGGTGGTCTCACATTTAACAAGTCTCTTAATGGTGCAGGAAGAAGTAGACAAGGAAATTGGGATATTTTTGTGTATTTGCAATTTTTGCAGTTTCTTACATTGAAAAGGGAATAAAAATGAACCTTACTCTTAATGGGAGAGAACTTTTGCAGATTGTATGTATGAGCTTTATTTATATGTTACAAATAAAAATCTTTCCCTTGGAAATGCTGAGGTTTACAAAATTGTAGCTTTCATTCCCAAACAGTGAAATTACCTTAGAGAGCCCCTTACATATAGTTATGTAGGCAATATAGAGGAAATTACTGATCTGAAATGTCTCTGCAGACGGTATTGTACTTTGAAATAATAAAAAAGTAACACGTCTCTTGTTCTCTACACAGTTAATTGCTCACTTCTGAGCTTTGACTGTTTACCCTGCCTATCCATACAGCTTTCTGTCATTGGGCGTGGTGAATGGTTGATAAGTACCTGTTTATAGTTCACAGAAATAGCTGTGGAGAGTTAAACCAGTAGTAATATGAAACCAGTCTTCTTGATGTTCTTTTTTTTATTTTTAACTGTCCCTGGAGCCTGAAATCTGCATTCCAGATGAAACCTGCAGCAAAGCGGAAGAAGAGAGCCTGATATTTTTTATTCAGTTTCAAGGGCACTACGTCTGGTTACTGTAGCCAGTTGAGAATTCAGAACAGTTCAGAAGATCAAAGAAGGCAGTTTTTGTTTGGTAGAGATTTTTGAAGTATTGCTTTGTCTGGATTTTTAATTTTACAGAGTGTTTGTGTTGCTGGATTTGCTAAAGGCGGTCTTAGACAAAGTGGAAAAGGTTACATGAAAGAAGCTTTCAGGAATTTTCAGCTGACAGACGTTCACAACTCATAAGGAAGTAGGAAACTAATGTGATTCGTTCTGTTCAACGGGTTTTTTCGTTTATATAGTTGCTCTTCACTTTTAACAAGTAGAAATTTAGTTGTGCGTAGCCAGTGGGATTGCAGGAACTGGGGCAGTGATCACTGGTCGAGCTTTCAGCTGAGATTACAGTGCTGGCAGATTTTCCCTGACAAAAAGCCTTTTGTGTAAAGGAACAAGTAACGAAGCTGCCAAGAACTTTGAATACTGTATGTCAAGATGCAGAGCCGCCTTGTTTCTCTTGGGCTGGAGTTGTAAAATTTGACAGACGCTTTCAGTCCATACTACAACACTAGAAACAGGAAAAGAGGGATAGTGTGACCTTGGGGAGACCAGCTTTCCTGATGATACAAAAAGAAGAGCTCCCATTGCATTTCCTGTTGTAAGTTAATAGACTGAACTGATGTAATAAACAATTGTGTAGAAGGTAACGAATAGTAATAACAAAAGTAAAAGCTATATTGTGGTTTGCCCAACATGGAAGCAAATAACACTTCACCTGGCAGCAGTGAGCTTTTAGATCTAGGCCATGCAACAGAGACTGAACACAGACAGCCTTTCTTCACTACATTTTCTATGAAAGCACTTTTTGGATTTACTACTAAATTGGAACCAGCAACTCTGAAAAAAGAAGCAGTACTTAAGGCATTTCGAACTTTTGATGCTGATACAAATACCCAAGCTGCCAACCAAGACAAGGGTGGTGGTGGTCATGATGATCCAGAAGTATATCATGTGCTTCCCAAAATACAGCAGGCTGACCCGGAGGCCAGTGGGCAGGCTGACCTGAATATGGAGCTAGCTGAACAGAATGAACCATCTCTTCCTCCTTTAGAGTCTGTACAGTCTCCTTTGTCTGAATGTGACAGAGATGACAAGGACGCCATTTTTGTACAAAGTACTTTGACTTATACAACAAGTGATACAGTGTTGGACAATGAGAGTACAGACCTAGACAGTGATGAAGACGAAACAAACAAATCTGTGTTAAATATTGTGGCTTTGTCTTCTGAGTCTTTAGAGAATAACAACCAGGCTAAGGAAGAATTGGAATCAGAAGGGTCCAGTGAAAGTAATGCCACTGTGGAGAGAGATGAAACTGAATCAACCTCATCAATTTCTCAGCAGCTTCCAACAGAGCTGAATGGTGATCTGGAATGTAGCTCAGCTACAGAAGACAAAATGTTAACAGACGAGCACTGCACTGGCCCACCTTCTCTAGGGGAGAATCCTCAAGAGCCTATGAGTGGAGAAGAACAAGGATCTTCAGAAAATGGCTCTAATAACACATCCTCCCCAAAATCAGCCATAGGTCAAAAGACCTCTCAGCTACCTGCTTTCTTTAGTGGATTGCGTGTGCGAAAAAAAGGTCTAGCTGCAGAGGATGGAGAGACTATCAGAGAAATTAAACCGAAGGACAGTGATTTGGCTCTGCTTAAATTAAAACAGCCTGTTAAGAAATCTAATATTACATCAGACGTGCTCACTAAAAAGAAACCAGCTGAGCCTAAAACAAGTCCTACTTTCCTGGAACAGCTCTCTCAGCTGTTCGTCCCTAAAAATGAAGATAAAGCCGAAAATTCAGGTGAGGAGACTAGTGAGACTGACAGCAGTGATGAAGGCCAGGAGAGCAAAGCCACCGATAGAACAGAGACCCTGTCCCCTGCTGAAGAAACAAAGTCAAGCCCACCGGAGTCGGCATTAGATGCGTTTAAAGCTTTGTTTACCCGGCCTCCAAAAAAGGAGATGACTGTTGATACTTCAGAGCTGGAAGCCATCAAACGCAAAATGAGAAATGAAAAGGAGTTGTTGAAAGCAGTATTTGAAAGATCAAAATCAAAGTCTGTGGATGGAGCATCTGACCTGAAATCTGTAGGTTTGAGTTACTTTTACATTCTAAGGGCTGGAAGTAAATGGATAAAGAATGATTGGTGTGAACTAAAATAACTAAGATCAAAATTTGAAGTGTGGCTTCTGATTTTGGGAGCCTTAAGTTTTGGCTTCCCAACTTGAGACACCCTTAATCTTTTCACAAGAGCTGGACAACCTGAGTTCTCAATGAAGTCAGATGAGCACCTTTGAAAAGAAGGCCAGAGATGTCTTAAGTTGGGAATCCAAAAAATGTGAGGCCCCTAACTTGAGTGTCTAATTTAAAAAATGTGACTACAAATCAATTGCTTTCCTTTCATTGAATGTGGATGCTCTCCGAACCAAAGTTAAATTACAAGTATTTACTGTAAATATCTTTAATTATCCTAATAGAGAGTTAAGACTGAAATTCACTCTTTATTCTTATTGTAAATATTATACTCATATCATGTACGTAGACTTCAAGAAAACCTAAAGAGAGTTATCAGAGATCATTATCAGCCTCAACTCTACACTATCTTTATTTTTAATGGCTTTTCTATCTAAAAGTAATTTTTGTTTTGTTTTGTTTTTTAAAACCCTCTTAGAAAGAATTGTATTATGACAGATGACGCAACAGACAATAAATTGTATACAATTTTCTGGGTGACTTGCCCAAGAGACGGGCCTTAAAAGGTATCTTCTCTGTCAATTGTTTATACACCTAAACCTTGATCTTACAAATACTTCCACATGTCCAGCTGTACACAGGACATTTGTCCCAGTGAAATCAATTGAACTATTTATCTGTTTAAAGTTAAGCATGTTCCTGTATGTTTATGGGATTGGAGCCTCTGTCAATATGATATTTTGGATATGTGTATTTTTAAATGAAAAAAGGCAATAAAAACCCCACAAAACTCTCCCACATTGAGAGTCTGAATAAACGAATGTAAATTCATAGTAAAAACCTGAACTTAAATGCAAATAAATAAATTAAAAGCCCCTTTGAGTTAAATGAGCAGAAAAAGGACACATCCTTTAACAATTATAGATTTGTGCAGATGTAATTAATTCATAAAAGTATTTCCATTGACTACAGTAGGATTGCTTGTCTGAGTAAGGATTGTGGGGTTGTGTCCTAAATCTGAAGCTGGATAACCTAGAGTTTGTTTCCCTGCACTCAAAGGGGTGTGTGTGTGTGTGTGTGTTTAAAAAACCCTCTAAGAACTTCTCCTGGGTAGACTGAGACCTTGTAGACACAATATCAACTCACAGTACATTTCCTGTGGTGAGGAAAATGTAGATGCTGGCAGGGCATTTGTTTCTCATGTGTAGCAGTGACATAGTAGTGAACACTCTTATAATTCACCTGCAACAAAACCATGTTTAGCTCTTTCAGCTTAGCTATAGGTACAGAATAAATATTAAATTCCTGACACAGTATTAGCCTCCTCAGTTCAAAAAAGGATAGGCAGCTTCTCAGAGCCACTTTGCTAAATTTAAATTATTTTGCTGCATGTAACATGCTAGTAAGCTTTATAATGTTTTCCCTTTCCCCACCCCCAAAGCAGTTGTTCTTACACTCTTTTTCCTCCTTTCTTCATCCTCACCGACTGGATTTCATTATAATGGAATGGAATCAAGCTGATAATCATCCTGGTTCTAATTTTATAATGCAAATGAGCTCCAGTTATGGACGACCATTGCTTTAAATACACACGTTTAGTTAAACTCAGCATTTACCATTTTGGGAATGGATTAGTATTGCAACATTTTAATTTTCTCTTTCATATTTTTAATAGCCTGACCTGAATCCCTCAGAGCAAGATGACAAAACTCCAGGGAAACTCCAGGCTGTCTGGCCACCACCTGAAATCAATGATGGAAAAGAAAAAGTGGGGTTGAAGTACACTGAAGCAGGTAAAACAAAAAGGTGAAAGACTTGCAGAAATGGATCTTTGTAATGTTTCAAGTGTTGGGTTTGTGAAGTATAAAAATATTCTAAAAAGCTGAAAGCATATTTTTTTTAATTTATTATTTTTTTCTCAGTATGGCACTAGTTACCATGACCTGTATGTAGGTAATTTGAAACTCTCTGTAGGTTTGGATGCCATCTGAAGAAATTATAACCTTTTGGAACTTCTTATGGAAAAAATGGCATTGTTTTCTGATACACTAGGCCAAACATATCTCTGATGCAACTCTGTTTAAATGGATCAAGATGGTCTAATATGTCAGAATTACTAGAGATTCCTTCTTTTTGGGTTAGAACAGATTTTAGGTATTGAATCTGCCAGATTCTAGTCTGATTTGCTGATTCTCTTTAGGTACCAGCACACTTAAGTTTTTACATTCAGAGTAGAAGTAGGAGTATTAATGTGTTTAGTTTTGTTACCTTCTTTGCATAGGCACATAAGAGTAACTGTATCCAGTCAGATCATTGGTCCATCTAGTTTGGTATAACAGATCCTAGTACCAGATGCTTCAGCAGAAGGCATGAGAAACCCAATGCTGGACATTTCTGGAATAGTTTACCTATAGGGGGATGTTTCGTCCTAGCCCATATCAGCTAGTTGTTGGCTTGTGCCCTGAGCATGAGGGTTCATAGCCCTTAAAAATGCATTTAACCATATCCAGTGTAACTCTGGCTGACTCATGCATTGTGGGTTATTTCTAAAGAACCTAAATGAAAGGCAATGGGATTTGTGTTCCTAATTCAACTAGTTAATTTTGAAAAACTTACCCCAAAAAGATTTAATAGGATTAAAAAAGGATTAAATTCTTGGCCTTTATGCTATATTCTGGCAATAAGTTCTGCAGTTTAACTACCTGTGTCTTGTATTGGGTTTAAGTGTGTTGTCTTTCAGTTTCAATGAAGGCCCACCTGCTCTTGTATTACTAGAGAGGGTAAATGGGAGTAATGGATTTCCTTTTCATATATGATTCACTATCTTGTTTATTTCTATTGTGTCCTTTCATATTTGTCTGGATTCTAAACTACATATTCTCACTCTTTTCACTTTCTCCTTGACTCATAACTTTTTCACTCCCTCCTGGACCCCTTCTATTTCTGAATAATTACCCATAGGTAAGAGAATAATACTAGTTAATTGATGTGCAGTGTCAAAATAATACTGTTAACATATAAAGTAAATAACTTATTTAAGTATTTTATAGTAGGAAAAGAGGAAGGGTAGTTAAGTTATTAGAGGGGAGAACTGAGAACTAGCACCCTAGACTTTTTTCTGTCTCTGCAGTTTACTCGCTATGAATTTGGGCTAGTAATTTAACCTCTCTCTCTCTACTTTAGTTTACTGCTTTATAAAATGGACGTAACACAAGGAGTATCTGCCACACAGGGATGTTCAGAAAGTTAACTACATTTGTTTTTCAAGCACTGACAGGAACACAGCTCTTAACTCATCTGACCCACCATACTTCTAGGGTACATCCACGCTACCCGCCGGTTCGGCAGGTAGCAATTGATCTATTGGGGATCGATTTATCATGTCTTGTCTAGATGTGATAAATCGATCTCTGCCGTGCTCCCCGTCGACTCCAGAACTCCAACAGAGAGAGAGGCAGAAGTGGAGTCGATGGAGGAGCCACGGCCGTTGATCCCGCACCGTGAGGACGGGAGGTAAGTCGAAATAAGATATGTCGACTTCAGCTATGCTATTCTCATAGCTGAAGTTGCGTATCTTACATCGCCCCCCCCCCCAGTGTAGACCAGCCCCCTACATACTGAATTGGATCACTTACATTGTGTCTAATCAGTTAGAAAAGTCAGAGAGATCCCTAAATGAACAGTACAATATATGTGCAAAGTACAGTATTTCAGCTTTTCACAGGACTTCTGCTGTCTCTTTTTCTGAAACTTCTATTTGTTTATTAAAAGTACTACATTTGGAGTATTTAATTTTCCTAACATGAAAAGTGAAAAAGGGCTTTCCTATCTTTTTTCCTACTTCCTAGATGTCTAAAGTGAAATATAATCTTTCATGGCAAAAGGGGAACAAGCTTTGAATAAACAAAAGCTCCATATTGTACTAGTAATGAGATGAACTAGGTCATGCTTTACTGGATGTGAATAGGAAGGTAGGGATTCACTTAGATCCAACATATATTGTTGTTTGTTACTGAGACGTTGTGGGTGGCAGTGTCATCAAAATGCTGATAGAATTCTAAGCCTTATTTTTATAGAGCCCAAATTCTATAGTCCCATTATTCACCCAGTGTCTGGCAGAGATAGGGATGTTGATGAAAACAAACTGCTGGTGATTCAGTTGTGATGAAACACAAGAGATGCTTTTACAGGAGTTCGGTGAAGGCTGTGTCTGTAACATCTGTTGAGGATATATAGTAGATTTGTGCCTAAATGGTTTGCAGCCTCTTGGCTCCATAATTATTTCTGGATGCCCAGAGAGTAGTGGTGGTTTACAGTGAAACCTTATGACTGGCTAGGACACTGCAACTGTCTGTAAGTGAAAATCTCAAATCAGCCATGTTTCCTGTGTTAGCTCTAGGATTGAAAACCCTAATGCAGTTTGCTTATGACTACCCCTGAAACTCATCTGCAAGATCCTGGAGGAGCAGAATGCTACTTGTCCCCAAGGGTAGTGTCATCAGCACAAGTAGCAATCTGTGTAGTGCAGCCCTGCTTTGAATATACACAGCCTGTACCCCAGTCTTCACTGATTTCCTGTTTGCTTTCAAGTGCAATTTAAGGAATAGTAAAAAAAAAAAGAAAAAAAAACAGGAGTACTTGTGGCACCTTAGAGACTAACAAATTTATTTGAGCATAAGCTGTCGTGGGCTACAGCCCACTTCATCGGATGCATGCAGTAGAAAATACAGTAGGAAGATATAGATATAGATATATATAGATACACACAGAGAACATAGTGTTTAATAGAGTAGTGTGGGACTCTGTTAATTGATAGAGCATTTCTCAGACGATAACTCATCCCAACAGCTAAAACCAGATGAAAAGCTCTTGTTTTCAGAACCTATGTTTAAACACTGTCTATTGGCAGGGATCGCTCAGATATTGGTTATACTCCCCTGATTTTTTTTTTGGAATGTGCTCCTTTTAGTCACAACTTGAGTCTAGCACAATTTTAAAATCACTTATTTTGTTTAGCATGTGATCAGTAGTTTGTTTCGCTCTTGTTCTGCTTTATAATCTCTGTAAATAAAGCACCCAGCTGCCACAGCAACAGAAGGCAATATAGAAATAATATTTATGGTATATTGTTTTATTATTTTTTTAAAGTTAGGATTTGTTTCATTTTAAAAACAAAACACTATGACTCTCACCACATTCACTATACTTTAACTGTCTACCTTAAGGTTCCATTTCCAAGGACAAATTTCAGAGCCTACACCTCTTCATTCTGCTACCCATTAGCCCTGTTTATGCCAATTAATCTAAATCCTTTCCCCCAGCATAACCATTTGAATGAGTAACATGATCTTGTTGAACTGCTGTAGGGTATTTTTTAGTGATCATTAGAAATTAGTGACTAAAATAAGTCATTTTGAAAATTTTATTTCTGTAAAAACACTCTGTATCTTCTGTACTTACAAGTACTCCATAAAACACAGCTGCCAAGATGTTTTTAGCTCCATTTTTGTTGTTTCTTATGAATAAGAGAGCATCACTGAATTCCCTTCCCTCTGTCCCGGCAGTGGCTGAGTTGCAACAGGAAGGTGCCATTACCTTTAGTGCACTAGAATCTTATGGGAGTGGAGGCAGGAGTTTATAGCCTCATTCTCTCTAAAAGCAAGGAGAAGAATGAATCTTATCTCCAGGATGGGAAGGGAAGCTCCTAGCAGTTTGTATCTGAGGGGATGGGGATGCCCGGCTGTATGCTCTCTCCTTACCTCTTTGTCTTGCTGTTCCCTCTGCTCTCCTCATTGGTTTTTGCTCCATGGCTGCAAGAATTTGAGGCTTCTTGTTGCCTAGTCAACAGGCATCACGGGTGATTCTGGCCCTTGTTGCAGGAGCTCTTGGTGGCTGCCTGACGGTGTGGAGGTTCCAGCTTCTCCCCAAATCCCAAAATTTGAATTAATTATCTGGGTCCCCTCATCTCCACATCCTCCCACACCCCAACTATTAATTACCTACCCCTCAGCACCCACATCTGCCTGTTCCTCCAGTCTAATCTCTTTTCTTGCAGTTCCTGATGTTCTGATCTTCCAGACTTGGGGCAAGGAGGCAGCTCCAGGGGTTCTGCACTCCGTCACCCTTCCCAGATCTAGTGTGATAGGGTTGGAGAGGGGTGGGGTGAGGAGGATGGAACTGGAAGATCACCCTGAGCCACTTAGCTCTTTTTGATCCCCTTTCCCTTATTCTAAGAATGGTGTCAGCTACTTCCCTTCGCTATCCACTACCCAAAAAGTCCTTTCTGCTCTTGAGGGGACAGGTGGAGAGCTTGGCCTGCTTCCTGCAGCAGACCTGACTGGCTGCTCTCTTCCCCCGGAGGCAAAAAAGTTGGAAATGCAGCCAATTGGAGGATGTTTTCCTTTGGGTAAGCCTGAAATTTGTGAGAGGTATGGAGCTTCTCCTGTTATAGCTACACTGGGTCCAGCCCTGGCCAAAATCATGTTACTTGCAAAGAAATAAACCATGAGGGCTGGCAACACTGTAGTCTGCATTGCTTTCATCTACGTAGCCAGGTGGTAAGTCAGATTTTTCCCTTGCTGAAAAGTGCCTTATGAGCATAAACAGGAAAGCATAAATACACCTGTAAAAATCTTCCTAAAAGGAATTTTTTAAAAATCAACAGACACTACTTACTGGATTCTCTATCAGAAGCTGTACCTTTTAAAATTTGTCAATCTAAAAAAAATTAAAGCTAAGTATCCCTTTAATGCATTACAGCATTTGGAGCTGGGAAGAATGCAGAGAGTGTAGTTACATGATTATTCTTTGCATATGCATAGTTTGCCTATGAAGTAAAAGAGCTTTCAGTACATAATACTCCTGTGTTTGAAGAATTGTCATCACCAAGACACACACTGGAAAAAACTGCAGGTCTGATGATCTCTGTTAAAAATGCTTATTTAGTAAATGTAGGTCTAGTAGTCTCTTGAAGCTGGAACAACTTGTCCTATTGCTTAAACAAAGGGAAAAAAGAGTAATAAATAAAAAAAAGACTTAATTGGCATTCATACTGAAGACAACTTTGGAATGAATCAGACTGAAATATAAATCCGTTTAGCTTTCATAGCTATTCTTAACAACCTTTTTAGTTAATTCTTTTGTTTATATTTTTAAACAAGGTTCTGCTCCCTCAGCCTGTCTTTCCATCATACTTGATCCTGCAGTGAAGTCATGCTGTCTCTATGGCACCACCGTTTCTATGGCAACAGACTCTGATGCTATAAACAGAATTTTGATTTCTTTGTAGGAAAGAGAAACCAGGCTCTGCAGGAGAGACCTCTTATTGAAACGTAGGTGTTTTAAATGATAGCAAAGGAAATACCAAATAATGTGCCAGATGCTTTCTCTACAGTTTCTGAAGTATGAAAACCTCTTTCAGCTGTGCTGTGGATTGCCTCTAAGGGATCCATCCTCCAACACATTTTAAACCGAATGAGAGGCTTATATATTAGAGCAATGTGTGTAGTGGTCTGAGCATAGGTTAGAGCCACAAACTCATGAGCTCTAATCATGGCTTTTATGCAGGCTTCCTTCATGGGTAAATTATTTATCCTGTCTGCCTCATTCTTCCCTTGTAAAATGGAGATAATACTTACATGCCCTTATACGGGTTGAGTTAAAGTAGTCTGAAGAGGAAAATATTTGTAAGGGAAAGAATTATTATTTGTAATTTTTTCTAAATGAATAAGGAATAACACTACATAGGTGGCCTATGTCTCTCAGAACTTATATTTGCCAGCTAGCCAACAGCAGCCAGATTCTTTAGGGAACTCTTCAGGCAAAAAGAGAGAAGGTGAATACTCCTCTTAGAGACTGTCCTTTTTAACAACCAGCTGGATGCTGGAGTATAAATGAATCTATTTCACTTTATGTTCTTATTTGCCAGCACTTACTCTCACAGGTTTCATGAGGACATCTTTTTTCAAGCAGCAAAATCTCACCATTTTTACTGTCAGTATTGTTAGCTGTTTAGAGTGGAGATGGTGGAATCTGACCCTCAAGAGGAAATGTTGCCATGAAGAAAGTGATCATATTTTACATATGAGCTTCCTACTTTCTGTGCCTGGATGGGGAGTTAGAGTTTTCACTGTAAAGATCTGGCTTAATTAACTTCAGGCAAACCCGCAAAGCATTCTGTATTTTAATGAAAGCCTGATGTGATTTCTTGCCCCCATTCAAAGCTCTACATAATTGTATTTATTATCCCTTGTCAAGCTTTACATAATCATCAATAATAAAACTAATACTATTTAAGTTTATTATTATTTATATTGCACCAGTGCCTTGGAACCTCATTCATGGACTGGGACCCCTAGCAGAGTATCTGACTTGCATCAACAGTTTTATTTTAAAACCTTTGTGATGACATTTTCTGGTATAAATATGGTGTATGCTTTATTATTGATTTGATAATAGAGTACTTACTATAGGTTTGCATTGGCCATATCTTTGCAAATAAAGGATTTCATGGAACAAACAATATTTTACTGTTGAGATGCAAAAATAGAATTTAGAAAGCCTGTTCTTCTGGGATGTCAATTATGACTTGTGGTGCACATTGTTTTGATAGATAAGAGTAGTTCAAGGAGATTCTGGCTGGCAGGGGTTTTTTTTTGGTTCTTGGCTTTGTAATGTTTATAGAAATTCAGGATATGTTATTGCCTACAAAAGGCTATTGGAAACTATCACATAAGAGATTTTGCCATGTGACAGGTTATTCATTTGAGAAACGTGATGCAGAAAAGGGAACATTTTAGTGTGTCCTAGTAAAACAGTTGTTCCATTTGCAAGATCCGATTTACTCAGGGCAGGTCTACACTGGAAGTGCTATATCGGTGCAGCTGCGCTGCTGAAGTGCGTCTGGTGAAGACGCTCTGTGCTGACGGAGAGCGCTTTCCCGTTAACTTCCACCTCTTTCGGAGGTGGAATAGTTATGCTATGTCATGGGAGAGCATCTCCTGCTGACGTACACCTCTACCCCGATATAACGTGACCTGCAATAACACGAATTCAGCTATAACATGATAAAGAAGCGCTCCGGGAGGGCAAGGCTGCGCGCTCCGGCAGATCAAAGCAAGTTCGATATAACGCGGTTTCACCTATAACGCGGTAAGATTTTTTTGGCTCCCAAGGACAGCGTCACGTCAGGGTAGAGGTGTAGCACCGTATGGACAGAGCTTAGGCCACTGTAACTTTCATTGCTCAGAGGGGGTGTCCTTTTCACACCCCGAATGATGTAAGTTAGATCAACTTAAGTGGTAGTGTATACTTACCCTCAGAGTTACTTGATTTCATTTGATCTTAACAGTTGTTATTTAGACATAGTATGAAAAACTGTAATAGAGTTAACAGTTTATTAATTAATAGAAAGGATTAGATAGGAATATGTTAGGTAAAAATGATAAATTAACTCCCCTAGTGTATGCTATGGACTGAAGTTGGAGTTTTTGTGATTGATGGTAACTGCCAATTTAACTCCAGTTCATTTGGTGATGGAAGTAGGAGTTTTAAATTGTTTTACTATATTATTTGTCACAAATGTTATAATATAATAGATGTGTGCCGACTTGATATCATTTAACATATTTTGGCAAGTTGCATTAGATTTCTGTTGGGAAGCAGATGTTTTTATTACAAGCCAGCTTGCCACTTGTGACTAGTGCAGCCATTTTAAATTTGTATACCTTCCAAATGTCACCCATCTGGAATGACTGTCACATCTTTGCTCCTAATGTCAGAATCTCATTCATACCAACTGAAATGCAACTAATACTAAAGATGGTGGGTAGTGAGCGAAGTTTCCCCATCTTTTCCTCCTGACTATAAGAGGCTACTCCTGGGGCTTGTGAATAGGCAGCCAGTTCTGTTCTATATTCTCTATACGAGTTCTTAAACAATGCTCATCTCTCATGACTGTAGTATCAGTGGGCTTGTCATGAGAACTAAGACCACTTTACTCCTGAATGAGAATGTCCACCTGAGGGTTTAATGTGCATTAACTGATGTGCATTGACTTCATATTTATAGTTGATTTGCCTTAACTTTTCCATGCCATTGTGTAATGTGCCCTGAGCACCTTCCAGTAGTGTATTAAGCAATACTGATTATAGATATATGTGTGTTAAGCCAAAGTTTACACAGTGCTGCAGTGCAAACTACGAAAATGTGAATTGCAGAGCGTACCAAAGTGTTGCAATCTAACTGCTCTGTATGGACGCTGCTGGCACAAACGAAAGGTACCTAGTTTGCATTAACATAGTCCTGTTTGAAAGAGGATTCCAATAACATGAATAAGGTACCTTTTAGTTTGTGCCAGCAACGTTCACACGAGGCAGTCAGATCGCAATACTTTGGTGTGCTCTGCAGTTCACCTAGTAGGAGGGAAGCCAGTATCTAAAAAAACAGTTCTACATGATACAAGTAGAATAATCACTTGAGGTTTTGGCTCCAGGATTCTGGTGCCAAAACAGATGAGACCATTCGACTTAATAGTAAAACCCAGGGGTTTAATGGAATTTACTCTCTTGTATCAGATTTTGTTCTGCGATCTTACACACCATGTGTGTTCAACTTATGTCAGAACCAGCCTGTGAACTTGTGTGATTTAAAAATGAGCCTAAATTAAAATCCTGGATCAGAATAACCTCAAGCATTGTAGAATTTTGGATCTGGATTTAGATCAGAGTTTTGGGCCTCATCTGGTTTCATCTCCATCCATATGGTAAAAACACATGCTCTTACCAGTATGAGATCCATTTTATTTTATATAAGAAGGTATTTCATACATATGGTGTTAAATCCTCCAGCTATTCCAGGATCTCAGGAACCTTAGAATGTATAGAATGTGTACTTACTGTGCATGTGTGTAGTCTGGGATTAGGTGCATTGTATATTGAAAAAATAATTTACATGGATAAATAAGTATCTTCCTTTTATTTAATCTTTTGCTGGGTGGAATGAGTGGGAAGAATTTGTAATGCTTAGAAGAAATTCTTTATTAACTTTGTTCCTCCTGTTTGTTGGTTGGGTGGCATTTATTTGCTGTATCATACCATTGGAACCTTGCCACTATAACAGGAAAATTGCACACTGTATCATGTGATCCAGTCACATAATGATTTTTTGTAAATATGGAGTAGGGAGGATATTTACTGACACATAAATCAGGCTGCAGCTACCCAACAGCATTATTTCTATTGCTGCCTTCCTGGGAGGACAAAAGTGACAGGTGATGTTATTAATATCTATCATCAAGTAAATGAGCTGTAGCTTTAGCCTTACCTGTAACAGGAGAAGAAAGATCCATCAGATAGTTACTCAGGTGATTACCATGGAACAGTGATTTATGCCGCTTTGCAGTCAGAGGGAATGGAAGCTGTGTTCTTCCTTTATGCAGAAGAGACACCAAGACTTCACCTGTTTTCCTTTGTGAAGCCCAAACACTTGTAGGAATCTTTTCATTTTATTGAAATGTTTGGCCTCCATTATTGAGGGCATTAATTATCTGTTTACCAGGATCACTCCATTTATAGTAAAAAGTTAATAATTATACTTACTGTAACAATTTAGCAATGATCAAATTTTGTTTAGAGGGTGGTCCCAATAATTAGACTTTATTTAGACCACTGTGAATATCCAGATCTCAATATTTGCCTGTTCAGCCCCCCTGATCTGTACCCCCTATTCTTCAGATTACCCCCTCACCAGATTTTCTTGGGGGTGGGGGGTATCTTCCCAGTGACTTGCAAACTGCCTCCCTCCTCCACCCATGCTTTCATTATTCCAGAATCTTCAGAGGTCCTTGATGACCATTCTGTTTTGAAACTTTAGGGTGTAGGGTGACTTTGCAGGTATCCCTTCCCCCCACTAATTTGAGAAAGATCTGGTAGTAGTGGAAGGGAGGGTAGGCTGCCCATTCTTTGCTCTGAAACAAAGGTGAGCAAGAAATTGTATTAAGCTGCTACTGAGTAGTGGGTAGCTGACTTGTGGGGCCTTGGATAGTTTGGGAACTAAAGAGCAATGAAAACTAAAGGGTAACAAAGGAGGAGTTGGAAATCAAGTATGTGGGGAAAGGGAGGGGAATAGGAGGTAGGTGAAAGACCACGCAGGATGAAGAGGGAAATTAATTGGGGAAAATGGAGAAATGCAGGGAATGATTAAAAAAAACTAATAAAGTGAGCAGAGGTAAGAAATGGAAAAGAAAGAGAAGGCAGAACCAAATACGTGCCACTTTAAGGTTAAGTACATTTCATGTTAATTCCCATTTGCATTTTATGGGTGACTTTTAAGCTATGATAATTTTATGGGTGCTTATTTGCGTTTGGTGTATGTGAGCACAAGTTTCTCTGCAATGTAGGAATTCCTTATTCCAGGGAACTGTTACTCTAGACCTGATTTGACTATGCTATTTTTACGAAGAGAGTTTCAAATATTCACTGTGCTGGCAAAATACTATCAAAAATCAATTCACGTCCTTTATTTTGTCCCCAAAGTTCAAACTAGGGATGTTTTGCAAATAAATAAAAATTCTAATTACACGGAATTACTGCAGCCTGTTTAAGAAAATTTCTAATTTTATAAAACTTCTAATACGTTAAATGATGCAGTTAAAGGGCTACAAAAATCGTATGCATCCTTTTTTCTGTTTCATTCTGCTTGCTTGTGAAAGTAGAGTAGTTTCACCTTTGTTATTGTTAATTTTAACTTGCTGGTCCTAATGTAGCAGCACAACAATTCAAGATTTGCATTGCAAACACGATAGTAAAATTTTTAAATACAAAACTCTTTTAAGTCGAACTTTAAAAAATAATGGAACATTTCTACTGATTACAGTTTTTACGAGCCTTGAATGTTGAGCTTAAATTGACTGAATGTTTAAAAAATGGATATAAGACTTTTTTTTTTTTTTGGTTAAAATGCCATATTTGCCTACATTCTCACCTTAATTCTAGGTATATTTAAATTCCTTTTCATTATAATTTTAATTTAAATGCCAATGCAAGCTAGAATATTTTTAATTGCTGATAATAATATTCGCCAACAGTAACTGTAGCCTGAGTTTGTGGGGCAGAATGTTAAAGCGTTCCTTATTCAAACAGTGGGAGTTTTGACTGAATAAGCATGCAGGATCATGCCTGAGGATCTGTTATATACCCACATATAGTTATGCAGTAATGTGGGAGGATGCACTGGTGGCACCTAGCGGCTGAAACAGAAAATTGCATGGGAAAGTAATGGAGGAGGAAATGCAGAGAGTTCTTCAGAATGCTGAGAATAGTGGAGCCGGTAATGAATATGGGCAAGCAAATGAAGAAAGCACCCTGTTCAGAACTGCAATGAATCAGTGTCATTAGGAGTGAGTGGAGAATCGGTACTGTAGGATGTGCTACATCAGAGGAATGGTAGGTTGCTCATTAGTTTTTAAACTTTCTCTGGTACATTTGTTCTCCAGCAGTTAAGTTTTTTTATTTTAGCCTTATTTTTTACATATTCCTCTATACTCCATTTAATAGTGAGATTTTTTTTACAGTAATTAATGTACTGGCCAAGAAACTTTCCTTATTTTACAGTTCTTCATTATGAATTTTGCTACTTATGATCTTTAGCTTTCAGTTAATAGAGGAGAAGAACTCCTAATTTCGTATTTGATGTTTGGAGAAGCAAACCCTTATGTTTGGAAGGTGGTCTGAAGATCTGTCTGGGAAATTTCTTAAACTGATTGATATAAAAGATTAGTTAACTGGGAAGAAGTAGGCGTGGCATTACTTTAAATTACTTTTAGCTTTATTTCAGGGATATCCTGCAGTTGAGTGAGCTCAGCATTGTTCAGGTACACTGATTCAGGAAAATAGCCTGTGCTTCAGTGCTGTCCTGAATTGGGGTCTAATGCATTGGTCCCATTCCCAAAAGAAATCTCAAACAAAACCACCTAATTCAATGTAGAGCCTAAAAAGAATAGCACCATCGTCTTGAGCATGCACAATCCCTCCTTTCACAATTTTGTGGAATGCTCAGTTTTCAGTTAA
This sequence comes from Gopherus flavomarginatus, assembly GCF_025201925.1. NCBI lineage: Eukaryota > Metazoa > Chordata > Testudines > Testudinidae > Gopherus > Gopherus flavomarginatus. The sequence goes on from NC_066621.1 coordinate 102,663,023, forward strand.
GTTGCAGACTTGTCTTTTAGGGCAGCATGTGAAGCTCATCTGTTTAGCCAGGAATGGGTAAGGAGGGCTATAGAGGTGGAGAAAGCTGTTGATTTGGTTTGATATGGTTCTTTTAACGTTTGTAAGTGCACTTAGAGCTTGTCAAAGTTAACTTTTATGTGTAAAATTAAATTTTCTTTGCCATTGTTTGTGGTTGGTATTAGTGGCACTATATTATGCACATACTTTGTTTAAGGCAACATCCTGGAATGTGCATTCTACGGTGACTAATACCTGTTCAATACTTGTGCTTTTTACTCACACTAATGTGAACTCTTTACAATGAATTTTGCTATGTATCACATGCCAAAGGTAGAAGGATGTGTATTGTATTTAGCAAAGCAATTGTGTGCATTGTTCCTTATACAAATATATTTTCCTGTCGGTATGACAATAAATTTCATGTGCTAAGCCATTGTATAAAGTATTTGTAGTGTAAAAAGCAAATTGGCTATCTTTCACATTACTGGGTATGTTACACATTAGAGAGAGATTCTTGCTGTAGTATGTACTGTCTGGAAAACTGAAGTCTGTGCTTATACTTCTGTTATCGCTTGTAATCTTACATATGCTTTCATTTTACCAGACACTAACATACCTAATACACTGCTTAGGGGGATTTTTTTTCCTGCGAATTATACACTAAATTTTCCCCCTGGTTTGTAGACAAGATACAGGAGCATAGCCACTTCATCAGTGAACACATCACTTTTATTTATTTGCTTATTTATAAAAATAAAATCTTCATCCATGTCTGTGGCTTCAGATCAAATTATACAAGATAGAAATCTGTGAGGAAAAATGCTGAGCATAATAATTTCTGGGATGAGTTAGATTCCTTGTCCTGTTAAGCAAGTTGACTGAGTTTCATGGTAAGTGGTTAATTTCATGACCTTGGCATTTGTCATGTCCAAGTGAAAACCTTGAAGAGGTGGGTGGGTAAGACAGATGTTTTAATAATCCATAGCATGCATGTATATGTGTATATTATATCTTGTGTTCTGACTTTTGTAGGAATGCTTGCAGGCTTGTTTTACAAGTGGGTGTTTCCATACGTGAGCTGTCGTTAATCAAATCACATGTGGTGTTACCCTGAAAACAGAATTGGGGTACCCCCAGAATATCTCATCTGTTGCCCCCTCCTGGTCTTACCTAGGGTTCCCTCAAAAACAGATTAATTTAAATATCCTCTAAAAGGTTTTCCTTAAAACAGCCCACCTGTTCACCTTTCTGTTCTCCTATAGTATGGATCACTAGGGTAGCTAAGGAAATTCCTGGAGGACACAGATGCAGCCTTCTGATAAATATTTGATTGACACAAGCAGTATTCTTTTCCAAAACAAGGCACCTTTTTATTTTTATAAACAATAATTCATAATACAGTAGTAATCTAAAAACACAAATCCCTTCAGCAATTTAAAGAGCACCCCAACCACAATAACCTACAGCTGATATGATTCTAAGCGGTTGCACCCTTTAGAGATGACTGGTCTGTCATAGGCTGCTGACACAGTCCTTAAATGATTTAAATCTTATGCATTTCTTTCATTATCAACACACAAACATTTTTATTAGTTCACACATACACATTCTAAGACTATACTGTAATTATAACTGACAAGCTTAATCTGTCTGCTGACACAGGACTCCTGGTGCTACAGCCGCTTGCTGCTGCAGCTGCTGCTTTCTTGCTTGCTTCTTCAGGTCTCCTCTCAACTGCTCTTCTCCAGTCCATTCTCCTCAGCTCCATCTGCACTGTCAGCACCTCAGCTCTGACTTTCTTGGCTGCCCACTGACATACTGCCTTTTATACAGTCATGTCAGACCTTTCTAGACACTTTTTGTAGTGTTTTTTTCTTTTACTACACATTCCATCTTCTTTTTTTTTTCTTTTGCTACTACACATTCATTCACATGGTCACCATTGTTGTTTACCTCAGAGTGTTATGATCTGGTGGATCCCTGCTAATTTACTTTTCCCACCAATTTTATATTCAGTGCTACATGACCTGCAGCTTCCATCTAATGGTGGAGTGACTCTTCCTTATTTAAATTGGAAGCCAGAATTACAAAATGGAGTCTGGGGACTTCAAAACGGAGTTTCTCTGGTATCAGTGTAGAATGCAAGGGTTCTGAAAATGTACTTATGATTTAACTTTTAGCAGAGATGGTAATCTTTAATAGCAGTTAACAGAGATAAAGCAGTTCACAATCATGACACAGTTTTTCCTGATGATAGTGTAGATGGGTTTGCAGGAGTGAATAATGACAATTATGAGTAACAAAGCCTTTGGAAGTACTGCTGTTTGACATGGGAATCACCGAGTACTATATCTGATATATGTAATGAATATGAAAATACAAATATATTGTTTGAGGCTAAAATGCTTATGCTTTTGTCTCTAGCTCACCTAAAACTTTACAAGGAGGGACCACCAGGTGGGTAGAGAGTGTATTTTGTTGTCTGTGTATGTCTAGTCTTTGGTTTCTCTCGTTTCCTTAAAGGCAGTGGGTACCTAATTTATGACTTTTTTTCATAATGCAAAGATTTGAGCTCACAATTAACCAGGCCCCTTGTCGTGCTGCAGAATAAACGGGAAAATTCTAACCTGAGGTTTATCGTGTTCACTAAACCAATTCAGTTTCATCTAGCACGTTACAAGTGTCCCATTAAAATAAGTAGCACTTGGATTAATCTCTCCCATTTGAATACCCATCTCAAAAGGTTCTGTGTCTGAGTGACAAATCTTGCAATTCTAAAATGTTGGAGCCCCCAGGAACAGCATGACAACAGAGAACTGTCACATTTTGTGTATCCTGTGGAACACATTGCTCCTAATTCAGAATAAGAATTTATTTAACTCTGAGAAGGAAACAGTGGCAGTACCTCACCCATTTCAAAGCTGTGTGAAGGCAGTTAGATACCAGTATATAAAATTCTAGCAGAGTTATTCATGAATCAGTGGAGAAGTGTCTGGAAGCAAAAGCAGATTTTAATTGTGCTGTAAGGAAATGAAAGGAACCACTTAACCTATTAATACATAATTATTTCTACTACACTTATCATTTGAGCAATGCTTCTGTCAATTAATTTTAGAGAAGCCTCTTGTACATTGAGGAAATTGCAGTACAAATCCAAGTCACAATGGTAGTCTAGTGATTCATGCATCAAATATGAGCACCTCTGATATTTTATAATGTTCTACAGTACTGAGTGATATAGAAATGACGAGAAATAAAAATATTTCAAACAAAGGCAAAATTATCTGTGGCAGAGAATAAATTCTGTCTGCAAATTTGGCATTAGAAGAATTGCTGAAGGTTTCTGATTATAATTGCAGAAAACTATTGCTCTATAGCTTCATTTGTGTTGATTAAGAGTGACTTTCTTCTAACAATCTTTTTTTTAAACTTTGCTGCAGGAATTCCTAAAAACAAAACCCCTTTTGCCTCTAACATCTAACTTCAAACTGTTTAATCCAGAATAGAAATATGGCCCTTTGTCTCTTTAAAACTAACCAACCTAAAAATCTTTATTTTAAAATTTGCTTTCCATGCTTACATTGTAATTTTATTCATAATTTATATAAAAGAACCACCCACACGCTGTCCTTTTTGAAGTCATTGCAGTTGTGAGATGGAGATATTAAGTGAAACTTTGTGTCAGAGATCCACTTAATACCTCCATGTTGTGGTTATCATCCAATCTGTCATGTTTAAATGCATGCAACATTGCGTCTGGGATGCTTTGAGGCGCAATGACCCTTGACATACTGTTGATGCATTTCTAATCCTTGAAGCCCTGTAATAGGAATTGAAGTCAAGCTGCTTGAAACCTGTTTTGTGTTGTCGTAGTCTCATTTTCTGGAATTTGTAAAAGTATATGTGTAAAATACTATCAGAAACCACTAAAAAAAATTAAAGCACTATCTGTTATGTATTTAAATACTAATAAGGGACCTGCTCTGTGTAAGCTTGAATGTTTGTCTCTTTCACCAACAGAAGTTGATCCAATAAAAGATATTACCTCACCCACCTCATCTCTCTAATATTCTGGGCATAGGCAGCACATATAAGAGATTGGGGGAGGTTAAGCATCCTCCTAAAATGCTATCCATGTGGGGGAGGGGGGCAGGGCAAATACCACAGATAAAGTGTGGGTCACCTCCCTTTGAAGGTGCGCTGCCTTTGGAGCACCAGAAGAGAAGCTCCATGGAAGTGAAGGGGCCACTGGTGCCCAGACCATGGCCCTGCCTGTGCTTTGCTCCAAGGCCCCACCCCGTTTGGCCTCTTCTCCTGAGGTCTGACCCGCCTGTTGCTCACTCCTCTCTGCTATAGAGAGGAGTGGGCGGTGGGCAGGGGCGGCTCTAGACATTTCGCCGCCCCAAGCATGGCGGCATGCCGCAGGAGGCGCTCTGCCGGTTACCGGTCCCACAGCTCCGGTGGACCTCCCGCAGGCATGCCTGCGGAGGGTCTGCTGGTCCCATGGCTCCACCGAAGCCGCAGAACCAGTGGACCCTCCACAGGCACACCTGTGGGAGGTCCACCGGAGCCGCAGGACCAGCGGACCCTCTGCAGGCAAGCCACCGAAGGCTGTCTGCCTGCCGCCCTCCCGGCGACTGGCGGAGTGCCCCCCGCGGCATGCCGCCCCAAGCATGTGCTTGGCATGCTGGGGCCTGGAGTTGCCCCTGGTGGTAGGTAGGGGAAGGCCTCAGGGGAAGAGGAGGAGAGGAGGGGTTGTGGGGGTTGTCCTCAGGGGGAAGAGCTGGTGTCAAGGTTCCTTCCCCACTCTGAACTTTAGGGTACAAATGTGGGGACCTGCATGGACACTTCTAAGCTTAATTACTAGCTTAGATCTGGTATCACTGCCACCATCCCCAAGTGCCCCCTTTTTCCCTGGGTAGTCTTGAGGGACTTCACCAATTCCCTGGTGAACACAGATCCAAACCCCTTGGATCTTAAAACAAGGAGAAATTAACCATCCCCCCTCCTTTCCCCCCACCAGTCCCTGGTGAGTCCAGATCCAATCCCTTTGGATCTAAAAAACAAGGAAAAATCAATCAGGTATTAAGAAAAAAGGCTTTTAATTAAAGAAAAGAAAGGTAAAAGAAAACCCTCTGGGAGAGATTAGCATACCAGCTACTCTCACAGACAACAGATTCAGAACACAGAGGATGTTCCCCTGGGCACAAATTTAGTTCCGCAAAAAAAAACAACCTCAAATACCCAATTTGATTCTACCTCAATTTGCATAAGACAGGCTACAAAGAAATAAACATAAACCTATTTATTCCTTTCTAAAACTTAGTACTCTGATAAGAGGCTGGTTCCTTGATCTTTTTCACTCTGGCTGAAACTGAAACTCTGGAACAAAGGAAAAACTTCCCTCCTTCCTTTTGAAACATCTTGTTCCCCTGTTGGTTCCTCTGATCAGGTGTTAGCTAGGCTAGGTGAACTTTTTAACCCTTTACCTTCTGTTTATGACAGCTGGAGAGGAGCGGGCGACGGGTGGGAGCAGGCCTCAGGGGGAAGAGGCGGAGAGGAGCGGGCAGGGGGCCTCAGGGGAAGATGCAGAGAGGAGTGGGCGAGGGTGCTGTGGGGGCAGGAAGAGGCAGAGAGAGGAGTGGGCAAGGGGACTGCTGGGGTAGGAAGAGGCAGAGAGAGGGTGGGGCATCAAGGGAAGATGAAGAACGGGGGCAGAGTCATGCTCCAGGCGCTGGTGCCCCCCCCCCCACTCCTAGGGAATTTCCAGTGCTCGCATGTTAGCCTCCCCAAACAGAAGACTCATGCACTGCCTGGGATCCTGGGATCAACATAGCTACAACAATCCTGCATATACTAATAGTCTGACAAAATAAAAAAACCCAGAACTATAGTCAAATCAGTACGATAGAAGAGTCTGAACACCCTGAAACCCCTGCAGAACTTGCTTCTTTTAGTTTGATCGCAAGTGTTGTTCTCCTCTTCTTTAATCTAGCCTGGTTCTGAGCCTCTAATTTAAAAAATAATATAGTAGAAGAAGAAAAACTGGAATATCTAAAAATATGAGCAATTAAAAATTTATTAAAAATCTGCATCTTTCCCTTATCTCCCTTTGTCATCCTTGTCATGCTGTCTGGAGTGGCTCATGACCTTGAGTGCCAGGTGCACTCAGGGCAGAGTGTCAAGGAACAGGACATAAACCCCAAACTGACTGTATGTCATGTAATTAGATTTCATCAACCAAGTAACAAGTGTAAACTCCTAACGCACTATAATAGCCTTAATATGGAGTCACAGACAGTCCTCTTGGTCTCTCCGGTCTATCTTGCCACCCATGCATGCCTGCCTTTTGATAGATGGTCCCTTACAGCAAAAATCACAACAATATTCAAGTTACTCCCAGTCCCAAAGGTCAATTGTACCTTAGATCTCTTACCAAAGATAATACTTGTAGCCAATCCTGTACTAAACTAACTCAAGATTTATTAGCTAGGAAAAAGAAATGAGAGTTATTTACAAAGTGAAAGCAGGTAAACATACATACACAAATGAGTTACAGTCTTATATTTGAAAAAGTAATAGACACTGCTGTAATATGCGAGTGCTGTATGTCCATTCAGTCTAATATAAGCTAAGCAGCTTGGGGAACCCCTGCTTATGCTTAGAAATTATGTCCTCTCCAAGTTCCAAGCAGCATAGTGATATTTTTTCTTGACAGGGATGTGACGTTATTGACATAAACTGTGACCGTATAATCTGATTCATATATTGACCTGGGTCTGGGGCTTGGTCCTTTCCAGTTGGGAGAACCTTTTGTTTTTTACTGGGGTATTGGTTTTCATAACCATTCATCCTCATAATGAGTGGCACTGATGGTGATACTGGGAAATTGGAGTGTCTAAGGGAATTGCTTGTATAACATATGGTTAGCAAGTGGGGTAAAATCAAAGCCCTCTCTGTCTGACTGGTTTGGTGTGCTTTAATGGTAAAGGAACCCCAGCCTTGGGCTATAACTGCCCTGCTCTAAGCAATTTGTCCTGAATTGATAGTCTTAGAAGTGTCCCACCCAAGGCAGCATCCTTACAAGGGCTTTTTATCCCCTTCCCCCAGAGCTCAGGCTGATGGGATGACGGTTTGTGCATGTCTGTAGTTCATAGGAGGGGTGGGAAGCAATCAACAAAGTCTTTTGTCCATTGATGTTTCACAGTGGCTTGTCTGATGTCTTTAGGCCTTTCTTGTTGGGGAGGAGATGACACTTCTTTTGGTAAACTAGTATTTCACACTTGGTAATGCTTCTCCCCTACTCTGGCATTTTGCAGTTTTAGCAAACACTTTAATATTACCTTAAACCTAGCATACAGAGATTATAATTAAGGCCTTGGCTACACTGGAGAGTTGCAGCGCTGGTAGTGGCTTTATAGCGCTGCAACTTAGTCCCCGTCCACACTGGCAAGCCACATACAGCGCTGTATCTCCCTGGCTATAGCGCTGGTTGTACTCCACATGGATGAGAGGAATAAAGAGAACAGCACTGGTGCTGCAGTGCTGGAGTGCCAGTGTAAACAGTGATTAATCTTACTACGCTGTAACTGAGCTCCGGAATTTTCACATAATGCTTTTAACTAAAGAACTCTCTTCGTTTTGTTATGATGCCTCTCTGTTTTGTTGTGAACTTGGGGCTCCAGGAGCTGTCTATCTAAAAAACAAACACAGCTACTGTTCGCTGGAGCAGAGGCAGGCAGGGAATGTCCACAGCTAGTGTTTGCTTGAGGAAAGAAACAGCATGGCGGGGGCGGGGGGGCTCGGAGTCCGTAGGAGCAGCTGCTTATCTGGTCTGAAGGCTATTTGCATTTAAGAGTGAATGAGAGAGGGGTGGGGGAAATGGTCAGAATTTGCAAGGCAGGGTGCTGACACAGTGTCAGCTCCAAAAATCCACTCACTCTCTCTCCCCCACGCTCCCTGTCACACTCCACTCCACCCCCCTCTTTTGAAAAGCACGTTGCAGCCACTTGAACGCTGGGATAGCTGCCCATAATGCACCACTCCCAACACCGCTGCAAATGCTGCAAATGTGGCCACATTGCAGCGCTTTCCCTACACAGCTGTAGAAAGACAGCTTTAACTCCCAGCGCTGTACAGCTGCAAGTGTAGCCAACCCTAAGACTAATACATGCAGCATCCTACAAGAATTTCATACAGTTTGAACACTAAACACATTCTCATAACTCTAATATCTATTTTAACAATACTAACACACAGGAGAGCCAAGTTGCTTTCCAGCTATGCATTTTCCAGTCTTTAGTGAGGCCTGGGGGTCTTGGCATGGGCTATCACCTGGTCTGCCAGCATCACAATCTCTTTGCTGGTAAGCTCCTGGGGAAATGGGCCTCTCTTTTTATTTGTCTTTGAAGTGCCATGTATACTTAATATACTGTACAAATAATTCATAATTATACACAAATGTTACAGTATCACAGCTCAAGATGAGCAAAGTGATGAAGACCTAGGATTTCTGAACATCCTGTCTCTTGGTGGACTGGTAGGCTCTAATCCTCAATTATGTAAAGTGGAGCTCTGTTTGCAGACATGAGCCCTATTGACTTTGAAGTTAATATATAAAGCCCTACAAAATGTTCTGGCAATTTATCTGTTAGAATTTGTTGAATGTAGCTTTTTGTTGTCAATGCGATATGATACTTTAAGTACTATTTGTCATTACTTTCAATATTTATATTTTTGCACAAACTGATGAGTTTCTCAAATTCATTTTAATTTAGTAAAACAAAGGTAACTGTTTAAGTTGGCTTTCTGTCTCACTGAAGGCAGATAAACAACATTTTCATAGCTGGCATGTTTTTCTTTCCCTTTCTTTTTGGGAGAGGAGAGTAGAGGGGAAGAGGATGGGAGCTTCCTAGGATTCTTTGGAGTCTTGCTGATTATTACTTGGTTTCTTTGATTTCCTTTGCAGTCTTCATCCTCAAAGTACTCATTCTGTGGGAACTATTTGAACTCGTTAAGAGGACTGAGGCCATGTCTACATCTAAAATTTTGCAGCGCTGGTTGTTACAGCTGTATTAGTACAGCTGTATAGGGCCAGCGCTGCAGAGTGGCCACACTTACAGCAACCAGCGCTACAAGTGGTGTTAGATGTGGCCACACTGCAGCGCTGTTGGGCGGCTTCAAGGGAGGTTCGGGGAACGCGAGAGCAAACCACGGGGAAGCTGGTCTCCTTTCCCGGTTTGCTCTCTCGTTCCCCGAACCCCCGAGCAAGCAGGTCTCCTTCCCTGCGGTTTGCTGGGTGGTTCGGGGAACGCGAGAGCAAACCGCGGCGAAGCTGGTCTCCTTCCCCGGTTTGCTCTCGCGTTCCCCGAACCCCCGAGCAAGCAGATCTCCTTCCCTGCGGTTTGCAGGGTGGTTCGGCGAACGCGAGAGCAAACCGGGAAAGGAGACCAGCTTCGCCGCGGTTTGCTCTCGCGTTCCCCGAACCACCCAGCAAACCGCAGGGAAGGAGACCTGCTTGCTCGGGGGTTGGGGGAACGAGAGAGCAAACCGGGAAAGGAGACCAGCTTCGCCGCGGTTTGCTCTTGCGTTCCCCGAACAAGCAGGTCTCCTTCCCTGCGGTTTGCAGGGTGGTTCGGGGAACGCGAGAGCAAACCGCGGCGAAGCTGGTCTCCTTCCCCGGTTTGCTCTCGCGTTCGCCGAACCACCCAGCAAACCGCAGGGAAGGAGACCTGCTTGTTCGGGGAACGCGAGAGCAAACCGGGGAAGGAGACCAGCTTCGCCGCGGTTTGCTCTCGCGTTCCCGGAAACCCCCTGCAAACCGCAGGGAAGGAGACCTGCTTGCTCGGGGTTCGGGGAACGCGAGAGCAAACCGGGGAAGGAGACCAGCTTGATTACCAGAGGCTTCCTCAGGTATGCTGGGATACCTGCTTATTCCACGGAGGTCAAGAAAAGCGCTGGTAAGTGTCTATACTTGATTACCAGCGCTGGATCACCAGCGCTGGATCCTCTACACCCGAGACAAAACGGGAGTACGGCCAGCGCTGCAAACAGGGAGTTGCAGCGCTGGTGGTGCCCTGCAGATGTGTACACCTCCTAAGTTGCAGCGCTGTAACTCCCTCACCAGCGCTGCAACTTTCTGATGTAGACAAGCCCTGAATGTGCCTCCCTTAAGAGCCTGTTGATCCCTCCTCTTGTATGGGGATGACACTCTGTATCTCCATTTCTTTCAGCCAAGTGAGAGCATTTGAAAGTCCTTCTGTCAAGGTGAGACAAGGTTGTGACTGAGAGGAATCTGGTTAAAGCCCAGTCTGGAGGGGATGGCAGGTTGGGCGTAGCAAACAAACAAAGGATATAGACAAGGATATAGCAGCCCCTCCGATTTTGTTCAGCATTGATTATCTGAGCTCACCATTTGAGGGTCTTGTTGCTCCCACTTTCCTTTGGAAGATTGACTAGCAGTAGTAACCCAAACGGCTTTCTCCCATCTCCTCTGGTTCAGAGGTTGTGACCTTTATTCTTGGATGCAGATCTTGCTACCATAATTCATGCATCTGTCAGCTCAAGTTTTAGTGGATGGGGCTACACCTTAGATCTATTTTGAAGCTAACTCTATTGCAGAATGAGGATGTTTGCAGGGTATTCCACTGTGAGCACATGACACCAGGGTTCTTTCTACCTGTTGGTTTTCAGGTAGAGTTTAAGGAGTGATTTTGAAGACTTTTATGGCTTGAGGCCTCCCAGTCTGAGAGACCACCTTTATCTCTGGACAGTACTGCTGTAGTTGTGCTAATTGAGATGTGGGGTCTCCATTAGTATATAGGAAGGAGAATTTCTGATAGGATGTTTTCTGTGTAGAGCCTTTAGTTTTGGAATTCACTGCTGACTTGAACTAAAGTAGCCTGAATTTGCTGCTGTCACAGGTATACTGCATAGCCTCTCTATTGGAGCATGTGTTTGGGGATGAGGGAAATATGTGTGATGATCTATGTCATGAGGCTAAATGCCTTTATGAGATCTGAGACAACAAGATTTTGAACATGGAGTGTCTTAGCAGCTAAAACCACATAGGAAATTTTAGTTAAAATATAACCTAAGCGAGGATTTGGCTAGGCTCTATGTGGTAACAGCTGCACATTTATGAAAAGGGCTGTGATATGGTCATAGGTGGTCAAGACCTCAGTTGTACCAGTCAGATGAAAGGTATATCTGTAGCTAAGCAGTCACTAAGACCTTACTGGGAGGTGGTACTTCTTTTTCTGTTCAGCATTTAGAAAAAGATGTTTTGTGTTTCTAGTTATGTAAAATACAATTTTTTTTCTAAATATTTATTAAAAATCAATCACTAAATAAATTGCAGTCCAGTAGAGGTAGAATAAGGCCCAAATTGAAAACCTGAACCACTCCATACTTGAGGATATTTGGAGCAGAATCTCATTGTTGTACCTAATTTCTCGCTTTTAATTGAAAAATCCTAGCCTGTACTAGGCCTGCCCTGGACAGTGTTATTTACATATGTCTTTTTGGCTAATTCGTTATTTATTGTCAGATCCAATGCAATATGTCCATGGGATTCTGGAAAGCTGTACAAGACACCTGCTATTTGTGGGAATTGTCATTTTCTGCATAAGAAGACATGCTTGTTAGTTTTCCATCTAAACCAATTTACACTTCTTCACTTAAATCTTTATACGGACTAGATAATTCAAGCTTAAAACAATCTGACAGCAATATTTATTTGTTGGAAATATTCTGCACATCCTGAATCTGTCAAAGAGCTGGAAGTAAATGTTGTATGAAAATTACATATTCTCAGAGATTGTCAGAAAGTTCCAGAAAATTTCAGACTATAGTATTGTTAATATAGCTGGTCAAAATATTCAGCTAGAAAACTGTTCTGTTTGACATTGCCAATTCTTTGAAGTCTAAAACACCAATTTCAACAAATTACTGCTGGAAACCAGGGAGGAACCCTATGGAATCCTGCCACGCAGGTTTCAAACTCTGACTAATATCCTGCCAGTTCACCTGCCTGGCTCCTGGGCAGCCCACTTGCTGGGCTCTTGGAGAACCTGGGCTTCCAAGTTTATGGCTCCTCAGCTGCTTTGTAGCTTGCCTAGTGGACTGCCCTTGGAGCTAGGGCTTCCAAGGAACCCTTGTTCGATGGGGAACCGGGTGTCTGGCTCTGCACCTGGCCATCTCCCTGAGCTACTCTCCTGGAGGGCAGGCAGTCAGCTATTCTGTAAAAAATTGCAAAAAAAGTCTGTCCTTAAATCAGCTATTGTCTTCTGAGAACTTTACAAATATCTAAAAAGCAATTCAGAGATGATCCAAGAATTTTCTTTTTCTTTGCATTTTCTCCTTTCTGTCATTTAATGACATCTGAATTTTAGGCAGTGGAGGATGGGGAAAATAAGTGAAGCTATTTTGCTAAGCTTCGTACACAACCCAAGTTCTTCCCATTTGTGATGCCAAAGTGCGATAATATTCACAATAGATTGTGCAGATCTCCATAAGATCATCTTCCCTGTGCACTTTAATCAGCAGTGAAATTATTTAGATTATTGGCAGGTAAATATTCATAGGACTTCAGAGTTAACACTTCACTGAGGTGAAGAGTGCCATTTTACTCTTAGAACTCTTGTTTCAGGCTGCCTGCTTATCACTGTAGACACCACTCCTTTGATTTGATATCCAGTTTACATTTTGAACGTTTTCTTCTTCATGACCGTAAAGACTAGACACTATATTATTATTTGTTTTGTTTTTAAAAATATGTAGATCCTGAACCAGAGGATAGTAGCTGCAAAAGTAGTGGTCTGCAGACTCCGCCCTCCCCAGTCCATGATCCAGCCCAAGCTGACACACTCATTTTTAGAACATTGGGGTTTGGATTTCCTAGTTTAGAATTACCCTAACCAGAGGTCTCAGTATTACCCATAAAATTGTCAGCTGTGTGGCCTAGAGGCCACCCTTGTCCTGGATCTTCAGGGTGTTTGTTGTTGGTGAGTTCAAACAAACAATTTCTATTCACTTCTAAAGGGGACCAACAATACAAGAAGATAATAGTATTGTATACATTTATTTTTTGATAACTAATATTCTAAATGCATATAGAAATTGGGTGCAATCCCATGTTGTTATAATTAACCTTTTAGTCACAAGATTAGTTCTTAAGAGCTATAATTTATAGCAAAATACAGTTAATTGATAATATCCCTATTGTTTTTAGATTAATAGTGTTTGTCCTTTGTCCCAGCCCCAGTTTAGAACCCACAGGAATAAGATACAACATTGATATCTGGTAACTGCATATCTAAACTGAATCGGTATGCCAATGTGTTTTTCTGTGTAACTTTCTCTAGCATAGGTGACTCAGCACAGTCAACTTTTGCACAAAGAAAGGCATACATCAGAAAAGTACACTAAATCCATACATCCTGTTTCCCATATGCTTTTTTGACTGATTGCTACGCAGATAGAATGATAAGTAATAAAACACCCCAACCGTATTTTGTATTGCTTGTTATGAGTGAGGAAGAAAGTACATTGACACTGCAGTTATGGATTGAACCATTATATCGGCATCTTTTTTAAAGTAATTCTACATACTGCTGTTGAAGGTGCTGTTCATAACATGAGCATTTCTTCTCTCAACCCATTTTCATCATAGACAGTGCTTTCTCTTCTTCAAACACTAGATGTCTATGACATGTATACCTGATGTTTTCTTTATTTGTTTAAAAATGTGTAAGCCTTCTGTTGACCATAGTTCTTTTGCTAATCAACCACCCATTTCTGATTGCCCATTTCTGGTTTTTTAATTACACTTCTAACAGTAACTCTCAAGATTGTTTTTCAGTTTTTTATGTCAGAGCACAGAGCCAACTTTCTCTATGTAATTCATGCACTTTACATTTTTTTTAATTATATTTCTTTTTTGCCACCTATTTCTTTTAGATGTCAATTCCATGTTTTGACTGGCTCAACTTGAATGTTTTCCTTTTTTTGTAAAGCGTGTGTGTGAAATTTTATATATATATACACTAGATGCTTTTATATATATATAATATAGGAAATTAGATGCTTATAAATATATATAAGCATCTAATTTCCTTGCTTTTGGATTCGGCTGCTTCCTGACTGTATCTTTATTGATCATTATCCCTATATGTTCAGTACTACTAACTCCAAGCATTCAAAAATCACGAGACAAGCCCCAAAATCCTGAAATTGACTTAAAATCATGAGATTTTTAAAAATACTATATCTGCCATTCTTTTTATTTTCGTTCTGAATTTTCAGCTCTTTGAGTTCATGTTTATAAGATTTTTCTTTGCATTCTCATGGATTAGAAACACTTTTTTAAGAAGTGAAAGTTGAGATTTTCCTGTAATCATGACTCCAGCATGTGTGGCTTTAAAAAAAAATACTGAATATCATGTAACTCAGAAAAAATCATGAGAGTTGTGAACACTGTTTGTTGCATATGTAAGAATAATACATCAGGATTTCCGTTAAGGAGGCTGGCTCAGTTAATCACTGAAATCTTGGCTCAAGAGACATTGACATGATATGAAATTCCATGTGCTTGAAACACTTGAATCACTTTGATTCCACTTTTAAAGATTCATGACTATGCTTCCTCTTTGAAACTCCTCCTCAGTAGTACTTTGAGTACTTTAATAAATCAGAATAGGGCACTGCCTCAGGCCTTATATGCAATTTGATTGGATTCAGTCATCCCTTAAGAAATTCAGGGATTTCCCCCAATTTCGCAGGTCATAAAGAAATATGGAACAATCCAGCAAACTTCGGGAGTCTCAAAATATCAGTTTGTCTAGACAGTGATGCTACTGGGAAGAAACTGATTACAAGATCTTCTGATTCTGACCTGAACAAAAATTTTGAAAAAAATTGTGTTACATCTGTCATAAACAGATAGCTAAGGGTTAATGTCTCGTTCACCTGAAGCACCTGACCAGAGGACCAATCAGGAAACCGGATTTTTTCAACTCTGTGTGGAGGGAAGTGTGTGTCTGAGTCTTTGTTTTCTGCCTGCCTGCTTTCTCTGAGCTTTGGAGAAGTAGTTTCTATTTTCTAGTCTTCTGTTTCCAAGTGTAAGGACAAAGAGATCAGATAGTAAGTTATATGGTTTCTTTTCTTTGGTATTTGCATGAATATAAGTGCTGGAGTGCTTTGATTTGTATTCTTTTTGAATAAGGCTGTTTATTCAATATTCTTTTAAGCAATTGACCCTGTGTTGTATCATCTAATACAGAGAGAACATTTGTATGTATTTTTCTTTCTTTTTATATAAAGCTTTCTTTTAAGACCTGTTGGAGTTTTTCTTTACTTCAGGGAAATTGAGTCTGTACTCACCAGGGAATTGGTGGGAGGAAGAAGTCAAGGGGAGATCTGTGTGTTGGATTGCTAGCCTGACTTTGCATTCCCTCTGGGGGAATAGGAAAGTACTTTTTGTTTCCAGGATTGGGAACGGAGAGGGGGAGTCCCTCTGTGTAGTTTCACAGAGCTTGTGTCGGTGTATCTCTCCAGGAGCACCTGGAGGGGGGAAGGGAAAAAGGATTATTTCCTTTGGTTGTGAGACTCAAGGGATTTGGGTCTTGGGGTCCCCAGGGAAGGTTTTTCAGAGGGACCAGAGTGCCCCAAAACACTCTAATTTTTTGGGTGGTGGCAGCAGGTACCAGGTCCAAGCTGGTAACTAAGCTTGGAGGTTTTCATGCTAATCCCCATATTTTGGACGCTAAGGTCCAAATCTGGGACTAAGGTTATTACATGGTGGCAGCTGAAATGCCTAAGCACCAAATGAATGACTATAAACTTTTTCAAACCAAGGCCAGATACAGGATGGGGATAACCCCAGATCATGCCCGTCGGCGCTTCAGAACCCAAAAGTGGAAACCCGAGGTGTCATTTCCCAAACACGCCTACTACATTGCAAAAAACTATGAGGCCTGGATAACAGGAAACAACATTCAAACCTTGGAAGAACTGAACCTCCTCATACAAATGGAACAGTTCTTGGATGGTGTTCCTGAAGACATCACACGGTACATACAAGATGGAAATCCCAAAGATATCGCTGAGGCGGGGGAGATTGGAGCCAAATGGATGGAACTGGCAGAAAGCAAGAAAGCTACTGTCAAGGGGAACGATTACCCCAGGGGGCACACAGACCCTAAACCCTACAACCGAGGACAGCCAAAGACCCCACATACCACCCAAGTAAAGCCACAGATACCCTACCCTTCAACCTCACCAGTCTCCAGTAACTCACCTCGGCCCAGTGACCCATCAAATGGAAGATGCTTTAAGTGTAATGAACTGGTGTTTTGGGGCACTCTGGTCCCTCTGAAAAACCTTCCCTGGGGACCCCAAGACCCAAATCCCTTGAGTCTCACAACCAAAGGAAATAATCCTTTTTCCCTTCCCCCCTCCAGGTGCTCCTGGAGAGATACACCGACACAAGCTCTGTGAAACTACACAGAGGGACTCCCCCTCTCCGTTCCCAATCCTGGAAACAAAAAGTACTTTCCTATTCCCCCAGAGGGAATGCAAAGTCAGGCTAGCAATCCAACACACAGATCTCCCCTTGACTTCTTCCTCCCACCAATTCCCTGGTGAGTACAGACTCAATTTCCCTGAAGTAAAGAAAAACTCCAACAGGTCTTAAAAGAAAGCTTTATATAAAAAGAAAGAAAAATACATACAAATGTTCTCTCTGTATTAGATGATACAACACAGGGTCAATTGCTTAAAAGAATATTGAATAAACAGCCTTATTCAAAAAGAATACAAATCAAAGCACTCCAGCACTTATATTCATGCAAATACCAAAGAAAAGAAACCATATAACTTACTATCTGATCTCTTTGTCCTTACACTTGGAAACAGAAGACTAGAAAATAGAAACTACTTCTCCAAAGCTCAGAGAAAGCAGGCAGGCAGAAAACAAAGACTCAGACACACACTTCCCTCCACACAGAGTTGAAAAAATCCGGTTTCCTGATTGGTCCTCTGGTCAGGTGCTTCAGGTGAACGAGACATTAACCCTTAGCTATCTGTTTATGACAACATCGTATAAAACTTCTAATTTAAAAATCAGTTGAAACATCTAACAAATATTAAAACTAGTATAAAAAAGTGACTGAATTCCAAAGCTTAACTAAAAACACATATGTTCAAACACCCAGTCATTTATTGCTTCTAATCTCAGGGCAAGCAAGCTGGCAAATACCGCAGTACTTAATTTTAACTTTATTTTCTGCAGGCCCAATAGAAACAAGAATAGCTGTTAAAACTACTTTTACAGTGAAAAGGAGATTTTTCTTTGCAGTGGCAGAGATAATGGGGGTCAAGTCCCTTTAAAAAGGCGCCATGCATACACCTAAGCATATTATGCAAGTGACAAAAGGAGGTGTACAACACAAATTTTTACATGGGACTGGAAAATGAGTCTGACTCTCATTCATCTGGCAGAAGCAGCAGCTCCTGTCCAGTGGGGCTGGGCCTGACTCCCTGCTCTGGGTGATGTAACATGGTGCATGATGTCATGTGGTGCTGTGACCCTGTCAACCATGTCACAATGCTACTCACTCAAATTTGGTCTCTGTCATGATGGAGGGGCAGTTGGTCCAAACCTGAGTGATGCTGTGACCCTATGCACCAGGTTGTAATGCTGGGAATGGGGACCAGGCCCAGCCCAGTAGGACAGGAGCTGTCACTGTAGGGTGAGTGTAGATGGACTCACTCTCCAGCTCACGACAAATGACCCATCACTCCCCTGCTTTAAAATTTACTTCTGTCGCTGTTGGTTTCTCTATCTTAATATATACTTAGGGTTTAAATCCTCACAAGACCCCACAACTTGAGTAGTGGTCAGAAGTTGTTCTTCAGAATTATATTCTTAATGATCTTCTTGTATTCCCTCATACTGGTCTAATTTCTTCTTAAAACCATGGTTGTCTTTTATGCTCATGACATGTACGTTTGACTGAAGTCCCTTGATGACTTAGGTCTTTACACTTCAGGTATTAGAGTGAAGACAAGTTGAATTCACTTTTACATGTCTTAATTTAATGTACTTTATTCTTTCTCTTATTACCCAACAAAAGTGGTTTCATACTTTTTTTTTAATGTCTTGAATGCTTTTTTAAAAAATAGTAACTCAAATATAGCATACTACTCTTCGTCCAGGAGACTGGAAAGAGGAGGGAGCAGGGGGTTGGAGGGCAGGGCATGAGGCTGGAGGGCTGAATAGGGGAGGAGAAATGGGAGCAGAAGACGGGGGAAGCTTGTCGGCCTAGACAGTTAAGGAGGGGAGGAGAGGGACTAGCAGGAGGCTAGAGGGCCAAGGGAGGGAGAAAGGAGCTAGGATGCAGGAGGGAATGGTGTCAAAAAAGCCAAAATGCAGTTGGTGGGTTGCCTTAGTAAAAAGCTTGGGAACCATTGGACTAGCTGACCTCTCAAGGTTCCTTCTGGCCCTGTTTCTATGATTCTGTGAAAATGGAATTTATTATATATAGAAGAGAATTGTAATTACTCCTGGTTGAAACTTGGAATTTCTGGTTCATGAGAAGTTTTGACATTTCAAAATTTGGTTTTGGTCCAAATTGAAATGAAAACAAATATTTTTGAAATTTCCTGTGAATTGAAATGTCTGAAAAAAATTGGTTTTGGCATACTTGAGGCATTTGGAATTCCAAAATTTTGTAGTCAGCCCTGCACTTTTAGATATTTATGTAAGTAATATAGATAAGATATAAGTATTGATTAAGGCTGAAACACAAGTAGAAGAATCAGAAGGCTTGAGGCCTGCAAAAGAAGTTAGCTTAGCCAAACTAATCAAGCCTTAAATTGTAGGTTCACATGAATAAGTAATGGTAAGTGATCTTTATTCACAAAATGTGGTGTTGCAGTAAGCAATTGTGTTTAAGAACTGGTGGAGCTGAAGTAAAAAACCACAAAACATGAATTGCTGATATTTTAAGAGATTCCTGAGAAATACGTATTACAGAAAATTGCAGGTGTTTGACCACAGAAAAGTTAAAGCAACCCATTGAAGTAAATGATTAATTAACCTGTAGAACCTGGGGACCCCAACATAAGTGGGATGTGAAAGTTGAGATAAGGAAAAGGGGATGGACTGGTCAAGAATATGTATGATACACAATGACATGCACTACAAAACATTATAAAACCTGTTACCTGACCTGTGTGCCGTGGGATACACTGGAACATGCCAGACTGATATCTACCTGTTGATCGTCTTACCTACTTTGGGATTCCCTGTGAGAAAAAAGTAAGGAACTCACATGCTGGACATTCAGTATTATCCTTCTCTCCTTTGCTATATTGCAGTGCTAATAAGTGTGAATATAATGTTACTGAAATATACTTCATGAAAAAGGTCTCTTGTAAAGTATCATTACAAAACTTTTAATGTACTGAGTATGTTCATCCTATTTGTATGAATGTATCATTCTTGTATCTGAAACTAGAAATATGAACTATAACTCTGAGGTCCTATTGTAGTTATGCAAAGTGTGGGTCATTAATGGTAGTTTGGAATCTTGATGGCTCCCATTAACCAGGACAATTGACTGTAGATGGCTCTGTTTACTTGCAAACCTTCCTGTGAGTCAGGCCGGGAAGAATGAAGGCTTGGAGTCTCACAGGACATGTGACCATGTCACCTGGTACTGGAATCCACCTTAAAACTGGTGCTTTTCCATTTAGAAGGAGGGGTGGGGATTCAGAGAGACAAAAGATTCCCGCTTTATGCCAAAGCTATAAAAGAGGATGGAACAGAACAAAGAAGGCTGCAGTCATGAGAAATCCCCTAGCCACCACCTGACCTAGAACGAGGACTGTACCAGGGGAAAGGATTGGGCCCAGACTAAAATGAAATCTAGGTCTGTGAAAGACGCTTATTGGAACATCTCTGAGGGTAAGATTTTATCTATATTCAGTTTCCTACTGTGTTAGGCTTAGACTTGCATGTTTTATTTTATTTTGCTTGGTAACTTACTTTGTTCTGCCTGTTATTACATGGAACCACTTAAATCCTACTTTTTATATTTAATAAAATCACTTTTTGCTTATTGCTGAACCCAGAGTTAGTGACTAATACCTGGGGGAGCAAACTGCTGTGCATATCTCTCTATCAGTGTGATAGAGGGTGGACAATTTATGAGTTTATCTGTATAAGCTTTATACAGACTAAAACGGACTTATTTCAGGTTTGGACCCCATTGGGAACTGGGTATCTGGGTGCTAGAGACAGGAGCACTTTCTAAGCTGTTTTCTGTTGAGTCTGCAGCTTTTGGGGGATGTGGTTCAGACCTGGGTCTGTGTTTGCAGCAGACTAGCATGTCTGGCTCAACAAGACAGGATACTGAAGTCCCAAGAGGGCAGGAAGAACGGGCTCAGAGATAGTCTGAGCCCATCAGGTGACAGTCCCAGGGGGGTTTCTGTGACCCAACCCGTCACACATACTCTTTCCTATTCTCTTTCCTTATAACATAAAAATCCCAAATTGCCAGTTCTTGTCCTCTTTGCATCTGCAGATGCTGAAAGTGCCTGCCACCTGACTTTTTTTCTTGCTATCACTACCCTACACTGCTTTGGTGTTGCAGCCTCCTAGTACATATGGAAAACTCCTTGCATTCACTCACAACTTGTATTGACAGTGCACTGGTGTTTACACCACTATAGTGGTTGCACTTTTTTTTGAGCAACATCTAAGTACTGTTGTATTTTGCACTGTATCCCTCTGAGCCAGTATGGACAGAAAATTTAAGCTTTGCACTCTAGGATGCCATTGCCATTGGAACCCTCTCCTCCCTTCTCTCCTTCCTTGGTGATGATTTTGACAACTCAGACCACTGGTTCTGTGTGCCGGACTCTTTCATCAAGGGACTGAAATTGCACACAATAAATAGTCCCAAATTGGACTGCCCTTGTGATAAATAGCTAAGGAGAAGAATGAATCACTTGTTTGCTGTCTGTGTCATATAGCACTGTACAAATCATTATATTCAGTCCTGGGTCTTATCTGTTGGGTTTCGTTTTCACTGTGTCATCTTAGACCTACAAATATTAATGTTTGCTTAAGGAGGAGGTAAAACACACTTTGCTGGGTGTCAGCTCCTATTGAATAGATTATTTTTACAATATTTAAATTAACCGATGAAGACTATTTTATTTTATATCCTTATTACAGAATTAAACATCTCCTTTAAAGAGCAGTCTCCATTATCACTCATCAGGAATATTTGTATTTTAGATACTTCCTTTTTAGTTTGGCTGGAATAAACTTTACACTGGTCAGTAAGTTGGTATGCTACAGTATATCTGTTTATAGCATGCTAGAAAGTGTATTAGATATACAGTACACTATATCGATATGCAACACACTGTATATAAGTAATTCAAAGACTTGGACATTTGCTTCTACCCAGAGGTGATATGTTTAAGCAGAAGATTGGGTACACTATTTCTTATAGAGCCGTAGAGTTTAAGGGCAGAAGGGGCCACTAGATCATCTGCTATTGCCCCAAGCTTCAAGATTTTTTGGAAGAAGGTAACTTCAACAAATAAAAAAATCTTATAACTAAGAGTTGCAGCATTCCAAGCCACTGAAATTATTCTGGAGTTTGCCAATCCAAAGAGTTGATGTAAAAGTCAAGAAATTAACAAGACTGCTACTTCCAAATGGTAAATAATACTCTGCTTCTTAAATAAAATACATGGTTTAAAAACCACACCAAACCATTTTTTAAGACTAGTCTTTTTTTCTTGACTACTTTGTCATGTTCAAGATCCTTGAGATACTGGAACTTTAAAATATTAATCTACACGCTGCCCCTACAGAAATGTTAATTTACTTCTGAGTCAGAAAGTGTTTGGAGAATTCCTCTTTGGTAGCTGTAGAGGAGTTAGCCAATCTGGAAACAGGCAGCAACTAAGGAGCTGAGGAATTGTATCTTATGTACAGACTGGTTAAGATTCCTATTTGGTTTTGTATTCCTTACTTTTGGTGTGGTTTAATTGTTTACTCTATGAGTTATGTACTTAGACTTTAAATCTGATGAATTTCATGTTTATTGATAGGTTTAAGGGAAGAGAGATATTGAAGAGATGACATTATAGGTTGTTTTTGCCTGTCCTTGTTATTTTGTCCCATATTTTTCTCTTTTTACCAACCAAATAAATGTAAAACTACCAGTAATTTCTCCCTTTGATCTTTTATGTCAGCCCAGATGCAATGATATAGCTCCTTCTAGCTGGCAAAAATAGTTAAAACAATTTAAACAAGATCTATGCATAGGATGCTTCCTGGGTCACAGACTTCAACTGTTTCTGTCTCCAACTGGTAGAAAACCAAGTATCCTTCCCCCCTCCCTAAAGAAACAATTAAAAGAAAGGCACACACAGTCAGACTCCTGCCCCAAAGAAAGAGAGAATGTTTTTGTTTTGTTTTGTTGCTCTAGTTCTCTGTACTAGGCACCATATAAAACCCTAAGACAGTGAAACTTTTCAGTTAAATTTTGGCCTTAGTTTTTTTGGTGACCAACAAAAAATGTTGAATTTTGTTGAACGACTTCTGTAGTTTGATCGCAACTATTCCCAAGAGACAGATACAGTACATATTCTATAGCCATCTGCTAGTTTAAGTCTCTCTTTCCAGGGCAAATGAAGTACCTCAAAGGGAAATGCTTCTCTTAAACATGTTCAGTCTGGTCTTTGCTCATCATTCATTACAGTTAGAGTCTCTGAGGCCATGTCTACATCTAAAGTTTTGCAGCGCTGGTTGTTACAGCTGTATTAGTACAGCTGTATAGGGCCAGCGCTGCAGAGTGGCCACACTTACAGCAACCAGCGCTGCAAGTGGTGTTAGATGTGGCCACACTGCAGCGCTGTTGGGCGGCTTCAAGGGGGGTTCCGGGAACGCGAGAGCAAACCGGGAAAGGAGACCCGCTTCGCCGCGGTTTGCTCTCTCGTTCCCGGAGCCACCCAGCAAACCGCAGGGAAGGAGACCTGCTTGCTCTGGGCTCTGGGAACGCGAGAGCAAACCGGGAAAGGAGACCCGCTTCGCCGCGGTTTGCTCTCTCGTTCCCGGAGCCACCCAGCAAACCGCAGGGAAGGAGACCTGCTTGCTCTGGGCTCTGGGAACGCGAGAGCAAACCGGGAAAGGAGACCCGCTTCGCCGCGGTTTGCTCTCGCGTTCCCGGAGCCACCCAGCAAACCGCAGGGAAGGAGACCTGCTTGCTCTGGGCTCCGGGAACGAGAGAGCAAACCGGGAAAGGAGACCCGCTTCGCCGCGGTTTGCTCTCTCGTTCCCGGAGCCACCCAGCAAACCGCAGGGAAGGAGACCTGCTTGCTCTGGGCTCCGGGAACGAGAGAGCAAACCGGGAAAGGAGACCCGCTTCGCCGCGGTTTGCTCTCTCGTTCCCGGAGCCACCCAGCAAACCGCAGGGAAGGAGACCTGCTTGCTCTGGGCTCCGGGAACGAGAGAGCAAACCGGGAAAGGAGACCCGCTTCGCCGCGGTTTGCTCTCTCGTTCCCGGAGCCACCCAGCAAACCGCAGGGAAGGAGACCTGCTTGCTCTGGGCTCTGGGAACGCGAGAGCAAACCGGGAAAGGAGACCCGCTTCGCCGCGGTTTGCTCTCTCGTTCCCGGAGCCACCCAGCAAACCGCAGGGAAGGAGACCTGCTTGCTCTGGGCTCTGGGAACGCGAGAGCAAACCGGGAAAGGAGACCCGCTTCGCCGCGGTTTGCTCTCGCGTTCCCGGAGCCACCCAGCAAACCGCAGGGAAGGAGACCTGCTTGCTCTGGGCTCTGGGAACGCGAGAGCAAACCGGGAAAGGAGACCCGCTTCGCCGCGGTTTGCTCTCTCGTTCCCGGAGCCACCCAGCAAACCGCAGGGAAGGAGACCTGCTTGCTCTGGGCTCCGGGAACGAGAGAGCAAACCGGGAAAGGAGACCAGCTTGATTACCAGAGGCTTCCTCCTTCCACGGAGGTCAAGAAAAGCGCTGGTAAGTGTCTACATTGGATTACCAGCGCTGGATCACCAGCGCTGGATCCTCTACACCCGAGACAAAACGGGAGTACGGCCAGCGCTGCAAACAGGGAGTTGCAGCGCTGGTGGTGCCCTGCAGATGTGTACACCTTCAAAGTTGCAGCGCTGTAACTCCCTCACCAGCGCTGCAACTCTCCAACTGGTAGAAAACCAAGTATCCTTCCCCCCTCCCTAAAGAAACAATTAAAAGAAAGGCACACACAGTCAGACTCCTGCCCCAAAGAAAGAGAGAATGTTTTTGTTTTGTTTTGTTGCTCTAGTTCTCTGTACTAGGCACCATATAAAACCCTAAGACAGTGAAACTTTTCAGTTAAATTTTGGCCTTAGTTTTTTTGGTGACCAACAAAAAATGTTGAATTTTGTTGAACGACTTCTGTAGTTTGATCGCAACTATTCCCAAGAGACAGATACAGTACATATTCTATAGCCA
This sequence comes from Gopherus flavomarginatus, assembly GCF_025201925.1. Classification (NCBI taxonomy): domain Eukaryota; kingdom Metazoa; phylum Chordata; order Testudines; family Testudinidae; genus Gopherus; species Gopherus flavomarginatus. The sequence continues at coordinate 102,687,576 of NC_066621.1, forward strand.
TCTGCTAGTTTAAGTCTCTCTTTCCAGGGCAAATGAAGTACCTCAAAGGGAAATGCTTCTCTTAAACATGTTCAGTCTGGTCTTTGCTCATCATTCATTACAGTTAGAGTCTCTGAGTCTGCCCTACTGGGTCAATAGGAATTGTACTAGGGAGCAGGAGCAGAGCTATGTTCCATTGGCTGAATATGTTTAACTGGAGACAGAGAGGAGGAGAGTAGCTTTAGTTGCCAAATGTGTGGCTGCTTCCTTAGTGCCATATGAGGGACTGACTACCTTTGGACCTTCGGTCTCACTTGCAACAAGCTTTCTTTAAAGAATGTGAGCAAGCACCAACTGTGATTTATGAATACAAGCACTGACAGTTACTCCACTTACTAAACACAACAAATAGTCAGTTTTTGTAGTCTGGTTTGCTTATTGAAAGAAAGCGCTCTACCAAGCCTGTAATTAGTGTAGTTAATATTATCCTAGAATGCTTTCAAGTCAGTAGAGAGAAGACTCTTTTAGGTCTTTAATTATGTTTTCAAAGCTAAAATGCAAGTATATTTTCATGACTAAGCAGTTATGTCTTGGCAACCCCATCTTCCCCTGAAATTCAAGCTTAATTTTAGGCAGACCCATATGGTTTTCTTTCCATTTCATTACTCTGAACTGTGAATTGTATTAGTTAGAGTCCTGTTTATTGGACTCATGATGAGTTTAAGGATATACTCATTTATTTTTACCTATTGTACCATACTCAAATAGCAATCAAATACATATTATTGTATGAAGTCTTTCATCGTGTGGTCTGTGATTTGCAGTTACAATTTTGTAAAATATATAATAAAATCTTAGTCTGACAAAATATTAAAAATAGTGCTAGGGTTTCAGATCACAACCAAAGCCAGGAACAGTACTTTATTTCTTTGTAAGAAAACAATTATCTGTAAATAGATCTATGAACTGTATATTCTGTTCATTCATATTTGATTCATATTTTTTCATAGATTCATATATTTAATGTTATAAGGGTGCGTTAGATTATCTAGTCTGACTTCCTGTATAAAACAGGCAATAGAATTTCACCGAAGTACCCCTGCATTGAGCCCAGTAACATGGTTGACTGAAGCATATCATCTACACAGGCATTCTGGCTTCTAAAAAGGCATTAAAGACATTAAGAGATGGAAAATCTCTCTCTTCCCTGGGTAGGCTGTTCCAATGTTAATTACCCTCACTGTTAAAAATTTTTTGCCTGTTTTTTAATTTGAAATTGTCTGGCTTTAACTTCCAGCCATTTGTTCTTGTTATGCTGCTTTTCTCTGATGTACGAAAAAGCACTGTGGTGCCTAGTATTTCTTCTCCATCAAGGTACTTATACATTGTAAGCAAGTCACCGCTCAATCTTCTTTTTGATAAGCTTTAAGGTTTCTAAATCTCTTGCTGTAGGGCATTTTTCCAGCCCTCAAATCACTTGGCTTTTTTCTGCACCCTGTCCATTCTATGTGTAGATGTTATCGGCTTTAAAATTGAATACAATTCAGTGAAAGATTTGAATACTAAATGTAGATATTCCTTCAAAACTTTGTGTGTGTGATAGAAGCATGCTATCAACTCCACTTTGTACCTCAAAAATCAAATCCCAAGTTTCTTCAGTTACCTCAGTTTACCTCAATTTGAAATACATTCCCACTCCACCCATACACTTTTTACTCCTCTCCCCATGTGAGAGCTATTTGTATTATCCTCTGTCGCTGTGAACACCATTGTCAGTATGGCCACATATATCACATGATCCTGGAATATGCACGCTAATCAATGTGACTTACATTTTCTTTGTCACCTTTATAGCAGGCCTACTCTTCAGAAGCTTCAAGTTATGTTTTTTTGGCGTGGAAGCACAGTATGAAATGGCACTGTGTCTAGAGTGTCATGATGTTTTCATAGACAGAGGCTTTTTTGACTTTTATGTCATTAATCTGAATCACTTCTTTATTTTTTACAGAGTACCATGCTGCAATTTTGCAATTAAAGAGGGAAAACAAGGAAGAAGTAGAAAACGTAAAGGTACATCTTTTTAATGATTCTGATTTGTTGTAGAAGTGATTTTTCATTCTTTAAATCTTGTGCAAATTGCAGATTTAAGTAATCCAGTATATGATTTATGTTCTGATATTAAACATATATTTTTTCTCTCTCTAAAAGTTAGTTTTCAGCTGATGGGCAGCACAATTAACGATAGTTTACTTAAAATCCATATGTGCAGTCACAAATCATTTTTAAAGGGATTTAGCATTTTTTCAAATGTCCTTTTTGTAAGCTTGCTGATTGTATCACTCATGCAGGGCACAAGGCAAATTAATCTCTTTGATTCATCAGCACTGTAATTTGTAAACTCATTTAGCATATTAAAGCTCCATGACTTAACTCATTGCTTTTTCTTTTAAGTAGCAGCATAGATTTCTTATAAAGTGCAGTTATTCTCCAAAAACTGCCCATAGGAATTGCATTTGTGGGGCTGTGTGTCTGTGATTTCATATTTTACTACCTTGATGAGTAAAATAATGTTTGTTTTCCTAAATGCCACCTCTGAAAACCCAGTCTGGTTTCTGACTGTTAGAGCTAGAAAGATCACAGTTCAACATAAATAGAAAAAGTTCTGCTATCTGAATTTAATTAACTAGCCTGTGGATGGTATATGAACTCATCAGAATCTAGCCCACTCTTCATAGAATCATAAAATATCAGGATTGGAAGGGACCTCAGGAGGTCATCAAGTCCAACCCCCTGCTCAAAGCAGGACCAATCTTCCAAAATAATGTTGGCTCTGCAGTGCTAACTGAAGTAAAAAGTAGTAAAAGCATACTTTTGTCATAAAAGCAAGCCGGTGTGGTTGAATATATAGCACAGGAGCCGATCTGTTGAACAAGAAGATGGTGCCAATTTTAAACACTTTGAATTATCTTCTGGTCAAATTATATAATGCTTTTCTAGCACTGCACAGTGAATTAGCTGTAATACTTGCACCATGGTACCACAGTATGTTTGTGCTGTGTTTTCAGTGTGTAAGTCACTGAGTTACAAACACATGCAGCATTTCCATTGTCAGCATTAAGGCAAATGGAATTGAAAATAGCAGGTGGAAAAAGTCTGAGCCTGGTGACATGAAAGGCAACATGTTCTCAGAAGCTTTACTAATAGATTCCACTTGTTGAGTCTCCTCAAGTCCTGAATGTTGTATTTTTTCCCTCCCTTACCTCACACACATTGACTTTTCTTGAGCTGGCATAATTTTTTCAGTTTTCATCATTTTTCTTGAGTGTGAAATCTTGCCCCACTGAAAAGTCAATGAGAGATTTGCCATTGACTCCACTGGGACCAGGATTTCTTTCATATTGTTTGTTTTTTTAATTTTCTTCAAAATTCCTTGAAATGTATGAGTCGTGGTTTTTGATGCTGAAGACTTAGCATTTATTGATTTCTGTTTTTTAAAAGCATATTCTCAATGACTGTAGATTCATCAGTCAGATTATCATGTCATATAAAAACGTATAACATAGCAATATAAAAACAAGTCCAGTTAGCCCAATTTCATAACAAAATCTGGCCATCCAGCTGAAGTCCTGTTCTTCTACTGTAGTGCACACTACGCTAAAATTTTACTGAGAAAAACAGATGGGTTTTAAAGCATGCTGAGAAGATCAATAAATTTGGGCTTTTGGGGGAACAAAATAGAATCAGTGTTTGACAAATCAGATGGCTTGATGACACACTCACATTTAACAAAGTCTTCATGGAATCATCTGATTGCCTAAAGAACGTCAAAAAGGCTTTTTAAAAAGTGTTTCTTGGTGTTTTAGTGCCCAGATACCTCTGGCAAGATGCCTCATGCTTGATTATACAGAAAAGGAGGGTAAACAAAATGAGATGAATAAAGAGAGGGACAAATAGTTTCTCTAGTCTCTCACTTCCTGGGCTATTAAAGAGATGGGTATGTTGCCCTTCTACTGCTTATTTTACTCCACCAGTAAGTGGCATCTGTTGCTGCGGTGAGATGTGAAGATTTCTGCACATCACTCAACACTGGTTCTTCCAGATGATTGAGGAGTAGCATTGACAGACTCTGAGGACAAATCTATGCAGACCTAATTGACTTAGATATGGAGATGCGGTGTAGAAAGTGGTGTTTAAAGTGTTGAGCTCCAAGGAATTTTATCCCCCAAATTACTAAAACTTTGTAGTCTAGAGGAACAAAAAATGGTAGGCCAAATCTTAATTGTGTGTTTTAATATCAACTCATAGAATTGTAGGGCTGGAAGGGACCTCAAGAGGTCATCTAGTCCAGTCTCTTGCGTTCATGGCAGGGCTCTAGACTACCCCTGGCAAGTGTTTGTCTAACCTGCTCGTAAAAGTCTCCAGTGATGGTGATTCCCCAACCTCTCTAGGCAATCACAGCACAGGGATATGATTCCCAATATTATTGTCACGTTGTGTTCTTGGCATCCTTTAGGTGACACTATGCTTAAAGATAAGGAAAAGCCTCACAATTATTAACCATGACTATTGGAAAAGAAAGACTGTCACAGTTAGCAGGCTAACAGCACCGCTCACAGGGCTGGCCTTAGGGGTGGGCCACCCAGGGTGCCATGGTCAGAGGGGCACCGTTTGGCAGCGCAGAGGTGCATGTTGCCAGTGTAGTGTCAGAAACTGCTCCTGATTGGGTGGGGAGTGCTGCAAACTTGCAGAGGTGATGCGTGGGGAGGGGGGAAGGGGTGGCACCCAGATTTCTCCTTGCTTCCTCCTGGCAGAGGAATTGGGGCGGGGGAAGCAGTGATGCACAGATACTGCTCCCTCCCCCTTTACTCTGTATCTCCCTAGGGGGACTATAAGGGGAGGTGAGGAGCAATGCTAGGCTGCCTGCATCCAGGTCACTTTCCACACCTGGGCTGTGCTGTGAGTCAAGCATCAGGAGCTGCTGCTCTCCTGCCCTCCCCTTATGCAGCCCAAGTGGAGAAAGTAATTTTGAAGCAGGGATCCCTAACGTTGCACCTCGCTCCCACCCCCTCACTCCCCAAGGGGGCCGGAGGAGCAGTATTCGGGGGAGGGAGTAGCAATGCCAGCCCCTCCATGTATCCAGATCTTTTTTTCCACGTGGATGCGCGACAGAGTGCAGGGATCAGGAATGAAGGGGGCAAACTGCAGGCGTTGGGGACACAGGAGAGAGCAGGCATTAGGAGTGCAGGAGGTGGAGAATGCAGGTATTAGGGGTGCAGAAAGGGGGCAGGGGTTGGGGCAAAAGGGGGATCGTACAGGGATTGGGGAAAAGGGGGTGAGGAGCTTTGGGAGCCCACTGGGACCAGGGACAGTGGGGGGCACCTATGGGGACCAGGGGCAATGTGGGGAGTGCCGTGCCAACGGAGGCCAAGAGTGCCAAAATACAAGTTTGCCCAAAGTGCGATTTTCCTTGAGGCGTGGCCCTGCTGACCTCTCCTGGTCTCTTTGAATGCATTCCTTCCAGGTCTCAGGCCTCAAGCCATCACCTTTGTTGGGGTGGAACCCCACATGATTCTCCCATTGTCAGATTAGGCCTTGGGCTTCAGTCCCCCTGTACTAACTATCATTACTAGGGTTGCCAACTTTGTAATTTAAAAACTGGACACTCCAACAGGAGGGCCAGAACCTCTCCTTACCCGCCCCTTCCCGCAGACCTCACCTCAGCACTGCCTCTTCCTCCAAGGCCCCACTCCTGCCCCAGCCCCTTCCCCCGAGGCCCTGCTCTGTTCACTTTTTTCCTCCTGCACCTGTTTCTCGCTGCTCTTCCGCTCTCTGTCCCCAATCTCTGCCCAGGTCGGGAGGTACTTGCCTGGGAAGCCAGGGCGGGAGCTGCAGATGCCCAGTGCAGGTAAGAGGGGCTGGCACAAGTGATGACTTGGCACCTCCCCCACCCGCAGTAACTGGACTTTGGGTGTCCAGTCAATAGATCTTACTGGACATTGTCAGGTCCCCTTTTCGACTGGACTTTCCAGTCGAAAACTGAGCACCTGTCCACCCTAGTTGTTACCTCAGCAGTACCTGCAGTTCTGCTCCCTTTGGGAGCTATGGACAATGGTATCCACTGACCAGACAGCCTTCTTAAAACCACTTACTGTTGATTGAGAACTAAATAATTTCGGAGAAAATTTACTTTTAAACGATCTATACATGTGGCTTTCTTTCCTAAGACTTATCTTCCCCATGAATCTGGAAAGATCCTTATTGTTTCAGATGCTTTTAAGGGATGTGTATCTGTGTTCCATGTCAGTCGGTTTCCCCAGTACTAGCTCTCTCATGACTCACTGCTTTCTCTCTCTTCAAAGAGTCTCTTTAGTTGTTTAGGGTCCCTTTGATTCCTCGGCTGCCAGCCTTGGCAAAACAGCTGAGTAAGTCTGAGCTGGAGGCTGGAAGTAGCATTTTCATTTCAAAAGGATCAGCCATTTTCTTATTATTGCCCCCAAGTGTGTGCTGGGAGGCTACTTAGCTAGAAGCGAATGAGGAGCACAGTGACTATGTGGCCTGGGGGGGCAAGAATGGGAGGCTTTGGTATGGAAAAGGGGAAATGGCATGAGCTCTGGCATGAAAGAAGGGATTGGGGGGAGTTGCAGCAACTCCCTGAAATAAAAGGGGGGGGAATAGATCGATGCAAAAAGTTCCTGGTGTGTGCAATAAGATCAGCCTACAGAAGCAACAGAAGGTATGCAGCACTCTAATAAGTATATCTTAAAATTCAGTGAAGGCAAAGGCAAATGTGTAATGACCTAAAATTAGAATAATATTTTTAACAACCATTTTTGTATCAACAGTGAAATCTACCTTCTAGAGAGCTATTAGGAGTATGGGGAAATTACTCCAGTGAGGAAGCATGGCTTGCTTTGTTAGCGATTAAGAGGGAGAAAAGGACAAACATATTCCAGAGATCAAAGAGGGTAGTGTTAAATGCTTACCTCTGCAACTATGAAGACAGTAGTAATGGAGAAACCAGGAATAAAGACTGAGGCCATGGCTACACTAGAGAGTTGCAGCGCTGGTGACGGGGTTACAGCACTGCAACTTAGGATGTGGCCACACTTGCAAAGCACGGCCAGCGCTGCAACTCCCTGGTTGCAGCGCTGGCTGTACACCCCGTCGAGCCTCGGGTGTAGGGATTCCAGCGCTGGTGATCCAGCACTGGTCAGCAAGTGTGGACGCCCACCAGCGCTTTTATTGACCTCCGGGGTATAAGGAGGTATCCCAGCATACCTTAGAAGCCTCTCTGGTAATCATGCACACTCCACTGCCCTGGGCTCAGCTGACCCCACCTTTAAATGCCCCGGGAATTTTAAAAATCCCCTTCCTGTTTGCTCTGCCAGGTGTGGAGTGCAATCAATCATTCAATCAATCAGCGACCATGCCTCCATGCCCCAGACGAGCCCCAGCATGGAACAGTTCCGAGCTGCAGGACCTCATCAGTGTTTGGGGTGAGGAAGCTGTGCAAGCACAGCTGCGCTCCAGCTGGAGAAATTATGATACCTATGGGCAGATATCACAGTCCTTGCTGAGAAGGGGCCATGAACGGGACGCGTTGCAGTGCAGGGTAAAAATTAAGGAGCTGAGGAGTGCTTACTGCAAAGCCCGTGAGGGAAATCGCCGCTCAGGAGCTGCCCCCACAACCTGCCGTTTTTACAAGGAGCTGGATGCCATACTTGGGTGTGACCCCACGGCCAATCCTAGGAGCACAATGGAGAGTTCAGAGCAGGGAGAAGTGGGGGAGGGTGTAGAGGAAGCCAAGAGTCAGGCTACTGGGGTGGACGGAGACACCCCGGAGTCCCAGGAGGCATGCAGCCAGGAGCTCTTCTCAAGCCAGGAGGAGGCTAGCCAGTCACAGCAGCTGGAAGTTGCTGGTGAGGAAGAAGCTGAGGAGCGTGCTCGGGGTAAGCAGATTTTTATGTTTTGGGAGAGGAGGGTTTGGGTTATGGCTGCCTGCATGCATGCCTAAACGTGGAATAGCCTATTGATTTGCTCTATCACGTCTCTGTAATCTGCCTCGGTAATCCCTTGAAAAGTTGCAGCCAGAGCGTGGGCAATGTGCTTTCGCAAGTTTATAGGGAGAGCCACCGTGGTCCTTGTCCCGGTCAGGCTAACTCGTCCGATCCACTGTGCAGCCAGGGGTGGGGGTACCATGGCTGCACACAGGCAAGCTGCATAGGGGCCAGGGCGGAATCCACATTGCTGTAGAAGACCCTCCCTCTCTTCCCAGGTAACACGCAGCAGTGATATATCTGGCAGTAGGAAACCCTGTTGAGAATTTAGGGATACTTGAGTGCAGGGCGCCAGGTTCGTGGTCCCCCCCCAGCCCCGCGGTGCGTTCCGGTCTCCCCACCCGCTTCCAGCACGTAGCCAGCCCCGCGGTGCGCTCCAGTCTCCCCTCCTCCCCTTTCCAGCAAGCAGCCAGCCCCGCGGTGCACTCCGGTCTCCCCCCCCTCCTTTCCAGCAGGCAGCCAGCCCCGCGGTGCGCTCCAGTCCCCACTCCCCCTTTCCAGCAGGCAGCCAGCCCAGCGGTGCGCTCCGGTCTCCACCCCCCCTTTCCAGCAGGCAGCCAGCCCCGCGGTGCGCTCCGGTCTCCCCCCCCTCCTTTCCAGCAGGCAGCCAGCCCCGCGGTGCGCTCCGGTTTCCCCCCCCTCCTTTCCAGCAGGCAGCCAGCCCCGCGGTGCGCTCCGGTTTCCCCCCCCTCCTTTCCAGTAGGCAGACAGCCCCGCGGTGCGTTCCCCCCCCCTCACCAGCAGGCCGGCATTTACGCAGACCGCCCCCCCGCCAGCAGCTCGCCACCTTCCTGTTCACTACTGTCCCCTGTGCAGGACACCAGCTACCTCCTGTACCCAGTACAGATAAACCCCAGTGACCCATCGGTCAATTCCCCCTCCCAGGTGCAGTCGAGGCAGAAACACTCACCCCATTGCTCGCCATGCCTTTGCTTCCCTGGCCTCTCTGTGTTATGTTAGGTATGTGGGAAGGATGCTACAAAAAGTCTAAAAACTCCTTCACTGTGTGATAATAAACAATGTAGCCTCTGTGTATTACATGTTTCTATCTATGTTTTTTTTAGTGACCTTGACTAATGCAGCCGGATCACCGGCCTCACGTCGCTTGCAGAACTTGAGAAAAAATCCGCGAAAATCAAAAGAAGAATTGATCAAAGCAGTTATGATTCACTACAACAGAGAAAGTAGGAAGACGCAGGAATGGAGAGAGAAAATGTATGAGTGGAGGCAAACAGAAAGCAGGAGAAAGGAATTGGCTACCAAAAAAACCTCAAAGCACCTGATAAGCCTCCTGGCTCGCCAAACTGACTCTTTCGAGTCTCTCGTAGCCATGCAGGCAGATCTCTACCGTGATAATCCACACCCCGCCCAAAGCTCTCTTTCTTGTTCCTCAGTATTTGCACAAAACACCTTTCTCCAGCAGCCAGTTTCTTATTACCCCCAGCTGCCCCCAACACCTGTACGATCACCTACCAGCCCTGATAACTACAATCCTTATCCTGTGCACTCCACCCCCATTACTCTGCAGCATAGTAATCCTGAAGTGCAGCAGACATTGAACAGTAATCCAAACAGGACATATTCAAACCTCTGAATGTACAGTCCAGCACCCTAACCCCCCTGGCCTTTTATGTACTGTACTTTGAATAAAGGATTTTATGGCTTTTACAATACGTTTTATTATTGCAGGAAGTGGTAAATATTGTACCCCAAGGTAGAAAGGAGCACAGCAAAGGCACCAAACATTACTGTTGGCTCTCAGCATCAAATTGCTCCCTTAAGGCATCCCTAACCCTTGAAGCCCTTTCCTGGGCCTCTCTAGTAGCCCTGCTCTCTGGCTGTGCAAATTCATCCTCTAGGCGTCAAACCTCGGAGGTCCATTCCTCACTGAATCTTTCACCCTTCCTTTCACAAATATTATGGAGGGAACAGCACGCGGATATAATAGCGGAGATGCTGCTTTCCCCCAAATCTAGCTTCCCATAAAGACACCTCCAGCGCCCTTTCAAACGGCCAAAAGCACACCCCACAGTCATTCTGCACCGGCTCAGCCTGTAGTTGAACCGGTCCTTGCTCCTGTCAAGCTTCCCTGTATACGGTTTCATGAGCCATGGCATTAAGGGGTAAGCGGGCTCTCCAAGGATCACAGTGGGCATTTCGACGTCCCCTATTGTGATCTTGTGGTCTGGGAAAAAAGTTCCGGCCCTCAGCTTCCTGTTCCGAAAGATGCGTGCATCATGCACCTTTCCAGGCCATCCTGAGTAAATGTCAGTGAAACGCCCACGGTGATCCACAAGCGCTTGCAGAACCACGGAGAAATACCCCTTGCAATTAACGTACTCTGATGCCAGGTGGGGTGGGGACAGAATAGGAATATGCGTCCCATCTATTGCCCCTCCACAGTTAGGGAAACCCATTTGTGCAAAGCCATCCACAATGTCCTACACGTTCCCCAGAGTCACAGTTCTTCTTAGCAGGGTGCGATTAATGGCTGTGCAAACTTGCATCAGCACCATTCCAACGGTGGACTTTCCCACTCCAAACTGGTTCACCACCGATCGGTAGCTGTCTGGAGTTGCCAGCTTCCAGAATGCAATAGCCACCCGCTTCTCCACTGGCAGGGCAGCTCTCAATCTCGTGTCCCTGTGCCTCAGGGTAGGGGCGAGCTCAGCACACAGTGCCATGAAAGTGGCTTTTCTCATCTGAAAGTTCAGCAGCCACTGCTCGTCATCCCATGCTTGCAGGACGATGTGATCCCACCACTGAGTGCTGGTTTCCCGAGCCCAAAGGCACCGTTCCACGGTGCTAAGCACGTCTGTTACTGCCACAAGCAATTGAGTGTCTTGAGCGTCAGGCGTTTCAATATCATCGTCTGACTCCTCACTGTCACTTTGCAGCTGAAGGAATAGCTCCACTGCCATGCGTGATGTGCTGGCAACATTCATCAGCAAGGTCCTCAGCAGCTCAGGCTCCATTTGTAACAAAAATCTCATAAATCGCGCTGCAGACTCACAATGCCGCCAAACTGCTCGGAATGTGTAGCAAAGCACCACGGGGCGTTGGAACAGGAAGCGGAAAGACCTGCACACTTCCTTCCCCTTCCCACAAGCCACAGCGCCAAAATGGGACGAGGTGCTCTGTGGGATAGCTGCCCACAATGCACCACTCCCAACAGCGCTGCAAGTGCTGCAAATGTGGCCACACTGCAGCGCTGGTAGCTGTTGGTGTGGCCACACTGCAGCGCTGGCCCTACACAGCTGTACGAACACAGCTGTAACTACCAGAGCTGCAAAACTGTAAGTGTAGACATGGCCTAAAACTATACTGTGAATCAAGTGACTCTTGAGGTAATCATCAGTAGCAATGATTGCGAAGGCAAACTGCCACTAGAAATGCATGGAAAGACCCATAGTTATTTTGTATTTCTCAAAATAGAAATAGTCAAAAGGTGGTGGGGAGGAAGATGAGGGTCCATATCTCTATTTTCTCCCTGAGACATAATCAGTTTATTTCTAGGAAGTGAACTACATAGACATGTTTACAGGAATCTAGAGAGCTACAGCAGCACCAATAGCATACTGAGGCCATGTCTACACTTACAGTTTTGCAGCGCTGGTAGTTACAGCTGTGTTCGTACAGCTGTGTAGGGCCAGCACTGCAGTGTGGCCACACTGAAAGCTACCAGCGCTGCAGTATGGCCACATTTGCAGCACTTGCAGCGCTGTTGGGAGTGGTGCATTGTGGGCAGCTATCCCAGCATTCAAGTGGCTGCAACGTGCTTTTCAAAAGAGGGGGTGGGGTGGAATGTGACAGGGAGCGTGGAGGAGACAGACAGAATGGATTTTTGGAGTTGACACTGTTCTCAGCTCCCTGCCTTGCAAGTTCTAAGGACTGTGCCTACCTTCAATCATTTTAAAAGTTCTAACTCCCTTCCCCCACTCCTCTCTCATTCACTAAATGCAAATTATGTACTTCTAAATACCTGTCAGACCAGATCAGCAACTGCTCAACACGGACTTCCCCCTCCCCCCTTGCCGTGTGAGAGTGCTGTTTCTCTCTTCAAGGAAACAGCTGTGAACATTCCAAAGTAATTCCCCTGCCTGCCTCCGCTCACTCAGCAAACAGGAGCTGTGTTTGTTTTTTAAATAAGCAGTTTGGCTGGACTCCGAGCTCTCCCTTTCTTCCGGTTTGTTGTGGACAGGAATTCTGGGATACCTCCTTATACCCCGGAGGTCAATAAAAGCACTGGTGGGCGTCCACACTTGCTGACCAGCGCTGAATCCCTACACCCGAGGCTCGACCGGGTGTACACCAGTGCTGCAACCAGGGAGTTGCAGCGCTGGCCGTGCTTTGCAAGTGTGGCCACATCCTAAGTTGCAGCGCTGTAACCCCCTCACCAGCGCTGCAACTCTCTAGTGTAGCCATGGCCTTAGTAGTAGCAATGGTCACTCTTATGCTTGGGGAATCCAAGCACACTTTATGAATTCTGTTTGATATTGGGACTCTGTGTATGTCTGTCTCAGACTCTATTTGAATGTGGGGCTTTTTACCTTCTCTATTGTCTTTTAACCTTCATATTGGATTGAAATTCCAAGAAGTGGTAACACAGGGCTGACAATGTGAACCATTAATCTAAATAGTTCCCCTTCAAATGGGAGCACCTTAGGATGTGGAATAGTTGAAGCCTAAGAAAAACCAGTTTTGTCCAACTGTTCTGCAGGAGGCTCTAGAGCAGTGGAATTTCCCCAGAGACAGAACAAAGAAAGGCTGAGGCATTGGGGTGGGGACTCACAAACTGGAAGCTGGGGCATAACAGGGGAAGAGAGGGGCATGCTTTCATAATAGGGGGATCCTTCTTAACTGCAGTTTGAGCCGAGAAAGAAGGAAACTGGCTGCAATGCATAGGAGAGAGAAAGATTCCATGATTTGAAGTAGAAGCTATGTGCAGGAGGGAAGATCCTGGGCTCCTTATAGGACTCTGGCCAATGCTCAAAGAAAGCTCAAAATAGTGAGGCAGGGAAAGGCATGTAAATGTGTTAATTGTCTTGTTTAGAACTCCTTAATCCTTAAGCTAACTAAAGAGTGTTTGGTTTTTGGGAACCCTCACCAAATCTGTATGTGTGTCTACCCTGAAGACAAGGTTGAAGTTGTGGGAAAGGGTCTGCTTAACCCACTGGGGAGAGTTGGGGATCATCATTGGTCTTGGGGACCAAGGGCAATACTAACCCAGTAATAATACATTACAGTGGCTAGATAATACTACTTTATTGATAGGAAGTGTCTGGTAACCCTACATGTTCCATATTAAAAGACTCCATATTATTTGATAAAGTATTTTAGAGTATGAAAACATAAATGGAAAGAAATGCCGACATGTTAATTAAAGAGACGAAATGGGTGAGGTAATATCTTTTATTGGACCAACTTCTGCTGGTGAGAGAGACAAGTTTGAAGCCACACAGAGCTCTTCTTCAGGTCTCGGAAAGGTACTCTGAACATCACATGATGCTAAATGCAAGGTGGAACAAATTGTTGAACACATAAGAATCTCACACAGGAAAATGATAAAAGACAAAAACCCCCTATCACCCATGTCTGAACACTTTTCACGAAGTGATCACTCTATATCTAACCTATCAGTCCTCATCCTCAAAGGAAATCTGCACAACACTTTAAAAAGAGAACTCTGAGAGAATAAATTCATAACTCTGCTAGACACTAAAAATCCTGGATTGAACAGACACTGGATTTATGGTTTATTACAACAATCTGTGACCCACGAACCCCCTCTTTTTGTTCTATGGCTGCAGAGATATTAATGGGTCAGTCTATCTTGAATAGTTCCTTGCAATATGTGCTAACTACTTATACTAAACAATCTGTTCCACTTTGCCTTTGCTGTGATGCTCAGAGTACCAGACTGCAAGAGGAGCTGTTACTTGGTTTCCATTAAAAACATTAATTTTGGACATTTTATGTTTTCCATGAAAATAAATTTGAAAGAAATTGAGGGGCTAGTAGATTCCTGAACTGTAAAGTTCACAAACATTTTTTTCATTAATTTGCTATTCTCTAACTTTGTGTGATAAAAACTTAGTCTCTTGTTAAATGAAGCAATTAAGGTAGTTTGTATTTTTTCCCATGTCTGATCAACTAATGTTAATTCATTAGTTGCTGAGATTGGAATATGAATGTTTTGTCAACATATAATAGATAACACAAAGGATCACATAGGATCTGTAGTTTAGAGGAAGGAAAATGTGCATATGTTATTTGCTGGCTAGTGCCTAGTTGTGACTCAACTATCAGTTATGATGGTGCCAGAAAAACTCACTATTATCCATTTTAAATGCTTAAATACAACTTTAAGTTAGTTTAAATGCAAAAGTCTTCTGCACATGATCTGTGGAAATTTGTGGGAACTGATACTGTCATTGTGGTGGTTTCCCACAAGACGTATTATATTCATAAAGTATTACCTTTTTTCATATGGTATCCATTTGTTTGGTGATGACTTTATTTTGATGCTGGACAGCTTTAGTTCATAATATTTTAGTTATAAAAAAGTCTGTAGGAATGTTTCACTGGGCTGTGAGGTAATGAAAATGAAGTGCAGTGTCTTTAGTGTGATACTTCAAACTCACAAAAATAATATGCTTGTTTAAAATGTGCAAAAAATAATTTAAAGCAGACTTTTGGAAGTTGGCTTTACAATATGTTTGTGAGGATGTTGTGCAAAATGCTAGTCTGTCTAGTTATAAGATTGGTAATGACTGAAAAGCACTATAATTCTTCATTTAATATTGCTGCCTGGATTGATAATTAAGAGTATTAGATATATTTACTGCACTTGAAGGTTGAAAGCTGAATAGCCTTGCATTTGTGCTTTCAGTATTGAGTTCCTTGTTGCATTAAAATGTCACACTTTACAAATGCCATCCATGCTTTATCTACATTTTATCAGAACTCTTTACATTTCTGGGACACGATATAGCATATAATTCATGTGGAATGCCATATGAAGAATTCTTAAATGACACAGGAACATTTAGGCTAAAAACATTTTTCACCTGCTGGTTGTAAAGTTTGCAGCTACTACAATCTCATTTGACAATGTACCATCTTCACAGGCCAATTTTAGGGAATATATGCTGTGAACAGAGGTAGCGTATATTAAATATGATTGCCGCGTATCTTATTTTACAGTGGGCTAAAATTTTTTAGATATTCAGAACTATGCTAACATCTTTGAAAAATCACAGTTATCACTCCTGATGTCCATTTCTTACCGTTTCTCATTTGAAAAGTTGACAGAATCTTATTTCCTTTGCCATTTGGCCACTGGGAGATGGCTTCCATACTTCCTAATGTTCAGAACCTTTTAAAATACATATTTTGTTACTTGGCTTCACCATTTTTATCTTTCATATTAAAGGAACTCATTCTGTTGTCTAAGGGCTTGTCAGCACTTAAAATGCTATAGCATCAGCGCTGCAGCTGCACCACTGGAGTGCTTCAGTGTAGATACTCACTCCTGCAATGGGAGGAGTTCTCCTATCGCTGTGTTTAATCCATCTCCCCAGGATGTGATAGGTCTACAGAAGAATCCTTGCATTGACCTAGCAGTGTCTGCACCAGGTGTTATGACGGCATAGCTATGCTGCTCAGAGATGTGAATGTTTCACACCCTTGAGAGACTTAGAGTACATCCAGACTACCCACCGTATCGGCAGGTAGCGATCGATTTTTGGGGGGGGATCGATATATCACGTCTAGATGAGACGTGATATATCGATCCCCGTACACGCTCTCATCTGGAGCGAGCGGCGGTAGCGGAGTCAACACGGGGAGCCACAGACGTCGATCCCGCGTCATGAGGACCCGAGGTAAATCGATCTAAGATACTTCGACTTCAGCTACGCTATTCAAGTAGATGAATTTGTGTATCTTAGATCGATACCCTCCCCTCCCCCAGTGTAGACCAGCCCTTAGCTAGGCTGGTGTTAAGTTTTCAGTGTAGACCAGCCCTAAGTCACTTCACAGACATTGCATTACCTTTAATTATGCTTGGGACTGCAAAATTTAAAGTATTAACAGCAAAGGAACATGTTGTACCCTGGGTACTGTGTGTGACTAGCACTGTGCATGCACTAATTCAGGCCAGATCCTGGCCAGCGCCCTTTCCTGGCCCCCCACTAGGACAACTGTGAGGGGAATCCAGGCTCCTGTGATCTGGATCCCCAGGATGTTTCAAGCTCCTCCTGGAGTCTGAACAGAGTCTAGCCATTGCCCTCACCTTGGGGTCTCTAGGCACTCTTTCAGGGCACAGACCTTATATCTGGCATCCCCCCAATTGTCAGAACTCACTGTCCAGCTGCCTAGGCCCTCTGGATGCAACACTGGCTTGTCAGACTCTCTGATACTTAAACAGATCCCTTTACCAGAACTCCACCCTGACCCAAAAGGTGTGAGTTTAACTGTCTCAGGACATACAGCAGTTGTGAAGCGGTCAACATTCATTCACACTTTGTACAGTTTAACATCTTTATGCTCTTTATAGTAATCATGTAAAGCACAGGAAAGTACAGATCATACACAACAATAAAATTTCCTAAACGCTATCCCTCACTAGTTCATTCTTCCCTTGGGAGTGTTCCCCCCTTTGCCCCCGCCCCTTGGCTACCCTGCCCCTGCAGCGGCCTCCCTCATCTTAGTTTGGTGCAAAATGGTGCTCTCTCACCAGGTCCCCCACCCTCCACCCCTAAGTCCCTTTACAGACTCCTGCTGAGGTCACTTGCGTCTCCCAGTTAGAGTGTAAACCTATTGTCCCAAAGTGTTTTACTTTGAATGGATAGTTGAGTGCTGATCACTCACCATTGTCTCTGGCCTGGCAGAGACATGACACAACCCTGCTAACTAGAGGTGATTCCCATACATATGAGCTTTTCATGACACAGAAGTTGCATGATACAATTTAATCAAATTATCCACAATTTGGAAGTGGTACAGACAGTGTCTGCAATTTGTCACAATGCCTGTGTACTCTTAGACTACATCTACACTCTGAGGTAGGGGGGTGAATTCCCCTGCTCATGTACTCATACAGGTGCTAGCGCTCATTGAGCTAACGCGTGTATAAAGGGTAGTGTAGCCATGGTAGCATGGGCAGTGCAGGCACAGCTTAGCTATGTCAGGTACAAACCCACCTGAAACTGGTGGGTATGTACTCGGCACATGCCTCCACTGCTGCTACCTGTGCAACAGCAACTCGCAGTAGCTGATGAGAGCTGGCTGGCGCACGTATGTGTATGCAAGCAAAAGGATCACATCCCTAGTTCATAGTGTAGAATTAGCTTTAGTTTCTCTTGGCTTTTTATAATTTGTAGGATGGAATTTTTTATACTATTAAAGAAGGATGTGAATTACTACATACTACTACAGGTTTATTTTAAAAACCTATCAAGTATTATACTGAAGAAATTTAGGCTATGGCTAAGTTTTAATATAACATTTTGTTGCATTTTATTTTGGCATGGGACAGTGTGTTGGTAGCATCTCTGTCAGCTAAGGTAAACACAAGACTTAGATGTGTTTTTTGACAACGAGAGCATTGAGACACCCCACAAACAGAGATGTTGTATTTCTCTCTCTGCAGTTACTCTTTGCAAGCTGATCCAGAGACCAGAACTTTATAGGGGCTGTGAAGAAAGTTGCTCATCATGCCACCCCTGCCATAGATTAGGGGTGAGATCCCTGCTCCCATTCCTGCCCCTTTACTTCAGTTAAAAAGACTTGGAGCATTGTAAAGGGGCCAACAAAAAAAAAAAAAAAACAGCCGTGGGCAGGGGTGGATCCCAAGAATGCAGGAACCAAGGAAGACAGCTGTAAGCCAAACAAAGCCATTGCAGAGAGGGCATGCTGAGGGAGGGGAAGAGGAACAGTCACATACTGCTGTAGAGATTCTGGGCAGTGCTGCAGCCTGTGGGGAGTCCCCGGGAGGCTGCCATAGTTTAGACAGACCGCAAGGGTTGTCTGAATTATGCCAAGGGCCTCTCCAGCCCATGGAGTGGCCAAGGATCAGGAAAGGTGAAAAGGGGGCTTAAATCACCTCTTTCCCCTTGGGCTATGAGTTCTGTGCTACATCTGTAATAGTGTATGTCTTCACTGAAAAGCTAGCCAGGGTCTTACCCAGGTTCTAGCCCAAACCTCTCTACTGTCCATGCAAAAATCTTTTACCTGGGTTTGGAGATGTGTTAAGGCTGGGGCTAGCTGACACCACTGGGCTAGAGATTAAAGATCAAGCCCAGCTTTTACGTGGCTGAAACCTGCCCGATTTGGATTAAGGCTAAATCATTCAAGTACTTACAGTCCTCCAGTGCTGTTCCCACAATCCACTGAAAGACAGACAATTTCTCTGGCAATTGACTCTGTTGATTGGGAAAGAATCCTAGGGCATCTCAACACAAGAAAGTGTGGAATATGTCCCCAGTCCAGACACATATGGGCGAGTGCAAAAACAGTGAGAGCACAGTAATGGGAGTATGGATTTGCAGTGGGGAAGCTCGCACACAGGTTAGGCTGACCTGAGTGCTGATCCCCTGGGCTAACTCTGCTGTGAAGACATACCCATAGAGCCCACAGCACATTATCTCACTGTAGGAATTCACAGACAGTGATTATATAGGAGTTTAATTTACACTAGGAGAGAACAGTCTATTCACAGGAGAGGAGGGGAAGAGAAAAGAAGAAATCTTTTCTGATCAGACATGTATAACAATTTAATTAATTTATGTTATCTTTTATATTCTTTGGAATTTCCTGGCCTGTGTAAAGGAAAATCCTATTGTATTCTCATTGTTTAAGAATTATTATGGTCTGCTTCATTTTCTGTAGTTGCTATATGGGAATTAAGAACCAGGTTTTAATGAGAGCATTCTTCGCACCATCCATTCAACAGGATGGGTGGTGTTTCAAACATGATCATCACTATAGTGAATGTTTCAGACTTTAGGAGTTTGAGTCACAGAAAATAGTAGAACCCTCATGATGCGTTGATGGGTGGTTTCCTATACCTAATTTACTTTAGTAAGTTCAAACCTGGAAGCGCAGTACTTTTAGTGATAACTTTTTAAAATTAATTCTCAGAGTAACTGAACATAGGCACTTATCAGAGTTTAATGAATTATTATTGAATCTGTACCTCTAAATTAGTTTTCTAAGGTTATTAAGTTAAACTGAAATGTCCACATGAAATTTTACTGTTCATTTAGTGACTTCACAGTCCTTACTCATGTAAATTTCAAAAAACCGCCTAGTTGTAATGATTAGCACATTTTCAACATTTCATCTTTTTATTTAAAAATTCTATAGATTTTCTTCATCGCAGCAGCTACATTATTAAAATGTATTTCCTGTAGCCACCACTAGAGGTCAGCTAAACCTTCTTCCAGAAAAAGTTATAGCATAGCATAGAACGGGGTCCGCAACCTTTCAAAAGTGCTGAGTCTTCATTTATTCACTGTAATTTAAGGTTTTGCGTGCCAGTAATACATTTTAACATTTTTAGAAGGTCTCTTTCTATAAGTTTATAATATATAACTAAACTATCATTGTATTTAAAGTAAATAACATTTTTTAAATGTTTAAGAAACTTCATTTAAAATTAAATTAAAATGCAGATCTCCCCGGACTGGTGGCCAGGACCCAGGCAGTGTGAATGCCACTGAAAATCAGCTCGCGTTCCGCCTTCAGCACACGTGCCATAGGTTGCCTACCCCTGGCATAGAATAACATCCTTTTTAATATATAGTATTGACATTTCTATAATGTGTAGGTTTATTACAGTATGTGCAAAATGTTTTTGGGGCAGGGACTTTTTGGAAAGCATCTAGCGGATATTCAGTTCTACAACAATTTAAATTAAAAATAACACAGTTATTGAGAATTGGTGCTAATGTTTTAGTAATAGTACTGATTTTTATTTTTAAGGTGACTAAACCTAGTGATTTTGCCATAAAAACAAAACAAACACACACAAAACACCACTCCTGCCCCTCCAAATCAACCATAAAATAAAAATTATATTATAAAGGCTAAATTCTGAGGCAGGAAAATAACTCCTTCCATCCAACATATGAAAAACCCAACTAGCAATAAATTAAATGTAAATTAAAAAGTAAGAAATTATGTAAATGTAATATAATTATTGCATTTCTGCATATAACACTATTGTCCACTGCAATAGCATGAGTTTCAGTACAGTACAATTTTGTAATTACAGAGCATTTGTGAAGATGGGCAACAAAATCTGAATCTGAACTTCATCTCTCTCTCTCTCTCTCTCTCTTTCTTGCTCTTATCCCAGCTATTTGCTCAAATGTAGAAAGAAATTTCTCTCCTAAATCAGTTGCACAGAGAGGTAACTCAGGTTTTGGAAGATTTAAATTTAATTAGCTTAAATTAAGTACCTTTCAACTCAACAATAAAAAAAATCACGCTAAATGAGGATTGGGCATTGGAGTCCAACTCAGGAGACCAAGTTCAGTTCTCAGCTCTGACGCTCGTTTTCTGGGTAACTTGGGGCAAGTCACTTCCCTTTGTGTCTCAAGTTACACCACAGTAAAATGGGGATAAGAATTCTGACATCCTCTGTAAAGTGCTTTGAGACCTATGGATGAAAAGTGTAATATAAAAACAAGAAGATATTACCATTATGATTAAATTATCATATCTGGTATCCTTGGCAGTAACTTTTTTTCTTCTTCTTTTCTCTTCTGTCCCCTTTCAGCTGTAGCTCTGGTTTAGATTGCTTATGAATCTTCTATTTATATATAATTGAATTTCATTTATTAGTTGAATTGCTCTTTGGGATAGGATATTGAACTTCCTGGCACATTTCATACAGTTGAACAAATAACAGATTGTTTTCAGTTTTTTCATGCTGAAATTAACACTGGATCTCCAAAATTTGTTCAAGTTGAACAAAATACTTTGTTAGACCCAAAATGATTTCTTGTTTTTGGAGGGGGTGGGAGGTTAACCTTTTAAAAAAATTTTAAAAAACAAATCTAGCTAATGTTTTAAATGAAAAGTCCAAATGTTTCAAATCAATTATTTTGAAAATAACTGACTTTTACATTTTTTTTTAAATATTCATGAATAGTTTTGGTTGTCCCAATACTATATTTTTCAGCAAATTTACTATTGGACTGAAAAAAATTGGCCTGCTCTAATATTTTGTGTCTTTTGAGTGAATAGACATCATAATATTGTAGTGAGTAGTTTGCTTGAGGAGTTATCTTCTCCATTGCTAGTATTTCACAGGTTTCTGGAATCACTAAAAGATGCTTCAGATATGTTGAGTTTCCCATTATCTTCCTTTTATGATCCTTGCAGCAAGCAAGAGGAGATGCAACAGTGCAGATTTCAGAAAATTTTCACATTCCAAATTGGGCTGAAAAGTTGAAATCTCAAAATTTTTTGCAAACCAGTGTTAATTTTGATTAAGGAATTTTCATGATTTTAATATTAGCCAGTGGTGTTTTTGACTGATCCTGCACATACCAGTCCAGGATCCTTTAAACTCTAGCAGCTAGGTAGTATGAGGGCAGATTAGGTAACACTAGCCTCTTTCCATTTTGTGCCTAAATTAGAAGGCAGCGTGGACAAGTGGATAAGGTAATGGGTTCTGTTTGCAACTTTGTTGTTTAACCTCTTTGTGGTAATGGATAAGCCATTTCATCTCAGTTTTACCATCTGTAAAATAGGATTAATGGTAATTATCTTCCTTTGTAAGTGATTTCAGATCTACGGATGAAAAGTACTATTTAAGAGCATGATGGTGGTGGCTTTATTCAGTTTTAACCTTTGTTTAAGCCAAATAAAATGCAGGATTTGCCTTTTTAGAAGATCAGATTTTGATATTGGTACATAGACTGGAAAATCTTGGGGAGAGGGGGCAAAAAACTTGGTAATCTGGAAAGTTTGTTTATTTTCAAACTATCCCACTAATCTGATCTATCCCACTAAACATTCATCTGTTTCCATGGCTAGATATTATCCTGTATTCATCTGACCATTATAGAGTTTCTAATTACTACCAGATAGCTGAGTCTTGACCTTTAAAAGGGAAAAGATCTCTTAACCTCCAAAATTCAGAGCTGGACAAGTTCAGCACAGCACTTTCAACATTATTTTAGTTCATTTTATTTAGTTTAGTATTCTGTGTTGTTGTTTTTTCTGCAGTCTTTAATCATGTTGCGCAGAGAAACTATTGGCATGCTGATGAAGACCAGCAAAACTCAGATATCGTGTAATTTTGTTTAAATGCACAAGGTAATATCCAGTAATAGGACTATCTCCAGTTGGTTGATTAAGGATCACTATCATGTCTCTAAGAAATCAAATCTATGTAGCCCTATACTTTGCAAATACATTTTATTTGGAGAAATTAATGAACCATGTGGATATATACTTTGTATATATGCTTGGCAAGCTGGTTCCCCCAGCCTATTTTATTTATAAGACTTGTGACTAGGAAAGGCCATTACAATCAGTCAAAACCCTTCTTCCTCTCCAATCAGTCAAAACCCTTCTTCCTCTCCAGAGAATGGGGAAGGAATGGAATTCTGATATACAAGACTGAATGGGTTATGTGTAGCTGTCTACGAAGGTTTTTGGCACCTTGCTTGTTATGGATAAAACTAACCTGGTCTTTACTGACAAAATTAGGGAGGATTTGTTCTAATCTTAGTGCAAAGGCCAAGACAGTCCTTTATAATATTACTAGAAAGGGGGCACAGGAATGAGGCAGGAATGAGGTTCTTTGTTGGATGACAGAAAATGTGGCTGTCCTCTTAATGTCTAGGATTTATCCATGCTCTTGTACATAGAATGTTTTATTAAATAATGGTGCTGGAATATATTAAAATGTATTAGAGTATGTGGCGAGAAAGCCTTCTGATCTAGGAGATTGATCCTATGTTTAGTAATTTGATAGCTATTTTCACTTGTATTGTGCTCTACAAGGATATCCAATGCTTTTGCTCAGACTATTGCTTAAGCAGATAGCATTTCTTTCTAATATTCATTAATATTTTTGGCTTTGGAGCAAGGTGTATACAGTTGTGTAAAACAGGAAAATCAATTGAGATTTATAAAAATCTGTTTAGACATATGAAGATGTAATTAAATTTAATTGTACACATTTCTGATTTTAACATTTATAAATTTACTAGTGGAAGTAGTGGCACATTTTGAACAATAGCTATATTAAGACACCTGTTTTAGACGACACTAAAGCCATAGGTCAAAACTGAGACTTTATTGCAAATTTATAGGGAAAAGGCTCTCCAATGAGAGATAGTATAATGTTCTGCTCCTAATAATCTAGGAATATTTGGGCAGAAATTAGGAAGCACTCAAGGTCCATTTTCAAAAAGACGTAGGAACCTAAGTTTCAATGAAAGTCAATGCTCCAAAGTAGATCTGAGTGCAATATTTTTGGCAAATTGTTTATTTGCCAAAGACACACAGTTTCAGTCAACCCAGAATTCACAGAAAATTCACTGACCAGTTTCAGCATGAAAATGTTTTTCTGGCCAGATTCACAAAATAGGAAGCGGCAGTAATGGTGCCTCCCACCATATAACTTTTAGGGAATTTTTCTGGGATGTGAGGGACCTACGTTTGAATCCTTGCTCTGAAGCAGGGATTTGAACATAGGGCCTCTCTCCCAGCAGCGTCACTAGCCACCAGGTTGCAGGCTATTCCAGGGTGGGTATTCATAGAATCATAGACTTTAAGGTCAGAAGGGACCATTATGATCATCTAGTTTGACCTCCTGCACAACACAGGCCACAGAATCTCACCCACCCACTCCTGTAACAAACCTTTGTCTTAGCCATTGAAGTCCTCAAATCATGGTTTAAAGACTTCAAGGTGCAGAGAATCCTTCAGCAAGTGACCTGTGCCCCATGCTGCAGAGGAAGGCAACCCCCTCCCAGGGCTTCTGCCAATCTGGCCTGGAGGAAAATTCCTTCCCAAACCCAAATATGGCGATCAGTTAAACACTGAGCTCGTGGGCAAGACTCACCAGCCAGACACCCAGTCTCTCCTGTTGAAGTGGTTCCACTTCATGTTAATATTTAAATATTAATTGAAGCATAGATTTGAATTTGAGTCTCCTACCTGAGGATCCCAACTCACTTAGATGTGTTTGAAAATGTTTCCCTTTGTCCAACTGTTCGGTGATATGTTCAGGATACCTAGAGTAAATTTTGGCAGGACCATGTTACTCAAAAATGTATAATTATGGTAAACGTAATAGCAAATCAGACTTTGTCATTTAAAAAAAAAGTGAATTTAGTACTTAATTTATTCACGAAATGTTCCATATTCAGAGCATTCCACACCAAAGTCTCTCTCTATCCCCAAAACTGGTTTAGCATAGACAATAGCAACGTAAAGTTCCCTTCTCTCTTCTATGCAGCTCTGTGAATGTGACCTAGCCATATTCTGGGGTTCAACTCGCACATCCATTCAGTCCTTGACCTTTGAAACTGCAGCCTACTCTGCAGTGTGTTGGGGGTTGTTTTTATGCTATGGATATCTAAATAAGTATTTAACTGATAGCTCAGTGGTGTAAATAAAATTGTAACTTTATGAGTGGAATAATAAAGCAAAATGTGTGCTGAGAAATGTTTGCATATGTAGTATTACAGTTTATTATGCTGGTAAATAATTATGCTGCTCTGTGATGATCTCCCTCAATTCATCAATTGAGTCTTTTTACAAATCTCTTTCATGATCATCACACTGATATTTATGTACATATATTTTTTTAAATCTGAAGAAAATCCATTTGCCTACCTTTTGAGTGTTTTTGTTGCTCTTCATATACCGATGGAAGCTGCTATTTATGTCTTTTACTTTGTTTTAAAAGTATAATCAAGATTGTGGGGGGCTGACGATGAGAACAATTGAAAGTTGCTGCCTGCCGGAATACTCAACAAAATACCCTTTTAGAAATGGACTATATGTTGTCTGTTGGTAGCATGGTTTTACAGTGCTTCCCTATACTGAGAGCTTTGCTTTTTAATCTTTACAAGGGGAAATTCAAAAATAATGTCACTAGCTGCTTGATGTGTTCCTCGCTGAGTTTTCATGGGGCCCAGCATGCAGAAATTTAAGAAAACCTATATTGTGTATGCTTCTGTCTGCTGAAGCAGAACTGCATCCAAAAGCAGCAGCCAAGGTCACCAAGGGTTTATTAGTCAATCTTTCCTAATGAGCTCTTCAGCCTTTTCAGAATTACCATGTGTTGTTACTGATGAAGGTCTCCCAGCTTGTGGTTAATCATAAATGCTACTCCCGCCTGTCTTGAAACGTTTCAGTCATCTGTATGCAGTTCTCAAGGTCATGATTTCATCAACATACAAACTCTGCATATGCTTATGAATCATCTTACTAGCTACACCTTCCTTTTAAAGGAGTTTTTGCAACTTGCTGTTTATACTACACTTCCATAGAACATATTTGCATTATGCCTGATGGTGGCAGCACAACAGATGCCTGAAAGACGAAAAGTATGCAAAGGTTTGAAAATAGAGATCTTAAAAATATCAAAGCTCTATAACTGTGTTAAGGTCATGAAACTATACTAAGATGCTTATATTTCAGTTTAACTACTTGTGAAGCTCCATGTATATTTAAAAAGCTTGTTCTAGGAGCAAAAGACTTTCTGAAATTTAAGATTTTTATCCTTAGCCACTATAGAAACCACTGTACACCGGGGAAATATTTGCACAGATGGCCCTGGGAAACAGGGAATGGAAGGACGGGAGGTATATTGGCAGAGAATAAGAAAAGTGGCACAATACATTTTTTTTTCTGTGTAGGGATGGCTAGGAACTGCATTGGTAGAGGGGCTCCCAGGAATTCCTTGTTAAAGGTCTACATTCAGATTGAAGGGAACTTTGGGGATGATTTTCCTAATCTTGAATGAGTTAATCTTTCTCCCTCTCACCCTTTTTATTTTATCCTCTTGAACTCCTTGGGGTGCTGGTAAACTTTCCCTTCCAGTGATGACTTCTTCCTGTGGTTGTTATTTTTTTTTCTGGGTGCAGTCTGATCCATTTAAATCTCAGGTATTTTCAAAAAAAATCCTGGGGAAAGACAATTTGTGTTAATCCTCTTGCCCCATCACCTCAGATTACAGTAGGCAGGGAAGAAGGGGGGGATAGCTCAGTGGTAGGAGCATTGGCCTGCTAAACCCAGGGTTGTGAGTTCAATTCTTAAGGGGGCCACTTAGGGATCTGGGGCAAAATCAGTACTTGGTCCTGCTAGTGAAGGCAGGGAGCTGAGCTCAATAACCTTTCAAGGTCCCTTCCAGTTCTAGGAGATGGGATATCTCCATTTATTTTTATTTTTATTTATTTTATAAATTGAACATTATCCTCCTACCAGCAAACTCTGCATATTTTTCTGCATCAAACTTTTCCATCAAATGCCCTTAAGAGAAGATTATTTGGCTTCATGGTTGTGAGAAATTATTTTTATTTAAATGAGAAAACAGATAAATTCTCCAGTCCCCTCTCCTCCTTTGTTGCAGATTCACTTCATGTACTCAAAGGTATTAACAGCCTAGTTGAGGGAAATTTTGTGGGAACTGTTTGTTAAAAATATGGGCAACAGATCTCTAAGGGCAAAAAAAAAGCAGAACATATTAAGCTTGAGTGCCCAAAGCATCTTGATAAGTGAGGTTGGTGGGAGCAGGATCAGAGAAGAAACTTGAAAAGAAGACATGGGTGATGGCGGGGTAATTTGCATTTAAAAAGGCAAATTCATATTGCACATATTCAAATTGTGCTCTGTAATCAAATCTTAGAAGATAGTTCAAATTATCTGATCTAATGCATACATTAAATAGGACTCTTTACATGGATTCTTCTGCAAAGTTTTAACAATATTTTTCTTACTGTCAGAAAGATTTTCCTAATATCCAAATGGAATTTTTCCTTTATTAAAATAAATGTATTTCTTGTTTTACTGCTCATGTCTAATATAAACAGCTACTTCCCATCCCCCTACAATATTTCTCTAATATTTTTGTCTCTGCTGGTTAGCTGTAGGAACCCTTCCTGTATTCAATTCCTTTTAAGTCATGGGTGCAGGTAATTCTGTAAGTTAACACATTTTTATTAAACTGTTCTGCAATACAGTCTGTTCTCGGAGTGAAGTTGAGTGAAAATATCCTACTTTGTTTTGGTGCATTACAATGTACAAACTACAATTACAGGGAATCTCTGCATAAAGGCTGGATTCAGCAAATTGTTTAATGTACTTAATACTTCAGTGGGACTGTACACATGCTCAAAGTTAGGCCCATCCTAAAGCACTTTGCTGAACTGGGGAAAAAGTAAAGCTCTTCTGTGAAAAATAAATTCACTGTGAAAAAGTTCAGTTATACTGTATTTAATTCAATCTTTCAAAAGCCTACTCACCCCTTTACCTTGAGCAAGTAAATTGTGTGTTATGGGAGAATAAAATAGAAGTAGAATAGGTTTTCTGAACATGTTGGGTAAATTTTTGTGACAATTTTGCAACACTGATATAACATATGAAGTCATATTTATTATCTAGAAGAAAAAAAATGAAATATTCTGATTATGCCATTATCAAAGCAGTTAAAAATAAAATGGGGGGTGTGTGATAGAATCACATATTATTAAGGTCACCTGGCACTTCCTCTTATAGGACCTGGTGTTTAGTAGCTTATATGTTTTAGCCACTGGGTGAAATTTATCATCCCAGGTGTCTGCCTTCAGGTTGATTCTTTGATTCTCCTCTCCCCTTGCACCCTCATTTTTTTTTTTCCAGTCAAAATGGTTCAGCCGTTTCAGAGAACATGGTAGGGAAATATGTTACTTTGCAATGAAAAAAAAATTCCAGCAACCTTTTCTCTGAAAACCTCTAGTGTCCTCTTGCTTTGGAGCAGGGACTTGAAATTTGGGAGGCGGTTGCTTTTATCTCAGGGATGTGCCTTGTGCCATCCCTGTGAAAATCTGCCCAAGTTTAGCCAAATTATATACCTTTGAAGTATCGCAATTTGCACACGCTTTTTAGAGACTTAGATTTTAGCATCTCTGAAGATTCCGTCCTCAGTGAGCATGCTTGCAGTTCCTAGTGCTGACCAGACTGTGAATGTGAGGTTCCTCCTCAGAGCAACTGAGCATGCACCCTCTCCTCACAGCTCCTACACATGACCAGATAGAGCATGTACCATCCCCACAGAGCAAATAAAAGTCCTTCCTTCAGCCTTGGCTTATGATGGTGAAGCTCAACTTTCCTTTTAATGGCCTTCTATTGACTACTCTGGGCTAGGGATGAGGGCCAGACAAGAGAACTGAGATCAGGGACTCTGTTTCTCCTGTGCTCTCGGGGACTTCCCTTCTGGTGCCCAAGAAGCCTGGAGGGGGAGTCACCTGATTCAAATGAATTGGGGACAAGAGATAGACCTGGAGTTTGGAGGTGAAGATGGGGGAGTAGATTAGGATGGAGGGATGGGGGCAGAAAACTGGGACTGAGGAAATGGACTTGAGGGAATTGAGGAGGAAAACTGGGAGCTGTGGGGTGAGGACTGGCTGGAAATTACATTAGTCTTTAATGATCACATACTATTTAATATAAAATAGTGTTATAATATGCACAAAGGGGGCAAATTAGGGTTGCATGGGCAACCTTAATTCTGGCGTTTTCTGTCTTTTGAGTGCCTGATGTTGAATCCTTAATATCCTTTTAATGTAATTTTTTAAGTCCATTTTATTGCTTTATTAACTTTAAAAGCAGATATAGCAGAGCTACTGTACAATGAACATTTGTTTAAAATAGATGTGTTTAAAAGAAGTAATTTCACCATTGTAATAGTGTTTCAGTATTAACTTACTTTATGCTTATCAAAGTAGACAGTGAAAAGTTCATGAGCTGCTTGCATTGTTAGGGTTCTAGTATCGCTCCTTGGCATGGAACTCATCTAGTAAACATCTTGATGATATTAGAAAGCAGAATAGTTATTAAATGTAGTGTTGGCATTTCTTCTGTAAACCAAGCATATTAGGCTGATTTGGTTAGTCTTGAAAGACTGTGGTATTCTTTAGCCTCTAAAATTTAAGATAATAGGCGGTTCCTGAGGAGTCGCTGATAAGGTAAGGCACAAGATTCCAGAAGGTTGACCTGCAGAGGGTAAACAGAATCCTCTAACATACTTTGACAGGGAAGTTGTGGAATCTCCATCTCCATCTCTGGAGATATTTAAGAGTAGGTTAGATAAATGTCTATCAGGGATGGTCTAGACAGTATTTGGTCCTGCCATGAGGGCAGGGGACTGGACTCGATGACCTCTCGAGGTCCCTTCCAGTCCTAGAGTCTATGAGTCTATGAGACATGTTGATAGGGGAAATTGCTGTTTGGACAATGTTTTTGTTTCTTTGCAATGGCAACAGCTTTCCAATAAGTGGAGTTGAGGGGAGAAGTATCAAGATTTTGTTTCAGTCCGTGGATTGTGTGTAACATGGTGAATGTCGTAGTGCTTGTTCTTTTCACTGTACTGCAAGTGTCATAAAGTTAGAAAAAAGTTTACAAAGAAAATTAGATGAAACAAGATAATATGTACACTTTGGGTTGAAAGGAAGCATCTTTCCATCCAAGAGATCTATTCTCTTTTACATGTTCATGTTCCCCCCCATAACACTTGTTGGAGATATAGTATCTGCACGCATCAAGGAGAGACTTAGACCTCTAGGCCAGGTTTTTCAAACCTGAATGTTTGAAGTAAAGTTGAAACATCTATGTACCCTTTGCAGACCTAGGTGCCACCAAAACAAACAAACAAGAGAAGAAAAACATACACTACCCTAGCTCTGCTTAAAATCAAGTACTTTATTTAGGTACTTGGGGATTGAGGCTAAGTTTAGCTATCAAAATCTGAAAACGTTGTCCCTAGAAAACAGCAAACATCCTTGCGGAACACGAAGATCTTTCCCATAGACCTACGATAGTCATAAGCTATCTGTGTAGTTGATGCTGGGGGAGTTTCTGAATTGCCATTATTTGAGTGGTTTGACAAATCCACATACTTTATCAATATTTGCTTCCATTTCATCTCGCTTTCATCTCATTGCAAAGAACCTATCAAAAGACTTGCTGCACCCCAAAGCTGAATATGTAGTTAAGATTTTTTTTAGCTATTCCAGTTACATTAATCTATTTACACCAACAGAGAGATATAGTATATAGGATATTCATAGATATTTGCAGCAAAAGAAATTCATGCTATAAAAGGGGCACAAAATACCAAATAAGAGAAATTTACACCAGATCTAGTTTACAAAAGATTGTGTTTCTAAAAATGCAGAGATATTTTATTTTAAAACTGTTGTTTATCTTGAATACACACTAATGATTATTTAGTGCTGGCCTACAGTTGAATTAACTGAACGAAATGTGAGGGCTTTGTGATATGGCCTACTTCTTACTAAGCTGGAGCATTTTCAGTCTTTAAATTTAAATCGATGTGTAGTACTGGTGTGTTTAACAGACTGATTTGTCCATATATTTCACTTTGCAGATCATTATTCATGATTATGTGTTGTCTTTTTAAAGGTGGCAAATGGTAAAATCTATAATTTTCTTTTGTTCATACTGGTTTTTTTTATGTTCTACTTACTCAAGAGAACATTGGTTTAAACTGAACAGAACATAATACACTGGCATTACTTTCCTGTGTAATGCCAACATTTTGTGATAATGGCCTAATCTTGGAGTCTGATTGCCATCAACTAGTTCAGAAATTACCTTTTTGTACTGTTAAACCCTGGAGATAGTGCACCAGAGAAAGAAAAGAGAGGAAAAACAAGGTTGCAGTACAATTTTGGCAGCATCAGCCACACTAATAAAATCAAATCCAATGTTGTTTTATGAGCCTGAATTTATGTGGCTGCACAGGATCAAAGGATTTGTATCCCACTGGACTACAAGGTCTATAGTTCACAGCAAAAAAACTCATCAAAAAGAACATTTTAGTAGTAAGGCATTTCATTTTAATCAGCCACAGCAATAAAAGAGCTGTTAGGTGTCCAAAAACATTCTCCAAGATCAGAGACAACTTACTCTCTAGTACAATCCGTTTATTTATTGGATCCATACAGCGTCTCTAGTTTGACCATGCCACTGAACCTTCTCCCTCAGCTTGTTTCAGTAATTTCTTTTTTATCTTTTCAAATTTTATGCACCAAGTATATCAGAAATTAGTAACAATGATGCATGGTATCTCCCTGAAAATTATTAGCTAGTATGACTCTGACTTGTAACCTTGGTTGAAACAGCACTCAGAGGATCAGTTAAAACAGAGGGGAAAATACTAGTCAATTTAAAAAAAAAATTGGGTATTGTGTTTAACCTTTTCTCCCTGGATATAATCATTAGAGCAATGTCAAAAACATAAGGAAACAGTAATCCAAGTTGTATTTGGTTTGTCAAGGGAGAGGAGGTGAAAACGGTGGTTGTGGAGACAAAGCGGAGAATATTTAATGCTACCTTAATATATGGAAAGATTAATAGGAATTTCTCTAATAGAAAAGGCTCTTGTCACAATTGGCAGTCCTTAAACTCTGTTTGTTAACTGTTTAAGGCCCCGATGCAGCAAAGCATTGAAAGTTCATGCTCAACATTAAATGTGTGCTTGCATGCTTTGCTGAGGTGGGGCCTAAAAGGGGAATTGTTAAATATTAAAAATGAACGACTAAACCATATATCATAGTAATGCCACTTTCATGTATTGATTCCTCTGTGATGAATTTCCCCATCTCTTTCTGCAGAGTCAGAAAGCTTCAGGAGATGGTCTGTCAATCACTCTGTCCTCAGAAATATGTAGACTTGTTTCCTTTCAATTGAATGGTAACTCAGTTTAGCAGGATAGAAAAAGACTGCTTAAATCCTCTTTCTTTTTAAGGTAAGCATAGCTCTGTTTTTTTCCCCTGGAGTAAAGTAGCTGACATATGGGCAAAATCAAAATTTTGTCACTTTCAAAACACATCTCTGTATACATCTGGATGACCTGGAATATTTGCAGCCAGATAAATCAATCAGATCATTTAGCCACCATGGTACTTGCATGCATCTGATGTCTTAGGACTCCATGTAACTGCAGAACTGGCTTTCCATAAGCCCCATGCATAATGTTGTGTACTACTTGGTATGATCCGGGAGATGTGTAGGTTTGTATCATTTTTTTTTCTTTGAATGGTTGTCAGGTTTCTCCATATAATTCTTATAAACATGGGTTCCCTCAGTCAAAGTTACAAAAATTTTCACTTTAGAACTGACATTTTTTCACGTTACCTGTCCAGACATCTCAAACCCCAGTGAAGATGTAGATTATCTACTCTTATAATGAATTAATCCCTTTAAATTTGTTGACCAATAGGCTTTTAATGAATGTTTAATCTAGGGCTCTAGAAGAGGTACAGTTCAGCTCAAAGAATCAAATTTATTAGCATATCATGTAACCAGTGAGCAGAGATCCAATTAGAGAATCTAAGACACTCTTAAATTTACTGTACATGAATCCTTTAGATATGTTTCAATTGCATTCAATCTCTTAATTTTTAAGGTAGATTTCTGCTTCTGAAAGGTATATAGTTGGCAATCGTGAAAACCAAAGGTCACCAGTTATCCCTAGAACAGATAATAATAAGCAGTGTTCCCCTATGGTCCTGCTAATGTACCTTAACCTTGATCTGAAATAATTAGTCTTGGGACTGAGAGGAGAGTTCAGTCTCCCTGCTCATTCAAATTTTGTAAGATAACTACATGCAAATTAGTATTAACTATTACTGTATTTTTCTTCTGTGAGTATCTGTTCACTAGAAACTAGACAGGCTATCTCACATAGGCCACCAAACAGGCATTAGATGCTAGTGAGAAAGGTTTTGGATATTTCCCAGAGACTAGATAGAGCAGATTCAAGAAAGACTTAGGGCTTGTCTACATCAGAAAGTTGCAGCGCTGGTGAGGGAGTTACAGCGCTGCAACTTAGGAGGTGTACACATCTGCAGGGCACCACCAGCGCTGCAACTCCCTGTTTGCAGCGCTGGCCGTACTCCCGTTTTGTCTCGGGTGTAGAGGATCCAGCGCTGGTGATCCAGCGCTGGTAATCAAGTATAGACACTTACCAGCGCTTTTCTTGACCTCCGTGGAATAAGCAGGTATCCCAGCATACCTGAGGAAGCCTCCGGTAATCAAGCTGGTCTCCTTCCCCGGCTTGCTCTCGCGTTCTCCGAACCCCGAGCAAGCAGGTCTCCGTCCCTGCGGTTTGCAGGGTGGTTCCGGGAACGCGAGAGCAAACCGGGGAAGGAGACCAGCTTCGCCGCGGTTTGCTCTCGCGTTCCGCGAACCACCCTGCAAACCGCAGGGAAGGAGACCTGCTTGCTCGGCGGTTCGGGGAACGCGAGAGCAAAGCGGGGAAGGAGACCAGCTTCGCCGCGGTTTGCTCTCGCGTTCCCCGAACAAGCAGGTCTCCTTCCCTGCGGTTTGCAGGGTGGTTCGCGGAACGCGAGAGCAAACCGCGGCGAAGCTGGTCTCCTTTCCCGGTTTGCTCTCGCGTTCCCCGAACCCGAGCAAGCAGGTCTCCTTCCCTCCGGTTTGCAGGGTGGTTCGCGGAACGCGAGAGCAAACCGCGGCGAAGCTGGTCTCCTTTCCCGGTTTGCTCTCGCGTTCCCCGAAACCCCTTGAAGCCGCCCAACAGCGCTGCAGTGTGGCCACATCTAACACCACTTGCAGCGCTGGTTGCTGTAAGTGTGGCCACTCTGCAGCGCTGGCCCTATACAGCTGTACTAATACAGCTGTAACAACCAGCGCTGCAAAATTTTAGATGTAGACATGGCCTTAGATTCCACTAAGATTTCCCTTTGCATACAAAGATTAGACAATGGAACAAAACATTGTCCAGGTGCAAAATTAATGTTGTTGTATCCGTACTCATGGATTCTAGCACAATGAACATGTTTAGGTATATTATTTCCTATGCTGGAATTTTTAATATTTCACATTGTATTGAGAGTTCAGCAAGAAGTCATTTCAGGAATACTATCTATGAGTTTGCTTGGAAGATAGGGCAAGGGAGGGATTTCCTTTTAGTAAATAGGTTAATTTGAGTGAAGTTGCATATAAATGTTTAATATTAATTATTGTTATCTCTTGGAGGCACTTAAAGGAATGCAAGATCCAATGGCAACTTGCATAGAGCTGTATAAAATTTTAGTAACAAAATTCACAAAGTGGATGACATTTTGC
This sequence comes from Gopherus flavomarginatus, assembly GCF_025201925.1. Lineage (NCBI taxonomy): Eukaryota > Metazoa > Chordata > Testudines > Testudinidae > Gopherus > Gopherus flavomarginatus. The sequence continues at coordinate 102,721,961 of NC_066621.1, forward strand.
CTAGTTTCATTATAAATTTTAACATCAGACTAGATTCAGTTCTGTGATCCTTCCAGTTCCATAGAAACAATGTGTTGCTTCAGATAGAAACCATGTGAAAGGGGCAAATAAATTATTTTATCATTTTTAAAAGTGGTCTTAATGTTATTAGCAATATATAAAATGCAATTCATGTGTATGGTGCTTTTCAAAACACTTCAATCACATGGGTCTCTGACCACAGACTAAACAGTCTAAATTGCACAGATGTTAGAGGGGGAAGGCGACAGAGCTATATTCACTCAGGAATAAAAGGTAGGCAAATAGGAGTTTTACAGAAATGTTTGCTGGAGCCAGGATGCTTGGCATGCAGGATGAGGAAGACGATTACTGGGGACAGCCTGAAAAAAGGCACTGACTGAAGAGTGGAGAAAAAGTGACAGAGAATCTGGCAGAGTGTTGGGTCCAAAATAGGCTGTAGGAGGAAATAGTAGTGTTGGGAGTAGCCTAACACAGCTTTGCATCTTAAAAGACAGCCCCTTATAGTGCATGATTGTGATGAGTCATGCCTGAACTACCTCTGAGCTTTCTTAAGCCTTATGGGTCATCTCTGACCCACAGTGTAGTGAGTCATTGCAGGCAATTACCTGCAGGTCTTGTGACAGATCACATGCCATTCAACTAGGGTTCAGCCAATTCACAGGTGAGGGCCAACCCAAGTGATCCCAAGGGAAGTATATAGGTTTCTGAGAGAACCAGGCTTTCCAGTCTGCTCAACCTCAACCTCATTACCTGGCCCATTGCCTAATTGTTTTGATAGACTGCCCTTGCTTCTGCTTTAGGTGGCCCTTGCACCTATGCCTGCTCTTGCTCTAGCCCGTGCCTGTTTTCATATAAGCCAGTCCCTGCTCCAGCCTGCATCTACTCCTGCCTCAACTGCCTACCTGGTGATTCAGACAAGAATCATGGTCAGAAAATATCTGTACAAAAATATCACCTTCTTGCTCCACAGATATTCACTCTCCCTGTGCTCAATCATACTGGCTTACTTTACTGACAAAAATAAGGATTTACTACCTTTTCATTTGTGTTTGCGCTGATGGGTCTGCACAGCTGTGGGAGAGAAAACTGGCTTTTATCCAGCCCATCCATCACCAATAGAATTGTTAAATAAGTTCCAGTGTGGAATTTTTATTAGTGATAGTGCACAAGCTTAAAAAGAGGCTCTCTCTTCTCTCTGTGTTGTTGCTACAGAGCCCCCATGCTTGCAGTCCTCCTATGAACTGGCCTAAAGCCTGGAATACTGTGGAAAGCTTTGGCTGTTGGGATGTGTACAGACTTTGTCATGGAGGAGGAGGAGTTTAAAGGATACTATGTCCTTGTTGGATATTATCACTCTTGGAAATATACAGGAGAGGAGGAGGGCAGGAAAGAAGGTCTGAGTTGAGCATCAACAGTAGAGAAATTGCCAGAGAATGGGATTTAATTGAAAAGAAGTAGAATTGTTTTCCCAATAACAGAGCAGAGCTGAAGGATGATGGCAGACCGATGGTGGATTTAGTTACTCTAGTCAGATAATGTCTCTCTGTGGCAAACAGTGGAGTGAGAGTAGGAGGTGAAAAGGTGAAGACAACAGAGACCTGAGCCTGGGATTTGTTGGGACAGAATTGGGAGACAGGTGTAAAGGAATCGAGAATAGGAAGCAGTGACGCTGGGAAAATGGAGCTGACAGATTGGACAGTGGGAAGTAGGTGATTGAGAGTAGATGAAAACATAAAGATGTTAATAACCAGGAGGATGTGCAAGGTGTGAGTGACACAGAATGGGGAATATTCAGTGCACATACTAATGTTTAAATTGGAAAGGGTACATAATGGACTGTATCAGATCCACAGTTTTCACAGTTGCTGCTGATGAAATGAGAAGGATATTCCTACCATGACTATTTTGCGTGAGATTACCATACTTGGATATTTTGAGGTGAGTGGGCCAGGCATTAGCATTTTAGTATTTTCCTGTTTTGCCTCTGGTTTCTATACCCTGGGAAGTTGAGTTCATGGATCTGAAATAGCTGTTATGATTCCAAAGACCAGAGACAGCTTTACTGAAAATGATAGGGCTCAGAATATTGAACATGGTGCATTTTTAATGCTATATTAAGTTACCACTTGAAGAAAAATTACAACTGTGTGAAAATAATGCAAAGTGCCACAGAGATGCACAGAAACAAGGAAGACTGGACTTTAGGGATTCCATGTCATTATTCACTTTTCCTTTTGTTGTTGCAACTGTCCTTGAATTTTGAAATTCCTTTTGCAAGTATGATCATTTAGGCTGGTTTTACATAAGTAACCTTATGCAATATGCTTTTATGTTCACCACCTGGATAATCCCCTATTTAGTTCAAGAAACTTCTTTTTAAGAGCTATTTTCTTTTTATTATAATTTCTTGAATAATTTCATGTTATAAATAGAAGACTGTGCCCATTTTGTGACAGCGATGCTTTTAACATCAACCATTAAGAAGTATAAAAAATGACCTTCTCCCTAAACACATACTACTTCCTAATGCCCTTTCTTGAATCTGAAAGTGGTGATTTAAAAAGGGGTGGGCTGGGGCTGGGGAATATAAAGCATGACTTTTCTAAATTAATCTTAACCATTAAAAGATGCCGGTACTAGTTTTGGTTTTTTTGTTGTTTTTGGTTTTTTTGCTTCCTCTTGAACTGTTTTAAAATTGTTTGCTCATTAATTAATGCAATCATTCATTCCCCTCCCTCACTCCATCCCTCCATTTCTACTATTATTTTTCTCCAGCAATTATTTTGTAACATAAAAATTTAACCCTGTAAAGAAATCATTAGTCAAACAATGAAATTTCTTACATCAAATCAAAACCAACAAACAAAAAAACACCCATAAACGAGAAGATGGAATAAACGTATAGAATACTAGATCAGCTAGCATAGGAATATGCAAAAGAGCAGGGGAGGAGAGAAAAAATAAAGCTGTTTTTCCATCTGATAATTAACAATTTAGAAACCCAGGGCTATAGTGTATTCTGGTGCATGGGAGGGAGGATTTCATGAGTAAATTCCAGTTCGTTGTGATCACTGTATTCTATCTGTTAGATATGTTTAGCAAGTCGTTTATTATAAAGACAAATGGCCAATTATATGAGATGTTGTGAACATAACTTTCTTGACTTCAGATAGTTTTATTTAAAGTGTACATATTTTAATTAAATTGCACGCTCTATCTTCTGTTATCTCATTAATTAATATGTTAAATCAGGGCATGATAAAGGGGTGGTTCACTGTATTTAAGCAATGTATATTTTAAGTATACAGGGGAGCTGTTAGAACTCTGTGTCCTTCTAAAATATCTGTTGCCTACCAGCTTGAAGAGATCACAGTGGAAAAGTGCCTCCCTCCACTTTGATTCATAGATTCTAAGGCCAGAAGGGAGCAGAGTGATCATCTAGTCTGACCTTCTGTATAACACAGGCCAGCAAACTTCCCAAAATAGCTCCTAGAGCATATCTTTTAGAAAGACATCCAATCTTGATTTAAAAGTGGTCAGTGGTCAGACCACAAGCTTAATATGAGTCAACAGTGTGATACTGTTGCAAAAAAAGCAAACGTGATTCTGGGATGCATTAACAGGTGTGTTGTAAACAAGACACGAGAAGTCATTCTTCCGCTTTACTCTGCACTGGTTAGGCCTCAACTGGAGTATTGTGTCCAGTTCTGGGCACCGCATTTCAAGAAAGATGTGGAGAAATTGGAGAGGGTCCAGAGAAGAGCAACAAGAATGATTAAAGGTCTTGAGAACATGACCTATGAAGGAAGGCTGAAGGAATTAGGTTTGTTTAGTTTGGAAAAGAGAAGACTGAGAGGGGGCATGGTAGCAGTTTTCAGGTATCTAAAAGGGTGTCATCAGGAGGAGGGAGAAAACTTGTTCACCTTAGCTTCCAATGATAGAACAAGAAGCAATGGGCTTAAACTGCAGCAAGGGAGATTTAGGTTGGACATTAGGAAAAAGTTCTTAACTGTCAGGGTAGTTAAACACTGGAATAGATTGCCTAGGGAAGTTGTGGAATCTCCTTCTCTGGAGATATTTAAGAGTAGGTTAGATAAATGTCTATTAGGGATGGTCTAGACAGTATTTGGTCCTGCCATGAGGGCAGGGGACTGGACTCGATGACCTCTCGAGGTCCCTTCCAGTCCTTGAGTCTATGAGTCTATGAGTGATGGAGAGTCCTCCACAACTCTTGGTAAGTTGGTCCAGGGGTTAATTACTCTCACTATTAACAATTCATGCCTTATTTCCAGTCTGAATTTGCGTAGCTTCAACTTCCAGGCATTGGATTTTGTTATAGCTTTCTCTGCTAGATTGCAGAGCCCATTATTAGATATTTGTTCCCCATGTAGATACTTACAGGCTGTAATGAAGTCCTGTGTAAACCATATGTAGAACGCTGGCCCCTAATTATTTTTCAGTAAATATTATGGAAGAAAAATGCAGTTTGGGCATCTTGATTTATTTTTTGTATGAAGGGATTTTAATAATATATTTTAAGTCTGGAATGCTCAATGGTGCAACTCAAACTGTTAAGATAATAAATGAAAGTTGGCCAAAAGTTTGTTTTGGTTTCTGGATGTATAATGATACTTGGAATATCAAAATATAGTTTTAATTACAGTATAGTATAAAAAGACAACCTAATTTTGGGAAGGATAATATCTCATTTCAGATTGATTTTATTGATAGAATAACTACATTCTTGGTGTATTTTTGTTAGTTTTATATATATACAGTAGCCTGTGATCGATATCACAATAACACACATTAGGGATAAAGATGGCAATTGTTCTAAGAATTGAAGGTCAGTTCTTATGAGTAAGTGCAAGAAGTTCATTTAAATAAAAGTTCATATTTCATAACAGATCAAACATGGTATATACTTTGTGAAATACCTTCAAAATTAATGTTTAAAATAGCAAACATGAATAAAGTAAATGTTTAAATGTTGTGAATTTTAGCATGTCCATAGTGTTGTATATGAATATATAGTATTTCCTTCTCTCAATAAATTATGTTCACTCACACTGAAATAAAAAAAACCTTATTGATATGCCATATTCAGAATATTTTATATAGAGAATTATAAACATCATTTCTTTACCAGCTACTTAAATGCTAATAATGGTGCAATAATGGGATATTTTAAAAGTATGTCACTATGCTCCATATGTATGTCATAGCCAAAGCCCCTCCAAACCATTTTTATATTACTTTTTCTGAATAAAAATAACACACAATATTTTTCAGGAATCTGCACATGCATAAATTGGATTGTGCATACACTGCTTAAAGAAAGTCAATATTTTTAACAGTGGGCCATCATTTGAGTTACTTTACTGTCACCCAGAGCAATGGGAATAATTCTAACTGCATACCCTTGAACGCAGTATTAATACAGCTTATGTAACTGATTAGGTTGGCTGAGATGTTTGTAAGAATGGAATTCTGATTTTTATGCAGATTGACATGAGGTTAATTATTTTCATTCAAATAGCCTTTGCTTTCTAAACATCTGATTGCTGTTGCTAAAATTTAAAACAAATGTATTTTATGTTGACTATTTAAAAAGAAAAAAAATTATCTTATGTGTCAACACAATAGAGATAATAATAAAAAATTGAGTTCTTCCAAGGATGATATAAAGATGAAGTACTCTACAGTCAAGAACTAAAATTAAAAAAAGAGCCTATGAAAGAAAAATACTTTCTCTCCCAGCATCCCTCTGAGTTCAAAATATTTTGTTTGTTTTCAAGTTAGACTTTAAAATAAGATATTCCAGCAGCAAATCAGTAGCATAATTTTTGTTTTAATCAGCCTAAAATGGCTGCTGCCATCCCATGGTATGCACCCTATTAAAGTAGAGTTTAAAAAATCATAATGTCTAACCAGGCTATCAATAGTGGCCCACCGTCTGAAAATTTTTTCCACTGAAACCTTATTAGTTCTATTAATCTTCAGTTAAAATCAATAAAATAGGTGAAGCACAACTTTTTCTCTGGATTTGAACATCTCAAATTTTGAGGAAGAGGTCTGGCTCTGATCTTTTATGTCTCTTGGCCCATTTCTGTTTTTAAACTTCAAATTAGTCTTGTACTCTAAAATGTGAGTTGATAAAAATGGCATAATTAGTGTCAAATATATTGTATCACAATGATTTCCACATCAAATATGCTTTGTTAACTAGTAAAAGTATTTTTCGTAATGCCAGTCTTATAAATTCGTCCTGAACTCTGAGGGTCGGTCAAATAGATTCTGTCATTCTTATACTTTAGTCACCAGTGGTAAAGGTGCAGCATGCCAAATCAGATACTTTGTTGCACCATTATAATCTTGTTGTCTATCACTTAGGTACTGACCACCACATGGCCTTTTTTCTTTTTGTGGATTTGATTGGAATTAAGTTATCAATTCCATATATGAAAGCACAAGAAGGAATAAAATACAGATTACTTCCTTTTATCTCTGTTGCCTCTAAGGGCTAATGGGAGTAAAAAGTACTAAAAGCTTATGTTCGTCACTAAAGGAATGGATATGACTCTGATCAACAAAGAGCAGCTTTATTCATTAAGAAGGTATCACATGCCTTCCAGTCATAGATTCAAGGAGCTCCCAGAAAGTTGGCTGACTTGATTGCAGTCTGCAAGTACCTACATGATAATGGACTCTTCAGTCTAGCAATATAACACAATCCAGTGGCTGGAAGTTGAAACTAGACAAATTCAGACTGGAAATAAGATGTAAATTTGTTACAGTGAGGGCAATTAACCATTGGAACAATTTACCAAGGCTCCTGGTAGATTCTCCACTGCTGGCAATATTTAAATCAAGACTGCATGTTTGTCTAAATAAAGATCTGCTCTAGGAATTATTTTGAGGAAGTTCTATGGCCTGTGTTATACAGGAGGTCAGACTAGATGATCACAATGATCCTATTCTGGCCTGGGAATCTATGAATCTTTACACAACTACTTTCCACAGTAGAAAAACTCTTAAATAGAAATAATAGTTGTTTTGAAACAACATAATGTTTCATAGAATAAATACTTCCTCAGGAAAAGAAGTTATGCATCTTGTTTTATCTAAACAAGTTTGGCGAGGTACTCTTCCAGTCTCGAGCAATCATTTTTTTCAGAGCTACTCTGAGCATACTGCAGACATCTGTGGTAGTGCAGAAATGTGGTCTTATGCTATTAATATCCAGCAATTAATTCTTTGAATGCAGCAGGATGTCTAGGCTTGTGCTTTCCTGATTTTGATTTATACCAATGTTTTAAAACTCTTACACTGCACAGTTCCACTGCCTGTTTCAAAAGGTCCCCATTGACTTTCACCAGATCGCTTCAAGCAACTTTGTCATCCTTGAGTAAACTACATTCAATTGAGTGCACAGAATGTAATGTAATCTGCGGATTAAACCATTTAAGTCTGTGTGAATTGTGCCATCTTAGACCTTGTTTATACTTGTGGCAGTGTGTAGGATAGTTGTAGTTATACGTCATAGTGAAAAGTAAGCTGCATCCACACCCCCTGTAGTGTGTAGCTACCTGTGCAGTGAAAGGCTCCAGTGGGGAGAGTGCAGTGGGGAAAGGCTCCATTAGCAGAGAGGCAGCAAGACACCTCACTGCTAAAACTAGCAGTGTATACATCGTGGGGTATTGCTTGGGCATGTAGAATGCTATGTAAGTATGTACGCTAGAGTTCAGGTGTATAGAGTACTCTACTCACCATGCCTCACTCTCTACATTACTGTTTATACCTGGCTGGACACATAGTGTCTGTTCTCTGCACACCACTGTAGGTGCAGATCTGTTCTGACAGTAGTGGTCAATTCAGTTCTAATCATGTAGTCTGACATCAACACACAGCATGAGAGATTTGTGTTTAATTCCCGTTAACATTAATGGGTTTTGCTGGTGTCACTCTCATGTATAAGTTCAAGTACGTTAAGAAAACCGGCAGGCTGTGTAATGGAGGCAGGGGTCCTGGCTTTGATCAAGTAAGCACTTGATCACCTGGGTCTATTGTTTTAAGAGCAGCATGGTGTCTTGGTGTGCCCCCACCCCCCCCTTCCCCCTCAAGCTTATTCTCCCACCATTCCTGAGTTTCAGTGGTACCAGACTAGGCAGTCTGGATCAATTCATAAAACATGTTTTCCATTGTCTTTTTCTTTTTCCTCCTTATTGTGATAAGTCATTCAGCAGGTATAGAAGAGATGAGCCTGAAGGATATCCTGACTGAGGTCACTGATAGATGGAGAGCCATTGTTGGGTATAGAGGGGTAGATACCAGACAGCAGAAGATAACTGTTATGGGTCTCTACATTTTCCCAGCTAAGAGTGTATGAAAATATGAACAGTCTCACAATCACAATTGCTTCATGACCCTTGGTGAGTACATGGAGGGGCCTTTTTACCTGTGTAGCTGTGGGGGGGTGAGAGGGGTCTGATGACTTTTGAGATAGGGTAATAAAGACTGCTAAACTGATTACAGGCAGTCATAATCCTTAATGACATATTGATGATGAGGATGTCCCAGGACAAGAGAAGCGAGCTGCTTGAAAAGGCTGGCAGTCAGCTAGGGCCGTATACTGCTGGGCTAAACATAGCAATGACCCCCATTCTCACACAAGAGATCAATGCAGACTGGCACAGGAAGGGGGGAGAAATGGAGCAGCTCTGCTTAGATTTGTACAGGCAAAGATTAAGTACTATTTTCTGAAAAATTTGAAAAATTGTGAAATTGTGCCAGGAGACCACCAGCCTGTGTGTACTAAGATCGATGGCCTTCTCTGCAAGTGGCAGATTATTGCTTTGCTCACCCGTTAGTGTGTGTCATGAGTGTACCACACACTTTCTCTGTCTTTCTTCAGTGTGATGCAGGTAACTGTAGTTAAAAATAATTTCAAATGCTTTATGAGTATTACCATTATATTTCATTTTTACTGGTTCCCAGCAAGGCACATTTTTCTTTTCCTATTTGTTGAGCTGTTACCTAGTACTGTCATTTCATGCTCTTAAAATAAAGTGCCTAGTACAAAAAAGAATGCCTGTGTCCCACATATGGCTGCCATTTTTAGAGGGGTGAGAGGGAGGACAGTGAGGGGAGAAACCCATGTTTCGGGGGCAAAAATGGCCTGCGTTATTGGGGCAGGTCAAATAAATTATACCTATTCTTTCCCCAGTGTTTTCTTGGCTTGTTGGCTCCTACTAGGACTCAAAGAGCACCCGGCTCTTGGTCGCGTCAACATCTACATCCTCGTCCTCAATGTTTTCCTCAGTTGCCAGTTTTTGATAAACACAGGTTGCAAGGTATCCACTTGTTTTGGCGGGAAGGTGAAGGGATTCCAGCTCAGTATACCGTCAAGCTGTTCATAATAGGAGCATGTCTTGTGGGCAACACTAGACTTTAGGTTTTGCTCCTTCGCTGCTGTTCCTTCTCCTTTGCTCGCCATTAGCTGTCATCTCTGCTGTACACCCAGATGTTGTATCCTTGGGGGGCAGCAGTTTTAGGAAGAAATCACTGGAGACACAGAGAGCTGTAAACCTTGAAGCAGCCATTTATTGCCACACACAGAACTAACCAATAGCCAGCCAAAACTGGCTGGGCTATCCCCTAATAATCTAATTCAGTTGCCATAGCAACACAAGATTCTTTTAGCATGACAACCAAATACACAACACCAGACCTCCATGCTTTTTGCAATTTCCTGGTACACATCTTTATTCCTGCAGGAATTCTGCAGTGGTGACAGGACATGTTCCTCTAAAGGTTGAGGAAATCTAGAGTTTCTTTCCTAGACTATGCAGAAGCATGAGGGTGAGCTGGTGCTGAAGCCATACCTGTGCACGTGTGGTTGTGGAGGTGAGCTAGCAGGAAAAGAAGGCATTTACAAAACTTACTGAGGATTTTAAATGGGAGGTGTGGTTCCAGTCACTGTGATACATGGGCAGCAGGGTTCAAAAATTCAACCAGAACAGTCACTGCTGCGGGGCAGTTGCATTGTGGACTTGTGGCTGGAGGATGCTTGCGCTGGTACAGATATTTTGTCATCCATATTGGTAGAGGGCTCATATCACTTGGGGAAACTTGTTTAACTTTGCCAGCAAAAGTTGAGGGCTTTGTCAGCATGACTCAAAACTGAGTATAGATGCATATAAGGCTCTGCTGACAAAAAGACAAATTTTGCTGGTAAAACTTGGTAGCATAGGCCAAGCCTAAGATATTTAAGTTCCTTATTCAGCTTTGTAACTGTAGTTCTTTGCCAGCCAAGTATTGGGTTCTGTAGTATTTGATTAGAGCTGTTTAATTTTATATCCATAGCTTATTTTGAGTTATCACTTTTTCTGTTAAAATATCTAAAGAAAAATATAAGGATACCTAACTGAGACTTAAAGCTGGTAGTTTGAATAGCTTCTGATGGCACTTTGCAGAGACAATGAGCTCTTCTTGGGAGGCATAGCCAACCGCAGTTAACAGCTTGAGGGTATATGCTGGGGAAGGAGGAGAATACATTACACCACCAGATAATGTTTAGCTGGCAAGAGACATTGTGACCCAGTGAGACTTCTTGGTGATCCGAAATATCTAAAACCCAGATTTATCTATGAATGCAGAAGGGCCTGAACAGCTTTTGGCTCTCTATGTGTTTATTGAATAATTCCAAATGAACATATGTTTAAACAAAACAAATATTAAATTATTTCCTCCTTTGCTTTTCAAGTCTTGGGTACTGACTTTATATAGTCTCTGAAACAGTGAATTGATGTTCCAAACACATGAAACGGTGCAGAGAGTACAAGATTGTTTCTTACATTATATTAGGTGTTGGTTGTTAGAACTATGTGTCATTCCCAGTTTTGTCTTGATAAACTATATTTTGGAAGGCAAATGATTCGAAATTCATGAAAAGTTTTCCAATGAAAAAAAATGGATTTTGCCTCTAAAAATGATGACATTTTGTGCCTAAACCACACTCCCACCTCTCCTATTCCCTATGGGAAATCTGGGGCACTGCACGTAGTGGAGGAGTGCTCCAAGGTAGTACAGAGAATCTTGTTTCTTAGATGTCTGGCTTGTGCACCATGCTCACATGCTCAGGGTCACACTGATAGCCAGACTTTAGGTCAGGCAAGAATTTTCTCCCAGGTCAGATTAGCAGAGATCTGGGGGAATGTGGGAGGGTGAAGGGCTGCCATCTTCTGCATCCTGAAGGTGAATTGCTTGCTAGAATCCTCTGTGCATATCTCAGCTACTCAATACCCTGCCATTCCAGGAGCCATGAGCACTCTTGGTACCTTGAACTCTAATTTTCTCTGCCTGTGGCACACAAAGTTTTAGTCTCCTGAAGTCTGATATGCTTTAGTTTAACTGAAGTCATTGGATTTCATATTGGGTGAAAAGTAATGGTCAGTGTTATTCCTGAGGTCAGGCTAAACTCTGTGAAATCATGAAACTTTTTTATTATTGTCTGTTAGTCATAAAAAGGACTTTAATATTCTCATCACTTCCTTTTTAATACAGAATAAAGTTTTAATTCACAAATTAAATGAATTTAATTATGCTGTCAGAATTCTGTGCTGTCAGAATTCTGTCATATGTGCTGTCAGAATTCTGTCAAACATGTGAGCATATAATAAATATAAGGAAATAGGGTCAAAAATGGCAAGAGAAAAAGGAAAAAATGTGTCAAATCTGAAGACAGAACAATTATCTGTAAGATATGCATAATGCTGTTATCTCTTCTCATGAAGTAAAATTGCATTTTCCTATGAAATACAAATTATATATATGTGCTTGTGATTACAATTTCCAAAAACATTTTAAAGCCCATTTCACTAATATGGAATTATTACTCTCTTTCAATATGATATAGCTATAATAATTTTGTGCCTTTCATATTTAAACACTGTGATAGATCCAGGCCAGTTGGGAACAGCAGAGTAGTAGAAGGGAGATATACTGGCCACTGGATAAACAGTTTTCTGTTCCCTGAATGACCAGAGCAGGGGCTGCTCCAGGCTAATGAGAATACCTGACTCCAATTAACCTGCTAAGAGGCAGGTGAGGCTGTTAAACACCTGACTCTAATTAGGGCCCCTCTGATGCTATAAAAGGACTCACTCCAGTCATGCCAAGGGGGAGTCAGAGGAGGGGAAGTGCATGTGAGAAGCTGGGAGCAAGAGGCACAAGAAACTGAGAGTGAGTAGGCGTACTGCTGGAGGATTGCAAAGTACAAGCATTATCAGACACCACGAGGAAGGTCCTGTGGTGAGGATAAAGAAGGTGTTGGGAGGAGGCCATGGGGAAGTAGCCCAGGGAGTTATAGCTGTTGTGCAACTGTACCAGGAGGCACTCTAGACAGCTGCAGTCCACAGGGCCCTGGGCTGGAACCCAGAGTAGAGGATGAGCCCTGGTTCCCCCCAAACCTCCCAACTCCTGATCAAACACAGGAGGAACTTACCTGGACTGTGGCTTCTACCAGAGGGGAAGGTCTCTGGGCGGTTTCCCAACCCACAGGGTGAATCTGTGAGATGAGCAAATCCTCCAATAAGCGCACGACCCGCCAAGGTAGAGAAGGAATTTTGTCACAACAACAAATGTCTACACAGTTCATCAGTTTTCCTGTCTTACTTTTTAGATCCTATTAGTAATCATACTGCTTAATATCTACATGGCACTTTTTCATCTGCAAAGTGCCTTACAAATATTTTTTTAAAATCTGCTCTTTCGTGCTCTACCAAAAGATCCGATAGTGTCTGAGCACTTTTGAACAGTTTTTTTTAATTTCATTAAAAAGTGTTCTCTGTGCTTATTTACAGTTTCCTCTCAGCACAAGTCTATTTTTCTTAAACTTTCCACATCCATTTTGCCTGGAGTCACGAGTACATCATGTGTTCATTGTAGTTCAGAATTTAATAGACAGGCTCTTTACTGTACAGACAAATTCACTTTTTTTACAACCTTTTCTGCATACAGTATGTGACAGTTTCGAATGAATAAATTTGTAAAGTTGCCAGCAATTCTGGCACTCAAAAGAAACCACTGTGTTGCATGAAGTCTGTCTGTGTGGAAAACTAACGATTTGTACCTTATAGTTTGTATATCACTAAGCCTGAGAGGATGAGAAGATACTATATGCCAGAACTCTGTTTCAAATGAGAAACATATATACCAACTGATTAATTTTCTTTCTATTAAAATTCAGTCTCGAATTCAACACCAGAGGTATCGAGTTGCTGTGACTCATGTTGTTTTAAAGGGTGGCTGTGGACAGGAGTGCTAGAATAATCTGTACAGTGGGGTTGCTGAGAGCCAATGAACCAATCTGTAAATGCTGTATATAATGGAAACCACTTCAAGGCAGGGGTGCAGCATTTACCCCCAGCACCCCAGTTCCAGCATCTATGGCTATGGACTGTGCACATTTGTTCAAGCAGTAAAAAATTAGATGGCCAAAGTGGTTTCATGTCTACAAATACAAATATGTTCACCACTGTTATGTCAGTGCTCGCTTATTGTGTGGCTAGAACAGTCAAGTGAAACTGGCATTTAGATAAATTTGTGGTACTTTGATGGTTCCTTTATTTCCTTGCATTTTTCATTGTGTGATTAATGATTAACATTTGGGGCCACATCCTTACTCATGCAGTAACCCCAGTGATTTTAAACGAACTAGCTTTTAAATTATTTGGAAGTTGTGGAGAGGATTCATTTTACTGGCTCTTAATAGCAATCATTAAGGATAGGAAAACTTCCAAACTGAGGAGGCCTTGTTTGTTTCAGATGCCTTTCTGAATTTACATATGCATACTTTTCTGAAGAACTCACCCCTTTACTCTACAAATTTAATTTGAAATCTTGTGAGAACAGACTTTCTTGTAAGAAATCCAGTATATCTTGTTTTTGGCAGAGTCACATATATTGTGATGATATCCTTTCACTCAATGTTTCCAGTCTAGTTGAAGCCAGAAATGGTAGAGCCAAACTAGTACATATATAAGCCAAGTATACGGAAAGTTTTTTAACCTCAAAGATCCATTCTGACTTTTGGGTGAAGGTTCAGATAAGTTCTTGCTTTATCTGAACTAGCCTGCGCATCCCTATATATGATCCTTTATATACCTCAGTGTCACTACAGATTTCTTTTTAAAGGCTATTGATACTCAGGCTCTCTGTGCTAAGAATCGGCAAGGAGGCAATGGAAACTGACACTTTTGTCTTCTGTTATGGAGATGAATAAATGGATGACTTTACTTTTATTTAATTTTGAAATTTTAAATTGGCCAGTGCTTGAGATGTCAGGGACATTTGTATATGAAGTTTGATGTTAGTGCAAACTATAGTTTGTCATATTTTGAGGCACAATTTAAAAAATCCCCAAACCCTGGATTCCCAGACCCAAATTTTTGAAAAGAACATTTAAAAATCATTCTTCTTTAAATCTTTGAAAAGTCACCTCTTGGAAAAGAGAGAAAAATGAATGATCCTTTGCAGAATTAATGTGTCAAATTTGGTGAAGAAATTCAGTAATTAAATGTTTTTGAAAGAGGGGTTTCAAATCCTGCAGTAAGAGTAAAGCTCAATATAATTTATAGATTAGCTCAAAGTGCCTATATAATGCATGTTTATATTTCCTTACGTACACATGGGAGCAGTTGTTGGAGGTCTTAATTTTTCTTCCCTAGGCCAAAAAAACTGCACCTCAAGTGTATATATGTATCTGGAAGTAAAATGAAATGGCTTATATCCAGCATTTGAAGTACTTCTGTGATTTATTGGCCCTAACTGAACTAACAGTGCTATCTTGAATTCTGAATATTTTTTTATCTGGTGAAGCTATCATCTGTGGTGGTGGCATTTATCCAGTCCTTCAATGCAACACCCAATAAATTGTTTGAAATCCATTTCTACATCTGTGAACAAGACAAAATACGTAATTTAAAAATAGGGGAATGCATTTCACTATAACTTTTTGAAGCGCTTTCCTAAAGCTGTAGTTCATACACTCCAAGCTCAGTGTTCTTAAGCAGAAATGTTGCTTGGTTTATATAAACTATGCTTCTGAAGTGAGTTATATGGACATGTTTCTACTATAGTCTTGGCTCTGTAAAATTTTTCTTGCCCTGCAGGCTCAGTTCCACTAAATATCATTGAATGTCATCTCTGAAAAGATTTTTCAGCAAGAGAAGAGAAGTGTAGCTGTCCAAAAAGAGCCAGGTTTCTGCCTGATGCCAGGCTTTTAAATGGTAAGGGTGTTATTTTCACCATAACAATACCCTAACACCCTAATAATGGTATCAGTTTGTGGTTTTGTTTTTAGTTTAGAACAAAACCAAACCATCAGTTGATCAATTGTTTAAAATGTGATGTACAGCTCTTTGCTCAATTTCACCTTCTCAAATCTGAGAGGCCAGAAGAAAATGACTTCTGGGTACAGCATTTAGGACAGAAAAAATTGACATTCATAGTCACTAAATTGGAGGCATTGTATGTTGGGATGCTGGTGTACAGCACCATACAACAGCAATGCCCTAATTCACAGCAAAGCGCTACAGGTATAAACTCCTGAGGAGATCTGCACAGAGAGGGTTCTCTACACACTGATCAAGGAGGCATAGTTCGACCCCATGTTTGTGAGACCACGTTTAACTCCTACAGCTGCAACAGTGCAAAACAAAACCTCCTTGCCTCTGGTGCGCTCAATGCCCACACTGCTCCAGGTCCCGCCCCCAGTCCACCCCTTCTCCCAAGCCTCCACCCAGCCTTGCCTCTTCCTGCCCCTGCTCCAGCCAAGGCCCTATCCCTACTCCACCCCTGCCCCAAAACAGCTGATCCATGGTGGGCGAGAGGCACTGGGACGGACGGAAAGACGTTGATCAACAGGGCTGCCAGCTGGGTGGGGGAGGGTGGAGCTGGCTGCAGGTGGGTGCCTATAAACAAAACTTCCCAAAGACATCAAATCCTGTCTCACTTCTCTGTTCTTTGCCTTCTTGTCACAATAAATATCTTCAGAACTTATCTGGATTTTGTTCGTATTAAAATATTTTATTAGCGTCTTTCTTTTTATGAGTTTTACATAGTTGTATGTGTAAATATCTTAGTGGTTTTTATAGCACATTAATGAGCCAGTTAGGATTTTGGTAACAAGAAATACATTTGCAATTTGAATTTACAGAAGTTGCAACTAAATGTATTCATAGAATGACTTGCAGTATGGTATGTGGCATCTACTGTATGTAGCCCTTGTAATTTCATCTGAAAGATTGTTTATCTGGCCTATTGAGAGCAAGCAATAGCATCTAAATTCATCAATGTGGATTACTCATTGTATAAGGAGAGATCCAAAGATGGAGGAGAGGGAACACACAAGGACAAGCAGATTAAAAAAATGTAATGTAGGACTTCAAGAATTGACATAGGAACGTAAGATTTAGAAAAATGGGCAGCGGAGAATGGGGGAAGGAATCAGGCACAGACATCTGATTAGTCTCCAGTCTGGTCCAAATTTAGTGGCAGATAATCCAGATAATCTCACTGTCCTTGGCTCTGCAAGAGAATTTTCATAAAACCGAATTAGTAATAAACAGTTTTTCCACAGTGTTTGGCACAAACAAGGTTCGTAACAACATCAATTTTTCCAACTTTTTTAAGCACGTGTTTACTGTGAACTAAGCAAGAAAAAAATACTTCACTCTGCTCTGGTTCCAGTGTGTAGAGTCCCTCTTGCATGCAGTCATATAGATTTTTGTCAGAAAGTTTTTATACGTAATGGGCAGTGATGCCACAGCCCACTCTTTTCAGGCCATCATTGGAGGTACCAGAGAGCTCAAAATGAGAAGATCGTTTTAGAGGATTTTTTACTCCTTTTCATGAGATCGTACTGTTCTTGGCTTCTTCTTCTACTGTTCTTGCTTTTCATGTGTTGATGCCCTAAATACCACTTTAAGTGTCAAGTTTAAGTCTTTTCACTGTTAACTTTATATGAACTAAATCCAGGCATGTTAGATCAAATGTGTGGCCAGTTAGACTTCACATATACATTAATGTACACTTGTCATGCTTACAGGATGAGCTGTGTTTTGGACTGTATTTTGTCCCTCTTGAGTGCACCCCACTGTTGACAAGCCTAGCTTCCTGCACCTGTCACTTTGAGAGGGACCCCCATGGTCCAACTACTTTGGGACTGGATCTCTGCGCAACAGCCCCTACTCTTTCCCAACTGTATTAACACAATAGGCCCAACAGAGTTTGACGCCTTTCAGCCCTTTTACTCTGGGAAGCTGATTAGTGACACGAAAAAACAGTTTTTCAAAACAAAGTATTATTTATTCCTTCACCCAAGGGAACATAGCATACAGAGCAAAGGGAAAAAACAGCAGGAGGATTAAATGCGTGATTCTTTCCTGCACCTTAATCTTTCCTCTGCAGCTTTTGTAACATTCCCTCAGCTGAATACATGCCCTTTCTGGCTGGGAGAGACAGACTGTGACTCTCCCAGTGTGTGTGTGTCTGTCAGCATGTTGACAACCCACTCACTTCCTTCCTACTTAGCCCCAGCATCTTTAAGTTTTTAGTATATGATCCTTGGTTTGGCCTGGGAAAAGAAACCACGAGAAACTGTTCTTGTTAACAATGTTGTTCCTTCAAGGGCCTTTGGTATCCTTATCTTTGTCATTACTTTGTTTCCTGTTAATTCCTTCTTTCAGCCTTTTTTTTTTTTTAATTTAACTCTGTGAAGCTAGGCAGGATAAAATCACACAGGCAAACTGAGGTTCACCTGATATTTATTTAAAAAATAGCTATTTCCTTGATTCTCCACAACAATATATTTGGGATGCTTGTTGGGGAATACTCTATATGTTATACAAATATCTGGCTAGGTAAATCTTTGTAAAGCAAATGTTTTCAGTCCCTAATAAATTATAGCAATTTGAAAATCACTTTCACTATTTCATTTTGTTTTTTGTTTATAAAGCTATAGAATTAGGAATGTGTCAAAGTATAATATTTTATCACTTGTTATAGGTAAAAGAAAGAATAGTATTTTCTTCACATTAAAGTTGACTGTAAATGTAATGTTATTAACAATAATATGGACTTAAATATCCTGTATTTATTGTCACTGAATTTTCACGCTGATTTGGTTTGGAGAATATTTCAAATTAGAATTTTCATCTTTTATTTCATGTTTAGCTGGTATCTGAAGCAGGTGTCGAAATCACCTAGACAGTCATATCTGCTTCTGGCAAATGGATTTGAAAACCACTTTTTAAATTTGCTTTGCTGAAAATGATAGTATAGTATTGTATAGGAAGTTATCTAAAATAAAATGATTTGTAATGATGTTTTTTAACAGTTTTTCAGTTAACAATATTTTTCCGGGATGTTGGTAATATGGACATAGGTAAATACAAAGGCAGACTCCTTTTTTGGAGGCTGTAGTTTATTACTGTCTTGAAATGCAGTTCATTATTATAAAAAGACACTCTTTTTCTTAGTTCCCTATTGACTAGATCCTCTGCAGGTCAGATTTCCAATATGTAATATTGTTGGAGCTAATTTTCTTTTGTTCTGTGTGTTTTTGCCTGATCATAAATATTAAATCTCAGTGTAAGATACCTCTATAGTAAAATATTTAGAAAAAAATGAAGTTTTGGGAATTCTGTTCCTTACAGTTTGACCTTAATAATCCAGAGAAAAATATGACAAATCATACTTGGCTGAAAAAAATATTTCTATTGTTTCTTACAATGGAAAGTTATTTAAAAAAACATATAAACTAATAAAAAAGCAAAAGACAAAGCATAAAATTACTACCTAAGAGAAAGTTTTCTTTGAGTCAAAGCAGTAGTTTTAAACCACACTGTATATTAAAATACACACACACACACACGCACGCACCCATCACAATTGCTTTGGTACCTAATTAAATCCATCAAGTAGTTTTGACAATTTACTCTGCTTGTCCTAGAGAGGAGTTGTTGTTTTTTTAAGGACGCTGCTCCAATTTTACAGTAAGAAAAGCTTTCACTTTTAAAAACAAATACTTTTATTCTCCCATTTTGTTCTGTTGGGAAGTTTTTTTTATGTTAAAGCAGTAGGAAAAAATACTTTGATAAAACATAAAATTACTAAATTATTTAGAGAGAAATTCACTGCATTTTTCAAAGATCATATACAGATCAGTGTCCTTGAGTTTGGGGGGTGAGAGTAGGAGGAGAAGTGTGTGTTTGAACTAGTAACTAAAATAAATCACAATAAACTTTGGTAGAGAAGCAGTACAATAGGGGAAAAACAGAGCTTGAAGTGATCTATTTTTAAATGTCTTTCAGTGTGCTGATGACTATATTTGAGAGGACCAAAAAGTGTACAGTATCATAGGAGGTGAAACGTTAGAGACATTTGTATCGAAGGGCCTGATCTTGCAAATATTTATACTACTAAGTGTAGTTCTAAAAACTGACAAAATGGGATTACTTACAGTAAAAAGCAAAGTTTGCTAGTGTTTGCAGTGTTAAGTTCTTAGTTCACTTTCCCTGGCTTTGTACATTTTTATAGAGAAAAGGAGATTTACTCAAAAACTGTCCTTTTGTTCACTTTTGACAGCACTTGATATATAGTCAATTTAAGTCTGAGCCTTTTAATTTTATTTGTGTGAGCCTTTCAGTAGTGACTGGAAGGGGAAGTGGTTTTGATGTTGTCGTTTTTTGTTAAGCTCATCACTATCTGATTACTTCGCAGAGATGTTTGAATGATCACACATTTTGTATTTTTTTACCACAATCATTACTATAATACAGGTGACTGCCTTAGAGTGTTTGTAACACTCTGCATCCATTTAATTTCATAGCATAAAAACCAAAGTTTTCATAATATGAAAGTTTAATTTTTCTTCATTGTTTAGATTTTTTAAAAATGCCTGTCATTTGTACTTATCACAACAAAATCTCTTTAATACCCCTTTGGGTCCAAAGGTTGATTTTACTACCTGTAGGTTAAATTGCCTTTTTAAAAATAATATGGCATTTTAAATCTTTAAATAAAAATTGTACACTTGAAGGTGGGGGATTTATGTTTGTAAAGAGAGCAATTGTTAGCGAGGAGTACTTTTAATACTCTAGTATTGCTTTTTAAGAAAGAAGGAATTTCAATTTTCCTGTAAAGAGTTTAGGAAAGGGGAGTTTTTTGAGACGTTGCATAGTGTTCAAATTGTTCTCTAATTTCTCAGTATGTTAAATGTATACTGTGTATCTGTGAGAGTTAGCACTAAATACAATGCATGTGACATGAAATCTGAAACCATTTTAACCAGATATTTCTAATTAAACATTGTAAATAGTATAAATTGAATAATTTTAATTTTTTAATAAAAAAGTGTTGAATAATGTCCAAAAGTACAGTACTGGTTTTAAGATAAAACCAGCAAAGAGTAAAGCCAACAAACAATTAAACAATGAACACAAAATTAATATTAGTGAACATAAAAAGAAAACCAGCTGAAGTTGATGTTAATAACAATGTATAGTCAATACAAATGGATGAAAGTAAAAAATTTTTAAAAGGCCAATTCAAAAGCACCAATTAAAAAAATTAAATGCAGAAAGGAATCAGAAGTTTTGTATATAGGCAAAGGATTTGTTTTTAATGCAGCCAGGTAACATTCATTTACAGTTAGACTGAATTACTTGGATCCACATATCTTCCTGTATTCTGGTGGAGGGAAGGTGAAAGGAGGTAATTTACTTTAGCCCTTAAAAGGCTGCAGATTTCTTCCCACCAGCTCTGTGAGATAGCACATAGGGAAGGCGGAGCATTGGTGCTTTCCTTTCCCCACCCATTTGGTCCCTGGAAGGAGCATCTGGTGTTCAGATGCTGTGCTCCCCCCGAACCTGGTTCCAGATACAAGAGTCTGAAAGCACGGATGCTGCTTAAGGCTGAGAGAGAGGGTCTTACATGTTTGCATTAATGCAAGTTACAATCTAGACCTTAGTTAGCAAACTGCATGTTTGATGTATTCTGAGTAATTATTCATGAAATGTGCTTCACAGAAGTAAAATCCTTTACATTTCCTAAATTTGATTAAATCTAGGAATTTTCATAGATGAACAAAAGAATTTTGGAACTCAGAGACCTTTAAAATTCTCCTCTCTTTTAGTATGCAGTATATCTGCATAAAGTGTGTCACATCCTTATCTAATACCTAATTATACATAGTTTTTACATGGTGTTTTTTGTTTTTCCACAGTCTCAGTTTGAACTCCAGATCTTTCATATTCGTGGAGAGCATGCTGTATCGAACACAAAGCTTGAGGAAACCATTGCAAATCTCAAGAATGAACTAGAAAACAAATTAAATAGAAGAAATGAGGAAGTAAAGGATGTCTGTGTATCCACTGAAGATGATAACCCACCAAAGACTTACAGAAATGTATATATACAAACTGACAGAGAAACCTTCATAAAGCCTAGTAAAGAGGAAAATATACCAGTGAAGAATAACCAGATGGTACCTAAAAAGCTTAATATTTCTTCCTTAAATCGTAGTATTTCTGCCCCAAATGACAATAAGGAACTGTGTCACTGTACACAAATTTCAGAAAGTCTCGCATCTTGTGAACAGAAACCAATGTCAGTATCTCTAACACCACCACCACCACCACCACCACCTCCTCTTCCTGAACCTTCACTACCAGCTTTAGTTTCACCATCACCTCCCTTGTTACCAGATTTGGCATCCACTCCATTGACATCCCAATTTGGATCTGGGCCACTGCCACTTCCTTCAGGTTGTGGGAATCCTCCACCACCGCCACTGCTACCGCCCCCACCACCACCACTCCCAGGTTTCGGGCCTTCTGGTCCACCTCCCCTGCCTGGCTCTGGGCCTCCTCCTCCACCACCACCTCCTGGGTTCTTTTTCAATAGCATTCTGTCTTCAAACCAAGGTCCTCGAAAGCCTGCCATTGAACCGAACTGTCCCATGAAGCCTTTGTACTGGACTAGGATACAAATCAAAGACAGCAGGTAAAAAGTTATTTTATTTGGATTTATAGGTATAATTTATGTATTGTGAGGATGCCATGTACAGTATTTAAGGGTTTTGGTTTTTTAAAAAAGACAGCAAAGAAGCGTTAAAGATTGAGCCAAAAAAACAAAACAAAACAAAAAACAGGAATATGAAAGGAAAAAGAGTTATTTTAAAAATAATCAGAAGATAGGCCAAGCTTTAGAAAGCACAACAATAGATAATAAGCAGTGACTTTTAAAATGGAAAACTATAATTAAAATTTGTAGAGGTTTAAAATTAGTAGGTCATAGGCAAGATTGACAAATATAGCAAATAGGCACAGAGTAAAATAAAAAGCGGAGAATGTGTATCCAGTATTGCTTCAAAGAGTTTGTCTATTATTGCTTGACTGTCTTGTAATTTTAGATTGCAGGATCTTTAGGGCAAGGAGTATGTTGTCCTCTATGGTCCCAATCCTGCAGCTAGTTACCTATGTTTAACTTCTGTGAATAGTTCTGTGGGAGTCCAAGGGAGTATGGTTAAGTATATGCATAATTGTTTGAAGGATCGCTGGGATGCCAACTGGCCTGGGAGTCTGGAAGCCCTGGGGCAGTCCACATAGGGCTGCAACTCCAAGGCAATCTGCCTAGTGAGTCTGGCTTCTCAGATTCTGGAAGCCTGGGGTTCCCAGTAAGTAGCCTGCCAGGTGGTTGTCAAAAGTTCATCAAACCTGACATGTTTCCATGAAAAATTTTATAATGGTGAATTGGCATTTTCCTCACCAGCTCTTCTTACAGTACCGCTCAGTGAAAAGACAGAGAGACATAGACATTTCTGCTTTTCAGAGTTCATTTTCTGAAGATTTCTCTCAAGTTCTGCTATGTTCTCTGACATTTCTTGTGGTTAATTACAGTAGCAAAGAATTCTAAGTGACTTCTGATTTGGAGCAAAGTATTTCTAGCTCAATCAGAAGTTGCAGGAATTAAAGTGAAATTATATGGCTATATTATTTAGTAGGTGAAATTAGATGATCACTGTGGTTCTTTCTGGCCTTAAAAATCTATGATTTTGGATCAGGCATGTAGGCATATCAGTGCAGTAGCACAGAAAGGATACTCTCTAATCTTTGATGTATACATTACAATAAAAGGTGTATTTCTGAGGTACATATTATACAAAAATATATTTACTTTTAAAAAATATTTTGGTTTTATTAATTTTAAAATCGTATGAATGATCTTTAGTTTTTAAGGTGCCACCAGACTCCTCGTTTTTGTGGATACAGACTAGCACGGCTACCCTTCTGATGAATGATCTGTTACAGTAGAATGAACATCTGATTAGGTTGTTAAAATGTGCTTAAATCTGAAAGTATTTTATTTATTTAAACCTTGTTCAGTTTATTCTGATGAGAGTGTCATTTCATTTTTTTGGTGAGGCCTCTGAGGGAATCAGTAATTCTACAATTTTATTTCCAGTATAACACAAATAATATAATTTGGGATCATCAGTGTGAAATATCAGCTAGAAAAATGAAGTGTTTAATAAAAAGTCAGTTCACTTTACAGTGAAAAGGATTTCTAACATAAAGGGAACAAAATATTTTGGAATGGAGAGTTTCATATTTTTTGGACTACATTCCCAAAATTAAACATACGTATTCGGTATCGTGTAGTGTGTGTGAATGGTGCTGAGAAATAGATGCTAGTACTTTTGTGATCATCTAGTCTGACCTTTTCCATGCACAGGCCATAGAACCTCATCCAGTGATTTCTGCATCAGGCCCATAACTTCTGTTTGAGCTACACTATATCTTTTAGAAAAATATCCAGTCTTGATATCCAATTACAAAAATACTGGCAGGCCCACTGGAAAGAGGGTAAATGAATCACAAAGGGATAGAAAATAATCATTTGCATTCTTTTAGCTTATTCTTCCCCCCATGGATATATATTAAATTCTGTTACATATTGCACCTAATCAGATTAATCATTTGATGACGGCAGCCACGTGCATATGCAGTTTTTTCCCCTCACTGCAATTGCACCTCATTTCATGACTGTTAATAATACCATTGCCTGTTAGTGACACCTGCTGGAAGAAATAGACTCAGGATTTCAAGTTTATTAATAGAAGTTAAGAATAGTCTGAGGATAATTTTATCCCACTTCCTTCCTTAAATATTGCAGTTTCAGAACTAAAGCAATTCAGTACTGAAGTGCTCAATTTGTTGTGCTATGTATTTGATTTCCAAACTTTGGATAAAGCCAGGAGAGTTGTACTCACACATCCCTATTTTTAAACACTAATGAGGGTGAGTTCTGCATGCACCAAGTCATTCTTGGAGGATGCGTGAAAGTAAAACTACATTCCCTCTTTAAAACTTACTGTGTATTAAGGGGGTCAGAATGCTAGTAGACCCCCATTCCAGTTCCTCAAACTAGTAGTAATGTGAATAGAAAGCGCATAGCCATTTTCATTTCATCTGAAATGAACTGAATCTCACTGATAAGATAAATAACCCAAAACTTTTTCCTTGAGGTTCAGAAA
Source organism: Gopherus flavomarginatus (assembly GCF_025201925.1). Lineage (NCBI taxonomy): Eukaryota > Metazoa > Chordata > Testudines > Testudinidae > Gopherus > Gopherus flavomarginatus. The sequence continues at coordinate 102,746,583 of NC_066621.1, forward strand.
AGTTTGGCCAACTATTTTTATTACTTTTTATTTGCATAGTGCATTTCCTTGTTCTAAGCAGATGAGCCAGAATAACACAAGGCTGCTGTTGCAGTATTTCTATCCATATAAGGATATGTCTACACAGCGTCTGGGAACGTGCTTCCCAGCACAGGTAGGCAGACACATGCTAGCTCTGCTTGACCTAATGTGCTAAAAATAGCAGTGTAGCTGGGGGTATCATAGGCAGTGACTTGGGCTAACTGCCCAAGTACGTAGCCAGGGGGACCAGGAAGGTTTGTACTCAGATGTCTAGCCTGAGCTACTGCCTATTCTACCATCAGCTACACTGCTATTTTTATTATGAAAGCTTAAATAGAGTTAGCACACATCTGTCTACCCAAGCTCTCAAGCACCCTCCCAGCTGCAGTGTAGACGTACTCTAACTGAAATGAGCATTCTCTTGAAAGCTTGTTTTCACAAGGTATTATCCAGATCTTTGATTGGTGACCCAACATTCTAGTGCAATACAAATAAGAAATAGTAATTTTTGATAACCAGTAGGCTTGAATAATTTAGATAAGTACTTAAGTGTTGTAGTACTTTTTAGTGCTGCCTACTACAATTTCTTTTGACACTACCCAGTCTAGTAAACAAAAGAGGAAAAGTTATTTGTCTGCTGGCTGTACTCATTTGCGGTTCTGGTTTTAAAATCTAATGAGGAAAATATATTTTTGTAAATATTTGTGAAATTTTAATTTTATTTATTTGTTTTCAGCAAAACATCTATACCAACTTTATGGGACTCATTAGAAGAACCTGACATAGTTGATACTAGTGAATTCGAATATTTATTTTCCAAAGATGCAGTTCAGGAAAAAAGAAAATGCTTATCAGAGTCTTACGAAAAGAAAACAAAGGCCAAAAAGGTATACATTTTATTTCATAGTTACATTCTCTTTATTGAGTGTGTTCATGTGTCTGTTTCAAAAAAACAGTGATTTACATTCTGTTTGATAGAAACTGCCAACAAAACTTGAATATATGAAAACAAGAATTATTATGTTAGTGTATAATAGATGGATTTTCTGTTTTGTTTATAAGTGAATTGTCAAACCACTGTGCACTATTTGCACATTGCTGTTTTTACAAAGGACCACTGGCATTTCTTCATCCTAACATCTTTGTGCATATTTAAAATAAAAGTTCAAAAACAATGTATTGAAAGAAGATGTAACTTTGGTGAAAATGTGAGACATAAAAGAATGAGCGTGCTTCACATCACAGAAATGTTTGAGTCCATACCAGCGGTAATATTAAGACCTTTTTTGTTTTTACAGGAAAATTCCCGGGTTTTAGAAATGCTATTATTTGGTTCTTACTGATTTTCTCGCAAATCCTGGACCACTTAGATAGATAGAAATATTGATAGTTACAAAAAATCTAACACATTACATTAGATATTAATCATAATTTAGTCTAAGTGTAAATGTGAGGCTGTCTATTAAAATAAGGCAATGTAGTGGAAGATACACACACACACACACACACACTTTCCCCCCTCCCTCTCTCCTGTGTGTGCATATATGTACATACTGTTAATGTACAGTTCATTAAATAAATCACAGCATTAAACTGCTTTTATTTTTAATACTCTTACTTTTCTCTATTTGTTGCTTTTTTCTGTCCTTCCATATCCCAATATTAACCCCAATATTTACTTAGAAAACTATAAAGCTAATTTTTTCACATTTTTCACCTATTTAAAATTTTATATAACAAACACTGACTTGTTCCCAGGAAATTTTAAACAAAATAAAAACTGAAAATGAATGGCCATGAGCATTGTGCATGTGTAGGTGTACACTTCAAATATATTTACAATTTAAAGCAAAATATTTTAAATCATTTCCTCTATTTATTTGCTATGCAGGACATGATGTTCTCTTTGAAAAAAGTTAATAATGCCACTTCATTTTGCTCTTTGTTTCATCCCCCTCTTCCATTCTTTTCTCTTTGCTTGGTCTCATGTGCATGCTCCTCTGCCATTTTGGTCGCATTATCAGGACTAGTTTTAGGGACGGGCAAGGAAGTGGTACCATTGTGGGACTTGGCCATTTTTTGTTTGGGTTTTTTCCCTCTCCACTGATTGGCTGCCTATGAGGGTTGTTTCTTTCTTTATTCTGGGTTTTTTTTGTTTTGTTTTTGTTTTGCACTAACACACAAAAACATTTTCCAGCCTGGCAGGCAAAATGCGTAGCGCTGGCCCCACCCTTCATCCTCCACACTTCTTGCCTGGTCCCCTGAACATTCCTCTTATACTAGTTACTTTGGCTCCTCTCCTGATGGTAGTTCTTGCTGTTGGCTGGCGGCTCCAATCCTACTGATTGCTGCAGCCCCTGAGTGCAGTTCCTGTTTTCTCTCCTATTGTTACATAGCAGTAGCCATTAATGAGGGCACCTAGGATGGCTCTGCCTCATTTTCGGTTACTTTGGTTGTCCAGCCCTTTCTCTGCAAGTAGAAGCCAGCAATAAGTGATCTGCTATTTCCCTATGGGGAACCAGCACCCTGTCTGCAGACAACCAGTGGTCTATGGGCCACAGTTAGCGAACTGTGTGTGTAGAGTCAAACCTTCTTGATTCCAGGCCATAAGGGTGTAGGTTTAACTCTCACATTAGGAGCCAGGCTCTATACAGTCTATTTTGCTCTTGATTAGAGTATACATAGACATACAAATTATAAGTAATTGTATTTTAAAGCAAAACAGCTGCATAGGTATTTGCTTTTTCATCCTTAGCTCAATCTAAATTGAGTTTAATGTTTAATCTTGGAAGATTTAATGTCATTGCAGGCATAAGGTCTGCGCCATGTGAGCTGTTCAAGGGATCTTATAAAAGAATAATAAAAAATCCATGCCGCTTGTATTTATCCTAAAAGGCCCAGTACAGTTAAAGTGACAATGCCACTAGACACTTTCAGATATGTTCATAGTTGCCGTATTATCTTATTTGTTACCCACACTTTAAAAAATGGACGCAGAAATATGATCTTAAAGTAAAATTAGGAGCCTGACAAAGAAGAAAGAGTGTTAGTCCATGAAGTGATTGACATTGTTTTGTTACTGCAGAAGTCTCATAGCAATACATTATTATATATTATATGTCATAAGCTCAGTTAAGTTTCCCTGATTTGAGCCACAAGAGGGCACCTTGGATATAATCCTTCCCTTTATCATACATAATTAGAAAAACAAAGAAGTTTGATAACCTCCAGATATTTAAAACATTTTTTATCAGAAATTATTTGTCTTAACATACTGATTAATCTAGTTATAAATAGCACTTAACGTTTATAACTCCAAATAATATGTTAATAGAAAAGAAGATTGGTTTTGTGATCTATACAAATGCATTTTAAGGATATTAAACTATTTGGGTTTTTACATGTTTACTATTATTATTTAACCTGGACAAACCTGTATAAGAAAAATCCTTCCAATCCTATTTTACTTTATAAATCTTTAGAATATGAATGGTGTTCAGTACTCAGTTTTAGAAGTAAATCCAATTAGTACAATAGTGCAAATTCCTGATACCCGCTTTCTAAATCTGCTTTTGCATAGTCAGAGCTTGAAAGGGGAGATTTATTCTACATTTCACTGAATTTGATTCATAAGAAAACATTTTACTATCTGGTTGGAAAAGATAGACTTTAAAAGTCTCTTGAACATAATGCTATGAACACAGGCTTTTAAGAAGAAATTAAACAATTTTTTACATTTATTTGTATTTCCTACTCCAACTCATACATATAAAATCCCTAAATTTCAAGTATGCTGGACCAAAATACAGAGAGCATTAGTCTTCTGTTCTGAAGAGCAAATACATATTCCTGTTCACTTCCTCGCCGACCCCTTTTGGTAAAACAAAAACTGAATCCTAATTTGTTATGGCTAATACAGTAGTTCTTTGCTGTATTTTTTCTTTACTCTTTGTCCAGAACCTAATTTCTAGTAGGATTACATACATACAGTATAGGTGGCAAATAATATGGTGCCCATCTTTTGTGGGAAACCTTATCTATTTTTTCACACACTATATGGTCCCTTGTTTATCTGGATATATGAATGATTCTTCATTTGCATTTCAATGTAGTTCAACTTCAACTTTTATTTTTAAAAATATAGAATAGGGTTTACTGAGATTACTGAAACAAATAGAGTGTAAAAATATGGATGGCATGAAAAACTAGGGTGAAAATACAAAAAAAACCTTACTTGAGGAAGCAGATAAGAGATGAACTTTGGAAGTCACCCACCAGAATTAAAAAGTGAAAACTAGGGCTGTCAAGCAATTAAAAAATGTAAAAGCGATTAATGGTGCTATTAAAAAAATATCTTGATTAATCACGTGATTAATTGCACTGTTAATAATAGAATCTCATTTATGTAAATATTTTTATGTTTACTACATTTTTAAATGTATCTATTTTAATTATAACACAGAATACAAAGTGCACAGTGCTCACTTTATATTTACTTTTATTACAAGTATTTGCACAGTAAAAAAAACCCCAAAAGAAACAATATTTTTCAATTCACCTAATACAAGTACTGTAGTGCCATCTTTGTCGTAAAAGTGCAACTTATAAATGCAGATTTGTTTTTGTTACATAATTGTACTCAAAAACAAAACAATGTAAAACTTTAGAGGCTGCAAGTCCACCCAGACCTATTTCTTGTTCAGCCGATCGCTCAGACAAACAAGTTTATTTACATTTGCAGGAGATAATGCTGCCCGGTTCTTGTTCACAATGTCACCTGAAAGTGAGAACAGGTGTTTTCATGGCATTTTGTAGCCAGCGTCACAAGATAGTTACATGCCAGATTCATATGTCCCTTCATGCTTCAAACACCATTCCATAGGACATGTGTCCATGCTGATGACGAGTTCTGCTCAATAACTATCCAAAGCAGTGTGGATCGACACATGTTCATTTTTATCATCCGAATCAGATGCCACCAGCAAAAGGTTAATTTTCTTTTTTTGGTGGTTTGGGTTCTGTAGTTTCCGCATCAGAGTGTTGCTCTTTTAAGATTTCTGAAGGCATACTCCACATCTCGTCCCTCTCAGATTTTGGAAGGCACTCCAGATTCTTAAACCTTGCGTCGAGTGATGTAGCTATCTTAAGAAATCTCACATTGGTACCTTCTTTGCGTTGTCAAATTAGCAGTGAAAGTGTTCTTAAAATGAACATGTTCTGAGTTATCATCCGAGACTACTATAAAATGAAATGTATAGCAGAATGCAGGTAAAACAGAGCAGGAGACATACAATTCTCCCCCAGGGAGTTCAGCCACAAGTTTAATTAACACTATTATTTTAATGAGCGTCATCAGCATGGAAGCATGTCCTCTGGAATGGTAGCAGAAGCATGAAGGGGCATATGAATGTTTAGCATATCGGGCATTTAAATACCTCGCAAGGCTGGCTACAAAATTCCCATGTGAACGCCTGTTCTCACTTTCTGGTGACATTGTAAATAAGAAGTGGGCAGCATTAGCTCCCATAAATGTAAACAAACTTGTTTGTCTTAGCGAATGGCTGAATGAGAAGTAGGACTGAGTGGACTTGTAGGCACTAAAGTTTTGCATTGGTTTGTTTTTGAGTGCAGTTATGTAACAAAAAATATCTACATTTGTAAATTGCACTTTCACAACAAAGAGATTGCACTACAGTACTTATAAGAGGTGAATTTAAAAATAGTTTCTTTTGTTTATCATTTTTACAGTGCAAATATTTGTAATAAAACTAATATAAAGTGAGCAGTGTACACTTTGTATTCTGTGTTGTAATTGAAATCAATATATTTGAAAATGTAGAAAAAATCCTAAAATATTTAATAAATTTCAGTTGGTATTCTGTTTAACAGTGCAATTAAAACTGCGAATAATCGTGATTCTTTTTAATCTTTATTAATTTTTTTAATTTAATCGTGTAATTTAACTGTAATTAATTGATAGCCCTAGTAAAAATACATATTTTGATTCCCAGATCCCATATCTGGGGCTCTACTGAATTGATGGCCGTGAAATACACATCATAGATATTGAAATCTGGTCTTGTGTGCTTTTACCCTATACGATACAGATTTCATAGGGGAGACCAATGTTTCTCAAATTGAGGGGTCCTGGCCCAAAAAGGGAGTTGCAGAGGGGTCACAAGGTTATCTTAGGGGGGACACGGTATTGCCTAGCCTTCCTTCTGCACCGACCTCAGAACTGGGCAGCTGGAGAGTGGTGGCTGCTGGCCAGGAACCCAGCTCTGAAGGCAGCACCTCACCAGCAGCTGCGCAGAAATAAGGGTGGCAATACCATATCATTAATCTTTCTTATGCGCTGCTGCTGGCATCGGCTCTGCCTTCAGAGCTGGGCTTCCAGCCAGCAGCCACCGCTCTCCAGCTGCTCAGATCAGAAGGCAGTGCTGCCGTCAGCAGCAGCGCAGAAGTACGGGTATCAGTACTGCAACTGCCCCTACAATAACTCTCTCACAACTTCTTTTTGAGTCAGGACCCCTACAATTACAACACCATGAAATTTCAAATTTAGATAGCTGAAATCCTGAAATTTACAATTTTTAAAATCCTGTGACCATGAAATTGACAAAATGGATGGTGGATTTGATAGCACCCTACTCATATCCAGCCATTTATGCTGCTCGAATGTTATATGCAGGGCTGGTGCAACCACTAGGTGAACTAGGTGGTCGCCTAGGTCACCAAGTGGTTGGGGGTGCCAAAAAGCGGTGCCCTGGCTGGGCAGGGAAGAGCCGCCTTTCAGAGGCACTGGAGAGCCAGAGTGTCCTGCTTGCGGCAGCGAGTCCCAGCCATGGAGGAGCCAGCACAGCGCAGGAGGGCAGCAGCCCTGCAAAGGTGGCAGCGCCGTTAACAGGAAGCAGCCGCGCCTGCCGCCCCTCCTGCCCAGGCTGCAGCCCGGCATCCCCCCCGGGGGCTCCTGCAGGCTGCAGCAGGTGCATGCGGGCACTGGCTCCCATGCACCCCCCAGCGCCACCCTCACCGTACTTGGGCTCTGTGGCTCCCTGGCATGTGAGCTGCCGCCACTGCTGCCCCTCCTGCTGCCTCAGCAGTCTACGGGGGAGGGACTGTGCGCCCAGCAGAGTGTTTTGCCTCCACATGGAGTCAGCGTCTGACCACCATGGGCAGGGTAAAGGGAGTCCTGGGGGGCAGTCAGGGAGCAGGAGGAGAGTTGGATGAGTCAGGAGTTCGGGGGGTGGGACTTGTCGGGGCAGGGGTGTGGAGAGGGATCAGAGCAGTCAGGGGACAGGGAGCGGGGGCGGTTGGATGTGTCTGGGATTCTGGGGGGGCTGTCTGGGACGGGGAGTGGTTAGATGGGGCGTGCGGGCAGCTAGGGTGCAAGGGTCTCAGGAGGGGACAGTTGGGACAAGGAGCAGGGAGGCTTAGGTAGGGGGTGGAGTCCTGAGGTGCAGTTAGGGGCGGGATCCCAGAAGGGGGCAGTCAAGGGACAAGGAGAATGGGGGTTTGGGAGTTCTGGGGGAGGGGGCAGAAAATGACTTCCATTTGCAAACTGGCATATCCATAACGGTAAAATATTTTTAAAAATATAGGAAATTAGTAACAAGTTCATAGGCAAACATCATACACATGTACAACTCGAGAACTAAGTGCAATGGGCCTGCAATGGCCATGAATCACTTTATCCTATAAGACTGGAAGAATGCGGTTTATTTATAAATATTGTAAAAAAAAAAAAAAAAAAAAAAAAAAAGTATTCCGGCAAAACGGGAACAGTTCTACAGCCTTAAAGGGGAGCCAACTTATGATCACATTATATCCTAATTCGCGTTATTGTGGGGCGCGTTATTGCAAGGTTTGACTGTATTGCCAGTCCTATTCGTGTTGTCCAAATACTGCTGCACACAGTGCAGAGGAGACCATTTTGATCATCTAGTCTGATTTCTTGCATAACACAGGCCATATAATTTTACACAGTAATTCCTGCATTGAACCCAGTAACTTGTGGTGGAATTACAGTGTATCTTTTGGGAAAAAAATTCATTGTATATGTACATGCAATTTTCAAAACACTTTATCAGTAATTCTAAACTTTTAAAATACAAAAAAAAAATTTTTTTTAAAGTTAACTGAAATCCTAGAACTAAAGCTTTTGTTATGTAAGGTTCCATGAGTCTCTGATAAATGGCTAGTTACCAGGCCACAGTACCACTTGAAAATCTTACAGACAGTTTGATCCCCTTGTATATGCTTGTGTTTTTCATTGTCTCTCTGAAATCCCAAATGTCTGCTGGCTAGCTCCAATGGATCAATCATGGTGGGCTCCTTGCAATCCAACAGGGAGTTATTTTACTTAACAACAGTGTGGTTTGTTACTTGATGGTAATGGAAGGCTTATTGTGGATTTATGTAGAACTGTTAGTTCTTCTTTTTTCATTCCCCTTCCCACCCTCCCAAGACCCCAGGCCCACCAGTCATATGTATCTAGTCAAACATTCACCTCCTGTTTGTCTCAGTGAATGCTTTACTAGTCTGGGCTTGAGAATCCCACAGTATCAGAGAGTACAGCACCTGATATTCTGATTGAAAAATAAACTTTTATACAGACTTCAGGAAAGACAGATTCTGAGTCTTCACTGCAGAAGCTGACGAGTTCATCTCACAGATGTTTTCATCTTTTTAATTGATTCCTTGTGTTACTTCCGTAATTCCTTTTTCAAGTGCTAATGAACAATAAAATCACCTAGAACAAGATGCATTGTTGCTAGGGCTGTGGATTACAGGGTGGTGTGTGTTTTGTGTTTGGAGTATTTAGAAGACTATTTTAGATACATAATTGCACCTCTACCTCTCAGGTCCTCTCATGAGAACCTGCTACGACAGGAAATAGACTATCTTCTACTCTTGAGTACTATACAATCGGTTCCCATGCATCACAGAGGGAAAGTGTTTGTTTTATTCCAGGTATTTCATGGTTCCAAAAAAAAAGAATGATATATACTGAATAGTTGTCCATTATGTGAGCACTGTCCATTCTGTGCACGAAATGAGTCAGGGTTCCTGTGGAAAAATAAGTATTTGCTCATGTAATTAAAGACTATCATATTGCATATGCCCAAGCAGGCACTTCCTAACTTTTGAGTGCTTGACTTTGCAACCTTAATAAGGTACTTTTAACATTATTTTTGTGTAATTAGATACAAAACAGTATGTAATGTCTATATAGAATACACCTTAAAATGCATTGTTTATGATTTCAGCAAGGCAGTTCTGATTTGTTAGATTTACTGGTAATGTTTGGGTTGAAAAGAAGAGAAGTGCTTAAAGCCAAACTCTTCATCTGAAAGATTCTGAACTTAGGTGCATTGGGAGGTAGGATTTTATATCCTAATCCAGATACAAAATCCCCAGCTTTGTCACACTGTTAATACTTGGACAAAAATCAAGAAGTTGGGAAGTTTGGGATAAGTATTTGGATCTAAACATTTTCTCCCAGCTCATACCTAGTTTGAAGATATGTTAAGTATTTTAGAAGTGTTTGTATAATTCAAAAGGATGTGGTGTTTTTGATAAGCGTGACTTGTGGGTCAAGATAAGGTTGTTTGAGGGGAGATAAAGTTAATGTATTTACTGTAAGGGTTCTACAGTCTTAAGGTAAAATACTCAAAATCATCTAGGTCCCACTTTCAAAAGTGACTTAGGGACTTATGATCCTAAGTGTCATTGAAAATTGGTGGGATTTAACCTCGGAAATGGTTAAATCAGTTTTGAAAATGGAATTTAGGTATTTTTGAAAAATTTACCATTTATCCAACCATTGCATTCTCTGATTGTTTCCATATTTTGTAAGCCTTAACATTTATTATAACTTTCTTTGCATGTAGCTTTTGTAGCAACTATTACCTATCTCTATTAATATTATGTTGACACAGTTATTTGTCTGGACATTTTATTATTTTTAAAAGAAATATTATGTTATACTGAAAGTATAAAAAGACTTCAGCCATAATGTTTGGTGTGTAGACAAGTTTTTGCACTATGAACAGATTCCGCACATGAACTTATAAGTGCATAAGTGTTTATGCACTGAAAAGAATTGAGTATATAAAAGTTAATGTCTATAATACTGAAAAGACTTCAACTGTAATTTAAAAAAAAACACCAATGTCCACTGAATTTTAATGGTATTTGAACACCTGTCTTCTTTAGGTTCCTTTGGAAATCCTAGACTTCATAGATATATGCCAGGCTTACAACTCCTCGGAGATATCTGCCACACCTGCAGTCTCCCAACATGCTCTCAAGGACTAGCAAGCCTTGCATAGACTCTTTCATATGTTGTATTTAAGCACCTAAAACTTTATATACTGCAAAATCCTAGTTCTGCCCACACACCAAATTGTCATTTGCCTTTGTCTGCCTCTTAACAGACCTAATCCATGCAATTTGCAAACTGATACATTGCTTTGAAGCCACCCCATCCCCCACTTTGTGGGAGATGCACAGCCCAGACTTGTTGCCCTATACTTGATTTCAGCTGTAAAGTCAAAGGTAGCTGAAAGGAAGATAGAACTAGGAAACTGACTTTGAGATGCAATAAAAAATGGGCTCAGCAAGCATCAAACTACAATGCCATGTCGCCTGAAAGAGATGTGTTTTAGAAGACAAGTGCTTCAGTGTAATGTGCAGTGTATGCATTCTTTATATCTTAACGTTACTAAGGCTAGATAGATTTTAAAGGAAGTGTTTGTCTTCCTTATATTTCTGAGGATTTACCAGGAAGATAGTCATCCTAATAGAAGCTAGTATTTTCTATACTAGTTCAAGGAACAGTATGGCAGGAAGAACCTGATGCCACTGTTTCTTCATCTTACAAAGAAAATGGGTAAATGTCAGGTAATGTGTCACTTGTAGGACCTTCATTTAGATCAATCAATCATTTTTGGGCCCTCAGTGCAATGATTATCATATCAAAGACACAGAATGACAGTGAGGATAACAACTTTTCTGTTGTCTATTATCTCTAACTGGCTTCAAGTAATTATTAACATATGTTCTCATTTAACATGTGTCAATATTTTGAATGAAGAGCATTATTTAAGTTTAAAGGATATATCTGTCAGCAAATTTTCTATCTATTAAATGAGAAATTATGACTACTTCATTTTGTGGTTCTGCAAGAAAGGCAGATATTGCAGAAATAGTCGTCTGCTTCACAGGTTTGAAACACAAGGGTTGTCTTCAACTTTCAACGTAGAGGTAATAAACAGTGTTTGAGCAGAAGAATTCTGGTGAATGCTCCTCCCAGCCACTCTTCCTTTCTCTCCATCCATTGTACAGTGGGGAGAAGAGTGTGTTCTTTTAGTTACTACCAAGTTATATACTCACATAAAGTGTAGGATATACCCTTTAGCATAGACAGGAACCATTAATTTTTGGTAATTTTACAAATTTCATCTACTATGAAGAAAAGCTCTGTGTAGCTCAAAAGCTTTTATCATTTACCAACAGAAGTTGGTCCAATAAAAGATATTACCCCACCCACCTCTCTATGCTATATCAAGCAAGTGCCATCTCTATTGCTTGTTTATTTAAAGTGTTTTTAAAATAATAGATTTTCCCCTACTGTATTTAATTTAAAGTTAAATGCCTCCTGAAGCACTTCAAAATATAGATCAAAATATAAAAACAAAATGGCTTCTCATAATTTTGCTTGAAATGTATTATTCATATAGGGACAAATCCTGCCTTACTTTGAGCAGAGGGAGAAGAGATTGTAGCTGATGCTTTATATCCTACAGAAATCCCATGAGCACATTCTGGAGGGGGAGGGGTTGATGGCATTGTGGAGTATACTTAGCTGTAACTCTGAGGTGGGTTTCAGTAGGCTCCTAAAAAATGCTTGGGGACAATTGCAGTTGTCATAAACAGATAGCTAAGGGTTACTGTTCTTTTACCTGTAAAGGGTTAACACAGGGAACCAAACACCTGACCAGAGGACCAATCAGGAAACAAGACTTTTTCAAATCTGGGTGGAGGGAAGTTTTGGGTGTGAGTTCTTTTTCTTTGTCTTGGGTCTGTGCCCTCTCGGCTCTGAGAGTGATCTTTCTATCTCCTGGCTTTCTAATCTTCTGTTTCCAAGTTGTAAGTACAAGGATAGTAAGACAATAGGTTTATATATTTTTTTTTTGTATTTACATGTGTGTAGTTGCTGGAATGTGTTAAATTGTATTCTTTTGGAATAAGGCTGTTTATTCACTTTTTTTCTTAAGCAATTGACCCTGTATATTGTTACCTTATTGCAGAGACTATTTTTAATGTCTTTTTCTTTCTTTTTTTTATATAAAGCTTTCTTTTTAAGACCTGTTGGAGTTTTTCTTTAGTGGGGACTCCAGGGAATTGAGTCTGCAGCTCACCAGGGAATTGGTGGAAGGAAAAAGTCAAGGGGAAAATCTCTTTGTGTTAGATTTACTAAGCCTGACTTTGCATACCCTCTGGGTGAGGGGGAGAGATTAGATCTCTCGGTACTTGTGTTTCCAGGACTGGAAGCAGGGAATCTCCTAGGGTCGTCCAGGGAGGGGAGCCTGGGAGGAAGTAACAAGGAAACAAGGGGAGGAGGTTATTTCCCTTTGTTGTAAGACTCAAGGCATCTGAGTCTGGGGGTCCCCCAGGGAAGGTTTTGGGGAGACCACAGTGAGCTAGGCACTGTATAATTCCTAGCTGGTGGCAGCGATACCAGGTCTAAGCTGGTAACTAAGCTTGGAGGTTTTCATGCTAACACCCATATTTTGGATGCTAAGGTCCAGATCTGGGAAGAAATGTTATGACAGCAGTATACAAGCTAAATGGCTGGGTATGGGTGTTGGACATTGTGATTTGCAGGCCATCATGTTAGTGATACTTTCTCCCAACACATTTGACTGTCATGGAAAGAACCAGTATAGGGAAGGACTTCGCTTTTAATTGCTTAAGTAAACTTAATCTTTGCAAAAAGAACAGGAGTACTTGTGGCCCCTTAGAGACTAACACATTTATTTGAGCATAGGCCCCTGAAAGCTTATGTTCAAATAAATTTGTTAGTCTGTAAGGTGCCACAAATACTCCTGTTCTTTTTGTGGATACAAACTAACATGGCTGCTACTCTGAAACCTGTCATTAATCTTTGCAATTTTATGTACCACAAAGTGTCCAGGACAAAATTTGACAGAACAATGAGGTTTGTCATGCAACATTTAATGGGATGCATTTCTGGCTGCATTAAAGAAACACTCATTAGTGGGGATGTCAGAATAATTTAGCTAAATGTATTCAGGCATGAGTACGTATCCACTTTTACAGTAGATGGTAGATATTAGAGAGACATACAAAGAACGCTTTGCATCAAATCAAGTAGCCTAATAATATTTTTTAAATGGCCAGTCAGTAGAAGCCACTTAGGGCAAATTATGTTATGGACCAGGGGATAGACTGAATAAGACAGCAGCAGCATTGACTTTCTTGTCATTGAGCCAGAAGATGCTGCATCTATTTCAGTGATGTGTTTATTCTCTAGAGGAGAGACAGACTGTTGGCTGCCATGTCCAGTCTTAGACAGAGTCTGCCAGCTGGCAGAATAGCATTGGCTAAAAGCTAGGATGTCAGCTGCTTACCTGTCATTGCCAGTCACAGTCAGGAGACGCAGACTGCTGAGAGGTGATTCATGCCAGGTCATCTTTAACAAACATAGACTAAATACAACGATGGTGCCTTTGCAAAATTCTATTTCATTACCTTGTGCTTTTTTAATAAGTTAGAGAAGTGATGTGTCCTTCTTACATCTGTTTTCTATATAAAATTCTCAAATAGAGTTTATACTCTGCTGCCAGCAACCTCCCAAAACTGACCATAAATTGAGGCAAAGGAGATGCCACAGAAAATATATTCCCTATTTCTAATATTGATTGCATCTGGTTGTTGCAAAAGGTCCCTAATTCTTTATTGGTTCCAAATTCTGACAACAAAATTCCTTATGCAATTACATAGCAATGCAACTGTATTTTTAATATGTTTTGTATGTCCTACTTGAGCTATTCTACTGTCTTATTGTTACCATTTTTGCTATCTAATGAATAAAATAGTAGCCTTTAGTCACACAGATTTGGTTTGGCTGAAGTTATTTCAAGTAGTCTGGGTTTATTCTGATCTATGGTAATTGTGACGACGTGTACTTATTTCCATACAGATTTTTAGAAACAATAGGAATCTCTATTTTTTTAAATGTACCATTAAAATTATTTGCAATTTCTTTACAAAAGTTACAAGAAGAAAAATTATCCACATGAACTTATTTGATCATATCTGGAGAGCGTATCAACACTTTTCTGAAGTACCCTAATGTATTAGTTTTTAATGTCATATTATCTGTATGAGGTATAGTCTGGAAAGGTTTTACCTCAAACTAGGCATGTCTAATGGGGTTTATGACAACATATGAATTTGACCCTGAACAGGGTCAACCTTGAGGTCAGTGAATGCTATACAAATTGCATACTAGTCAAGCCTATAATTATCCCTGTTAGAAGTTAATGTGCTGCCTAGTTCAGCAGATTCATGTACAGCTTCAGAAATGATCATCATACACTGGGTACTTTCTAACATTTACAAAGAATCACATTTTATACAGGAGGGGACATATGGAAAGTATTCATATACAGTGACTTGTAGCCAAGTCATTTTGTATGTTTGTATATTTGGGGAATTCAGAATGTGAATTCTGTCTAGTTCGAACAAAACATATAGAATAAGAATACAAAATTACCCTAATTAATTTTAATAGCTAACACATGGTATCATAATTATAGTGTATAAAGACTTTCAGGATATGTTTTATTTGCAGTGCTGGCATAAAATGTGCTATATGTAGCATAACTAGTATTCATTAAATTGTGTGGTGAGCCTCTACTGCATGGTCATAAGTAGCTTGTAAGATCCTTGTTGGAGGCACCATCTATTGTTGTTTGTTAAGTGTCTGGCACACTTTTAGCACTTGATAAATAATAATTAACTCTGTATTTATTCAGACAAAAATGTCACTAGCCTTTCTTTCTCTACCATGTTTCACAACTCCATTTCACTTTTATATTTGTGATTGGCTGAGTGGCCGTTCTGCTAAATGTCCCTGAATGGGCCCATAAGATAGGAGTATTGCAGTAAACAATTGTATGAATTAGTACGAGGTTTTTTAAACCATATCGTACTCTGCAGTTTTCATTATTGTGAGAGCCACTAAAATATATTATTGGGATAACAAAACTTATATCATGATTTTGGAGGTTGGAAAAGTTCAACTGTTTGTTTTGATTTATATTTGAATGCGTCTGTTGGTGGGATTAAAATTCAGTTTCTCACAGTATTTCCCTCGACATACTGTGCAGGAAATCTCTATTAAGCATTTATTTGTGCAGGTTTCCAACCTTGTTGAAATCTAGATTGAAGAGAGGCTGATTTTGGTAAAGTGTTTGAATTTTCAAATTAATTAATGAGAGATGGTCCTGACCCAAGACCCTGGATATGAAACGCCTCCTGAATTTTGAGGAAGTTAATCTCTGGATCTGAATTTTGTGACTTGTTCCTGTCATATCTCTCTAATGGTACAAACCAAACCACAG
Organism: Gopherus flavomarginatus; assembly: GCF_025201925.1. Taxonomy (NCBI): domain Eukaryota; kingdom Metazoa; phylum Chordata; order Testudines; family Testudinidae; genus Gopherus; species Gopherus flavomarginatus. The sequence continues at coordinate 102,762,260 of NC_066621.1, forward strand.
ATACAAACATCGCAAAATTTGGGTGAAGTTTGGCTTCAAGTCCTTATTTTGCATCTCAGGTCTATCTGTGCCATCAGCTGAACTAAACCTCCAAAACTTTGAATGTTCACCTTTCAGTATTTTATGTATGTACCTGTTATCTGAGATAATACATACCTGAATATGGATCTTTTGTTCATTTTAATATGCTAACGTCACTCTCTCTCTCTCTCTCTCTCTCGCGCACACACACACACACACACACACACACACACACACACACACACACACACACACACACACACACACACACACAAAAAAATAGTTTGGGCTCAACACAGAGCACTAACATGTATGATCTAATATTCAAAAGATGGTCAAAGTCCTTCACTGCTCCTGGGATTTGGTGACAGATGCTCAGTTGTCATTGGAAAGAACTTTTCAGCAATCTTTGAGTGTTTTAGGAGCCGTGTTGAGAGGGAACCATAGGAAAAGCCATCAGCTTTCGTTGATCAAGAAGAACATGTGTTGGGAAGTGAGGACTTGAGGATGGGTTGTAGTGAAATTAAAATTCTCAGGTCACCTGAGGGTTTTGAGACATCCTCATCATTAGGGCTGTCAAGTGATTAAAAAAATTAATCGCAATTAATTGTTAAATAATAATAGAATACCTTTTATTTAAATGTGTTTGGATGTTTTCTACATTTTCAAATATATTGATTTCAGTTACAACACAGAATACAAAGTGTACAATGCTCACTTTATATTTATTTTTATTACAAGTATTTGCACTGAAAAAAACAAAATAAATAGTATTTTTCAATTTTCCTAATACAAGTACTGCAGTGCAATCTCTTTATCATGAAAGTTGAAATTACAAATGTAGAATTATGTACAAAACATAAGAACGGCCATACTGGGTCAGACCAAAGCTCCATCTAGCACAGTATCCTGTCTTCCAACAATAGCCAATGCCAGGTACCCCAGAGGGAATGAACAGGACTCGTAGACTTTAAGGTCAGAAGGGACCATTATGATCATCTAGTCTGACCTCCTGCACAACGCAGGCCACAGAATCTCACCCATCCACTTCTATAACAAACCCCTAACCTATGTCTGAGTTATTCAAGTCCTCAAATTGTGGTTTGAAGACCTCAAGCTGCAGAGAATTCTCCAGCAAGTGACCTGTGCCCCATGCTGCAGAGGAAGGCGAAAAATCTCCAGGGCCTCTGCCAATCTGCCCTGGAGGAAAATTTCCTTCCTGACCCCAAATATGGCAATCAGTTAAACCCTGATCATGTGGGCAAGACTCACCAGCCAGCACCCAGTGATCCATTCCCTGTCACCCATTCCCAGATTCTGGCAAACAGACTAGGGACACCATCCTGGCTAATAGCCATTGATGGACCTATCCTCCATGAACTTATCTAGTTGTTTTTTGAACCCTCTTACAGTCTTGGCCTTCACAACATCTTCTGGCAAAGAGTTCCACAGGTTGACTGTGTGTTATTTGAAGAAATACATCCTTTTGCTTGTTTTAAACCTGCTGCTTATTAATTTCGTTTGGTAACCCCTAATTCTTCTGTTATGAGAAGGAGTAAATAACACTCCCTTATTTACTTTCTCGACACCAGTCATGATGTTATAGACCTCTATCATATCCCGCCTTAGTTGTCTCTTTTCCAAACTTAAAAATCTCAGTTTTATTAATCTCTCCTCATATGGAAACCATTCCATACCCCTAATGAAAATTGTAGAGCCTGCAAGTCCACTCAGTCCTACTTCTTGTTCAGCCAATCGCTCAGACAAACAAGTTTGTTTACATTTGCAGGAGATAATGCTTTCCCACTTCTTGTTTACAATGTCACCTGAAAGTGAGAACAGACGTTCTCATGGCACTGTTGTATCTGGTGTTGCATGACATTTACATGCCAGATGCATTAAAGGTTCATATGTCCCTTAATGCTTCAACCACCATTCCAGGGGACATGCGTTCATGTTGATGATGGGTTCTGCTCGATAACAATCCAAAGCAGTGCGGACTGAAGCATGTTCATTTTCATTATTTGAGTCAGATACCACTAGCGGAAGATTGATTCTCTTTTTTGGTGGTTCGGGTTCTGTAGTTTCCGCATCAGAGTGTTGCTCTTTTAAGACTTCTGAAAGCGTGCTCCACACCTTGTGTGTCTCAGATTTTGGAAGGTACTTCATATTTTTAAACCTTGGATCAAGTGCTGTAGCTATCCTTAGAAATCTCACATTAGTACCTTTTTTGCATTTTGTGAAATCAGCAGCAGAAGTGTTCTTAGAATGAACAACATGTGCTGGGTCATCATCCAAGACTGCTATAACATGAAAAACATGGAAGAATGTGGGTAAAACAGAGGAGGGGACATACAGTTGTCCCCCAAGGAGTTCAGTCACAAATTTGATTAACGCTTTTTTTTTTTATGAGCGTCATCAGCATGGAAGCATGTCCTCTGGAATGGTGGCCAGAGCATGAAGGGGCAAATGAATGTTTATCATATCTGGCACACAAATATCTTGCAATGCCACCTTCAAAAATGCCATCCAAATGCCTGTTCTCACTTTCTGGTAACATTGTAAATAAGAAGAGGGCAGCCATATCTCCTGAAAATGTAAACAAGCTTGTTTGTCTTAACGATTGATTGAACAAGAAGTAGGACTAAGTGGACTTGTAGGCTCTGAAGTTTTACATTGTTTTGGTTTTGAGTGCAATTATGTAACAAAAACAAACTACATTTGTAAGTTGCACTTTTATGACAAAGATTGCACTACAGTACTTGTATGAGGTGAATTGAAAAATACTATTTCTTTTATTATTTTTACAGTGCAAATATTTGAAATAAAAAAATATACACTTTGATTTCAATTATAACACAGAACACAATATATATGAAAACATAGAAATACATCCAAAATATTTAATACATTTCAATTGGTATTCTATTGTTTAACAGTGCAATTAAAACTGCAATTAATCACCATTAATTTTTTTAACGATGATTAATTTTTTTGAGTTAATTGCATGAGTTAACTGCAATTAAATAACAGCCCTTCTCAGAATATCTCACACTACTGCACCACATTCTCCTGATGGGGGTAAGTGGAAAGAACATGCATTTCTTGAATAAAGATCTGATGTGGGTTTCTCTTACTACTAGACAGTATCCTACAAATAAAGGATGATCTTTCCTTACTGGCGCTGGTATGAATTACATTTTGGAGCTGGGTTGTATTTACTACCGTTATTTGAAGTCCAAGCTTTGTGGTCCCTTTTGAGCTGAAAAGTTTAAATAATTTGAAGAAGCTGATGTCTTGTCACTGATATACATGGCTACAGAAGGCCAGGAGAAGATTGAGACAGTCATAGCTTTATATCACATTTAAATAATAAAAAGAGTTGAGCAGCATTCAATTTAACTCACAAATTAGCATTTCTAGGTCTTTTTATAACAAAAGCTTTTGTAGACACGTAATTTTGACCACAATAGCATTTTGTTTTATAATTCCAGATTATCAAGCTGATGGATGGAAAGCGATCTCAAACTGTAGGAATTTTGATATCCAGTTTGCACCTGGAAATGAGGGATATTCAACAAGGTGAGAGTTACAAAACTCTTGATATAAATTATTTACGTGGAAGTTTTCTTATATCTTTTCTTAAAGTGAATGAAAGTGGGTGCTTTTTTGTGTGTTCCTTTTTTGGTGTCAGCATAATAACGAGAAAAAGTAGAATTAGTTTTCCAACTAAGTACATGTAAGTGAACAGTTGCTGTTGCTAACTTAATCTGAAATTTAAACCCTGCCCTTTCCCCTGGTAATTAATTGACTTTAGATTTTGATTTTATCTGTCACATCCAGTGTTATGATTTTAGTGTTGTGTTCTTCATGTATAGTTGTTTTGGATTTTAAGAGTGGTTCTATCGGATTGCCTTCTATATGTGTGCTTTCAAAGCTGTTTATGTTGGCTCCCTTCTTTGTTTCCTCTTCTCTCTCTCGCTCTTCCCCATCCCTATCCCCAGAGGCCCTCAGCTCAGGGAAGCTCATATTTTGGGTTTGTTAGGTGTTTAATTTTTTGCTTTGATGGCAGTATAAAAAACTTATCCAAAAGTGAAAATACCAAACCCATATGACAACAAGAAGGATGAACACTGAGCTGCACATTTTCAAGTGATGGGAACTATTCTGTGCGCAAGTCCTATTATTGATAGAAATGAGCCAAAGCAACTTGGAAAAAATGTGTCTGTCTCTGACTATAGAGTTTTCAGGGGATGTAGATAGATCAGGTGTTTTGCTGCTTGTGCTACATATTGAAAAGGACACTGTTTAGGTCATTTTCACATTTTAAAAAGCTTTTTGCTGTTGTTTAAAACAACTGTTGGAAAGCTCCAAATTGAAGTCTGCTTTCTTGCGTGTGATGGAGGAAAAACAATGGCAAAGACTGGCTTGGAATTGTGGGGTGTTGAGATGCTGCTGGCATTGATTATTATTAATTTTAGAACAGCCTTGGAGCATTCTAGCTTTTTAAAAAAAACAGGGGCTTACAGATGGTTACAAGAAGAAGAAAGAAGGCAAAACTTTGAGCCTTCCCATAATGTGTCAGAGATATCATAATGATAGACGCTAGCTGCAGTAATGAATTTTGTGAATAGTTTGCTGGCAAGACTAATAAGAGGCAGCAGCTGTAACATAAAAAGCCTGTGATGTTCTTTCTTCAAGTTTCTTCAGATACATTTTCAAGGTCTCTTATTTCATGCTGTGAGATGTCTTGTAGATAAGACACTTACGCTGCAGAGTATTAATGTGGCATTTTTATATTTCACAACAATACAAATGCTATTAATCATGATCTGTCTGACGAGATGACTGGACAAAAGAACCATAACTCCCCAGGAATAAGGATGACACCCAAAGGCTATGAGGATGATCCTTAGAACCCCATATTATTATGATGATGATAGTAATAGTTCATCTTCTGATTCATGCTGTCACATTCAGCCTATTCCTCACTAAGACTTTTTCCTTTATCACTGGACTTTACCCAATTTATGTAGACTTCTCACCACTATGGAACCTTGACTATTGCTAAGAAGATTACTTGCTTGTAGGGTGCTAACACCATTTAATCTCATGGCTAGGAAAGGATCATTATAATGACATGCATAACTCATGAGTGCCTTTGGAATACTGTATTCTTCTTTGAGTGATGATGGTCCCTATCTGTATTCCACTGAGGATTATGCTCATGCACCATACATCCACAGCTTTTGAAAGTAGTAGTGTCCATTGGTCCGCACATGTGCCCTTGTTCTGCCTCATGGTTTCAACTGAGGCGATAAAGGGTGGGGCAGACCAACTGCGCCCTCAATTCCTTCTCAGTGTTGCATGGTTCAAGTCGGAGCTTCTGCTTTTCTTTCATCTCTTGTGATGCACTTTCAGAATTTCTTGTATACAGTTAGTATTTTATTGTGGGGTGTTACGTTTGGTATTAGTAGCAGTAGTAGTTGTTGGTGTTAGTAGTAGTTTTCTTAGGATTTAAGGACTTTGGGACACTGCTTTGGTGGTTTCCCTGCTGTCCACCCCCAGCACCCGCACCTGGGTACTGGATTATGCTGAAGATGCTGAGGTTCAAGATCTGCACTTCCTGCCCTCACTTGTTTTCAATAAGCGACAGCACCAACCGTGCCTTTATTTCTTGGGGGAAGCCCATGTCACATTCAGGGGCAGTGTCTGCCTCTCCTTCCTTGCCAGTACCTGCAGTTAGAGCAACCTCGCTGTACATCAGCCTGAGCAGTCGAGGAATGTGCCCCCTACCATGGAGCTCCAGTCCAGTTCTTCCAGTACCAGTGCTAAGGCCCAAGAGAGACACTGCATCCTCCACGAGTTCTGACCATGGAGAAACGGCATGTTTCAAGGCCCACAAGCACTACAGAAAGTCACATAGAATGCCAGACACGCCGATTCCAGTCACCGAGGCCTTGGCTACACTTGAGAGTTACAGCGCTGTTGGTGGCTTTATAGCGCTGTAACTCACTCACCGTCCACACTGGCAAGGCACATACAGCACTGTATTTTCGTGGCTACAGCGCTGCTTGTACTCCACCTTCATGAGAGAAATAAAGAGTATAGCGCTGCTGCTGCAGCACTGGGGTGCCAGTGTAAACACGGAATAATCTTAGTACGCTGTGACTGACCTCTGGAAGCTTCTCATAATACTTTTAAGTGAAGATTACTCTCTTTGTTTTGTTGTGATGCCTCTCTTTGTTTTGTTGTGAACTCCGGGCTCCGGAGCTGGTTATCAAAAAAACAAACACAGCTACTGTTTGCTGTGAATGAGCAGCGGCAGGAAGGGGGGGCTCCCTTTGCAATGCCCACAGCTAGTGTTTGCTTGAAGAGAGGGGAAGGGGGGGGCTTGAGGAGAGAAGCAGCGCGGCGGGCGGGTGGGGGGGTATGTTTTGGCATGGCTGCTTATCTGATCTGTGAGGGGAAAAAAACAGTTGCTGTTTGCTTTCAGTGAGTGAGTGAGGGGTGGGGGAGGAGTTGGAACTTGCAAGGCAGCATGCTGACACAGTGTCGACTCCAAAAATCCACTCACTCTCTCCCCCACGCGCTTTGTCATATTCCACCCCACCCTGCCCTTTTGAAAATTATGTTGCAGCCACTTGAACGCTGGGGTAGCTGCCCATAATGCACAGCTCCGACTGCCACCGCAGATGCTGCAAATGTGGCCACGACAGTGCACTGGTAGCTGTCAGTGTGGATGGACTGCAGCACTTTCCCTGCTCAGCTGTACGAAGACAGGTTTAACTCCAAGCGCTGTACAGCTGCAAGTGTTGCCATCCCCTGAGTCTCAACATATCCCCTCTTCATCAGTATTGCCAGAACCACAGGAATCATCAGTTCTGAAACAGCCCTCTACCCACATTCCAGCTCTGATTCCGTCTGTGTAATGACACCAGGGGACTCAAATCGGTTCCTGGACCTCATAAACTGTTTGACCTAGATGAGATGGAATCCCTGCATCTTCTAGTGCGTTTGGCTCCAAAGAGACTCTGGTCTCCTGATTTGGACTTGCCACCTTCAGGTCATATGCCTGAGTGCTCCCCTGCGACATTCTCATTTTTGCTGGTTCTGGCAGCTCTGCCTTTTGAACAAGGATCTGACTTCTCAGTGTTGGAAGATTCAGATGGTGCACATGGTCCACCATTCCCGTGCCGACAGCAAAAATATCCGAAGGCTCTGCTGGCCCAGTGGCAATATTCTCCCTTCCCTCAACCCAGGAGCCATTGGTACCCAGCGTCATGGGGACCACCACAACAACTGCCGGATCCACCTAGTTGGCCATACTGGGAGTCTTGGCCCCAGTATCTACCTTGAGAACCTTTTAGATCTGCTCAAAAGGAGTCCCCCACTCTGGCCTTCGTTGGGTAGACATTTGGAACCACGATTGGTGGAAGCACCAATCAACCTGACTCCAATGGTACTGCCAGATCTGGAGTGGCTCCCCACCTCATCTCCAGATGTGGCAGTGTCCTCAGCTCCTTCCTCCCCCCATGGATGTCTACCACCAGTTCCAGGAGTTGTTAAGGAGGGTGGTTGAGGCCCTCCACATTCCACTGGAGGAGTTGCAGGACAGCCAGCATCGGTTACTGGACATTCTGCATGCATCAGTATTGGAACAAAGTGGTGCTACCGATCAATTATGCCATTCTCCAACTGGCCTGCACCATCTGGCATACCCGGCAAAATGTGCACCCACCTTGAAGAAGGCAGAAAAGATGTACTCTGTACTGGTGAAGGAGTCTGAGTTTCTATTTTCTCATCCCTCACCCAATTCCCTGGTTATTCAAGCTGGCACCGAGTGGGCTAGACAGCAGCACCCACATTCCACTCTGACTGACGAGGGTAAGAGACTGGACCTTCTGAGTTGTAAGGTCTTTTCATCATCCAGCCTTCAGTTTCGCATCTCTAATTACCTGGCATTACTGGCAAGGCATGGCTTTTTGAATGGCCAGTTAGCGCAATTTGCGGACAAGCTTCCCCAGCAGGGCCATGCCTATTTCCAGGCTATTTGAGGGTATGTCTACACTACGGGATTATTCCGGTTTTACAGAAACCGGTTTTTAAAAACAGATTGTTTAAAGTCGAGTGCACGCGTCCACACTAATCACATTAATTCGGCGGTGTGCGTCCATGTACCGAGGCTAGTGTCGATTTCCGGAGCATTGCACTGTGGGTAGCTATCCCATAGTTCCCGTAGTCTCCTCCACCCATTGGAATTCTGGGTTGAGATCCCAGTGCCTGATGGGGCAAAAAACATTGTCGCGGGTGGTTCTGGGCTCATCCCTCCCTCCGTGCAAGTAGCAGACAACGATTTTGCGCCTTTTTTCCTGGGTGAACTGTGCAGACTCCATAGCACGGCAAGCATGGACCCTGCTCAGCTCAAGACAGCAGTCATGGACGTTGTAAACACCTTGTGCATTCTCATGCAGTCTATGCTGAACCAGGACTTGCAAAACCAGGCGAGGAGGAGGCAGCTACGGCAGCGCAGCGACGAGAGTGATGAGGACATGGACACAGAATTCTCTCAAACTGTGGGCCCCTGCGCTTTGGAGATCATGCTAGTAATGGGATAGGTTCTAGCCATGGAACGCCGATTTTGGGCCCCGGGAAACAAGCATAGACTGGTGGGACCCCATAGTGTTGCAGGTGTGGGATGATTCCCAGTGGCTGCGAAAGTTTCGCATGCGTAAGGGCACTTTCGTGGAACTTTGTGACTTGCTTTCCCCTGCCCTGAAACGCCATAATACCAAGATGAGAGCAGCCCTCACAGTTGAGAAGCGAGTGGCGATAGCCCTCTGGAAACTTGCAACACCAGACAGCTACCGGCCAGTCGGGAATCAATTTGGAGTGGGCAAATCTACTGTGGGGGCTGCTGTGATGCAAGTAGCCAAAGCAATCATTAAGCTGCTGCTACAAAAAGTTGTGACTCTGGGAAACGTGCAGGTCATAGTGGATGGCTTTGCTGCAATGGGATTCCCTAACTGTGGTGGGGCGATAGATGGAACCCATATCCCTATCTTGGCACCGGAGCACCAGGGCACCTAGTACATAAACTGAAAGGGGTACTTTTCCATGGTGCTGCAGGCACTGGTGGATCACAAGGGACGTTTCACTAACATCCATGTCGGATGGCCGGGAAGGGTTCATGAAGCTCGCATCTTCAGGAACACTACTCTGTTTAAATGGCTGCAGCAAGGGAATTACTTCCCAGACCAGAAATTAACAGTTGGGGATGTTGAAATGCCTATAGTTATCCTGGGGGACCCAGCCTAACCCTTGATGCCATGGCTCATGAAGCCATACACAGGCAGCCTGGACAGTAGTCAGGAGTTGTTCAACTACAGGCTGAGCAAGTTCAGAATGGTGGTAGAATGTGCATTTGGCCTTTTAAAGGTACGCTGGCGCACACTACTGACTCGCTCAGACCTCAGCCAAACCAGTGTCCCCTTTGTTATTGCCGCTTGCTGTGTGCTCCACAATCTCTGTGAGAGTAAGGGGGAGACCTTAATGGAGGGGTGGGAGGCTGAGGCAAATCACCTGGCCGCTGCTTACACACAGCCAGACACCAGGGCGATTAGAAGAGCACACCAGGAAGTGGTGCGCATCAGAGAAGTTTTGAAAACCAGTTTCATCATGGGCCAGGGTACGGTGTGACTGTTGTGTTTCTTTCTCCTTGATGAAACCCTCCCTCCCCCCGATTAATTCATTCCCTGTAAGCCACCCATCCTCCTCCTTCGATTACCGCTTGCTTCTTAAGGAAATAAAGTCACTCTTGTTTAAAAATCATGTATTCTTTATTAACTAATTATAAAAAGATGGAGATAACTGACAAGGTAGCCTGGGTGGGGTTTGGGAGGAGGATAAGAGGGAAGGAAAAGGCCACTAAAAAAAATTCAAAATAATGACAGCCTTTTAGTTGGGCTGTCCACTGGGGTGGAATGGGCGGGTGCACGGAGCCTCCCCCCCCCCCCACACGTTCTTAGTTGTCTGGTGGGTGAGGAGGCTAAGGAACTTGGTGAGCGGGGAGGATGGTTATACAGGGGCCACAGAGGCACTCTGTGATCCTACTGCCGTTCCTGAAGCTCCACCAGATGCCGGAGCATGTCCATTTGATCACGCAGCAGCCCCAGAGTTGCATCCCGACACGTCAGATCTTCCTGCCGCTACCTCTCATCTCGATCGTCTCTGCTATCCTCACATTGGTCCCTCCTGTCCTCACGGTCACTGGCATCTTTCCTGTACTTTAATACCACATTCTTCCACTCATTCAGATGAGCTCTTTCATTGCAGGTCACTTCCATGACTTCCGAGAACATTTCGCCTCGCGTATTTTTTTTCCGCCGCCTTATCTGAGATAGCCTTCAGGACGGAGGAGGGAGACGTGAAAAATTTGCAGCTGCAGAAGGGAGGGAAAAAAGGGAGAGAAGTATTTAAAAAGATACATTTTACAGAACAATGGTTATACTCTTTCACAATGAACAACACTATTCACATTACATAGCACATGTGATCTCACTTGCATCTTAATATTGAGTGCCTGCGACTTTGGTGTTAGAGATCACAGGCGCAGATCCGGGCATCAGAATTCGGCTTGCGTGCGGCCATGGTAAGCCATTGTCTTTCGGCTTCTGCAGCCTTCATATATCCAGTGCCCTCCTTTCCCAAATAGCAAGCAAAGCCCATTGAGTGCTGCTTCTTTCCTGTTAACGTGCAGCACCAGAACCGCCCCCATCCAATTCTCTGGGATGATCACTTTACCCCTCCCCCCACCATGTGGCTGGTATCAGGGAAGATCGCTGCTAGCCACCCCTCCCCCCCACCGCGTGGCTGGTAGCAGGGAAGATCCCAGCTAGCCAAACACGAAAAAGCTCAGTGCCAATCCCCCCCCCCCCCATCCCGCTGCTTGGCTAAATGCAGGGAAGGATTTCTTTTAGGCCATCTCTGTCTCCTTAATTAAATTCCCGTATTTCAACCAGGTTACCATGAATGATATCACTCTCCTGAGGATAACCCAGCGAGATAAAGAATGGATGTTGCTTGAATGCCAGCAAACACTGGGACCATACGCAGCTAGGCTTTGTTATCCAATATACCAGATTACTTGCTACATGCATGGCGTGGTCAAGTGTCCTACCATGGAGGACGGAATAAGGCTGCCCTATCCAGAAACCTTCTGCAAAGGCTTTTGGAGTACCTCCAGGAGAGCTTCATGGAGATGTCCCTGGAAGATTTCCGCTCCATCCCCAGACGTGTTAACAGACTTTTCCAATAACTGTACTGGCCGCGAATGCATCCCAAGTCCTCAAGGCAAATTAATCATTAAAAAACACTTGCTTTTAAACCATGTTTTATATTTACAAAGGTACACTCACCAGAGGTCCCTTCCATGGCTTCATTGTCTGGGATAGTGGCTTGAGAGGGCTAGGAGGGTACTTCTGTCAGGCTGAGAAAAAGCTCCTGGCTGTTGGGGAGAACAGAGTGCTGTGTGCTCTCTGCAAGCTTGTCCTCCTCTTCCTCCTCCTCATCTTCCTCTTCCACAGAATCCTCAGGCAAGGCTAAGATTACCCCCACCTCGGAATCCACGGACAGGGTGGGGTAGTGGTGGCGGACCCCCTAGAATTGCATGCAGCTCAGTGTAGAAGCGGCATGTTTTCGGCCCTGCCCCAGACCTTACATTTGCTTCTTTGGTTTTCTGGTAGGCTTGTCTGAACTCCTTAACTTTCACATGTCACTGTACTGAGTCCCTGGTGTGGCCTCTCTCCATCATGGCCTAGGAAATTTTTTCAAATGTTTTTTCATTTTGTCTTTTGGAACGGAGTTTTGTTAGCACAGAATCCTCTCCCCGTATAGCGATCAGGTCCAGTACCTCCCGTGCGGTCCATGCTGGAGCTCTTTTTCATTTCTCAGACTGCATAGTTACCTGTGCTAATGAGCTGTGTGTGGTCACCTGTGCTGATCAGCTCTCCACGCTGGCCAAACAGGAAATGAAATTCAAAAGTTCGCAGGGCTTTTCCTGTCTACCTGGGCAGTGCATCTGACTCCAGATTGCTGTCCAGAGCAGTCACAATGGTGCACTGTGGGATAGCTCCCGGAGGCCAATACCGTCGAATTGCAGCCACACTAACACTATTCCGAAATGGCAATACCAATTTGAGCGCTACTCCCCTCGTCGGGGAGGAGTACAGATATCAATATTAAGAGCCCTTTATGTAGATATAAAGGGCTTCGTTGTGTGGATGAGTGCAGGGTTAATTTGGTTTAACGCTGCTAAATTTGGTATAAACCCGTATTGTAGACCAGGCCTTAGAGGCAGGCACCTTGATTGCCAGGACGACGCTCCAGGCCATGGTAGATTTGGCGGACACATTTTGTGCACTAAGGCCACAGAGATTATCATGAGGAGAGAATCCTGGTTACATTCCTCTGGTTTCCCAAGGGAGGTACAGAACACAACTGAGGAACTCCCCTTCAATGAATCTCACCTCTTCAACCAGAAAACTGACATTCTCTATTCTCATTCAAAGACTCTAGAGCCAATCTGTGATCTCTGGGCATTTATACACCAGCACCCAAGTGCAAATTCTATCAGCCACCTACTGCGCAATGATACCGAGCTCCTCAGTTTTTCCACCAGTGGGCTTATGAGCCTCCTCACAAGCATCAGAACACTCAGTGGCCCCATCTGCCTGGCCCATCAGCACAGTCCTTGATACCACACCCTCAGTCTTTGCATAAGCTACGTTTCTGAGCCCTGGTCTACACTGGGGGTGGGGGGGAATCGGTCTAAGATGCATAACTTCAGCTATGAGAATAGCGTAGCTGAAGTCGACGTATCTTAGATCGACTTGGGCTTAAACTGCAGCAAGGGAGATTTAGATTGGACATTAGGAAAAAGTTCCTAACTGTCAGGGTAGTTAAACACTGGAATAGATTGCCTAGGGAAGTTGTGGAATCTCCATCTCTGGAGATATTTAACAGTAGGTTAGATAAATGTCTATTAGGGATGGTCTAGACAGTATTTGGCCCTGCCATGAGGGCAGGGGACTGGACTCGATGACCTCTCGAGGTCCCTTCCAGTCCTAGAGTCTATGAGTCTATGAGACTTACCTCGGATCCTCATGGTGCAGGGTCAGCTGCTGCCACTCTCCTGTCAACTCCGCCTCTGTCTCTCAGCAGTGGTGGAGTTTCAGAGTCGATGGCAGAGCAATTGGGGATCAATTTATCACGTCTACTCTACATTAGACATGATAAATCGATCCCCGATAGATCGATCACTACCCACTAATTCGACGGGTAATGAATACCTGCCCTCAGTGCATCTAGAGAGCTGTCAACCAATTTGCAACCCACCATTCTTGCACCCCACTCCATTCAGGGGTCGTCTAGTGCTATTTCTACCAGCCTGAAGCATGATGATAATGGACAGGTGGATCCTGGGTGTCATTTAACATGGCTATATGATCGAGTTCACAATGCTACCGCATCCCCCATCCTGATCCTGCCTTCAGGACCACTCTCACAGCAGTATCCTTGCCCTGGAGGTGGACTGCCTCCTACATAGAGGGGCAATAGAGCCTATGCTACAGCCTTTCAAGATACAGGATTCTATTCCACCTACTTCCAGGTACCCAAGAAAAAGAGAGGATAGAGACTAATCCTAGATCTTTGTCATCTCAGCTGCTTCATACACAAACCAAAGTTCCATATGGTCACACTTGTGGCCTCGCTAGAAAAAGGCATGTGGTTTATGGCTCTTGATATGCAAGATTCTTACTGTCGCATAGGTATCCATTTGACCCACAGACGATTTCCGAGGTTTACTGTGGGCTCTTGGCACTTCTAATACAGGGTTCTACCATTCAGACTCACTGCTGCTCCCTGGATCTTCTATAGTGGTGACCTACCTCTGGCATCAAGGGGTTCTCATCTTCCCTTATCTCAATGATTAGCTGCTGGCAGTGCAATCCAGACATAAAGCTTGAGCTCGACTTCCCTGCTGCTTCTACTCCTCTCCTCCCTGGGGGTGAGTGTAAACATCGAAAAATCAATGTTGGATCCCACACAGTCTCTGGAGTTCATTGGGACGCACATCAACGCAGTCCCTGCCTATGCCTACCTACCACAGGACTGGTTCCTGGCCCTGCTAGAACTGATTGCTTCGGTGATGTCAGGGAAAAGTGACCCCCCCTCCCAAGGCCTTAGGCCTTTTAGCAAAGCTATGACATTTTAGAGCTTCAGCAAGGCTTGCTTTTCTTACAAAGGGCATGCGGGGGCAGAAAGATGTGGTCAGGGCCCCAAAAAGAGGAACTGAAATTGGGAAAAGGGGGAACCAGGAGGTAGGACAGAAAGTCCTGGGACACGCCAAATTGTGACAGCTGTCCTTGCATAGCCAGACAGCAATAAAAGGTGTTAGAACAGTCAAACCATAAACTTGACTAGAATTGACAATAACAGGAAAAACCATAAATGGAAAGGTTATTGGTCAGCTTGCTTATGATTAATGTTATATTCCAAATAAGGCAATTAAAATGTGTAACAAGCGTGCTTTGTTTTGCGGTTTTAACCTTGATATGCTTGGTAAGATTTGTAGAGAGCAGAGCAGCTTGCTTCTTGCATGGGGCCATGCTGTCTCTCCCTGCATATATGGTTGTATGAAATAAAGGAGCCTCAGGCTGTCTGATCTAAAATCAACCGTGTGGTCAATTTTCCACAGCAGTGACTTCCAGTCCTTCTGTTCCAGCCAGAACTTGCCTTTCCCCTCTTGGCCATGTGGTGGTGTGCACATATGTCACTGCCTTCACTCTTCTTTGCTTCTGCTGTCTACAACTGTGGCTATAGAAAGCCCATTCTCTGATGCTCCACTCTATGGACACCCTAATGACTGCCCCACCCTAGGGTTCTTTCCTCCCTTTGGTAGTGGATGGACCTAGATCAGGTTTGCACCCGATTGCCTTTCCTTCCATCTTCCCCAAGTATGATGATCATTATGGACACATCACTTAACGGATGGGGTGTCCACATGTGCGAACACATGATGGAAGGGATTTGGACCATTTGGGAATCCAGGATGCACATCAACATCCTAGAATTTAGGGCAGTATGGAGAGCATGTCACGCATTTCTCCGGTTCATCCACTCCCACCATATTCTCATCACGTTGGACAAAATCACTATAATTTACTACATAAACAAACAGGAGGACACCAGGTCACTGTTGCTTTGTGTGGAAGCAGTTCATTCTGGAAATGGTGCATCGCACATAGTATCCTGTTGTCAGAGGCTTATCTACTGGGAACTCAGCAGATGCTCTGAGCAGGATTTCCTGGCCAACCATGAATGGGAACTACGCGACTCTGTGGTCAAGGATATTTTTCACTATCTCCACCCCTTAGGGTATGAGCCCATTCCACAAGAGTCCAAGCATCAACTATGGCCATGCTTCACGACATGCCATTCATGGACACAGATAAGGCGGCCACATGGAGTTCAGTGCATACTTTCTCTTCCCATTGTGCCCTGGTGCAAGACTGTGTGACAGATGCCTCGTTTGGTATGGCTGCTCTCCATTCCATGGTTCCATCATCTTCCTCTCACCCTCCTCCTAATTAGATACCGCTTGTCAATGAATACATTGCTCAAAGAAGAGGAGGAATTTACTTAAGCTGTAACTGGAGAGGGTTCTTTGAGATGCATGGTCCCTATCTGTATTCTAATCCCTCCCACCTTCCCCTCTGCTGTGGATCCAATTGATTTGCAGTGAAGAAGGAACTGAAAGTGCAGTCGGTCCACCCTACCCTTTATCGCCTCACTCAAAACCATGAGGCGGAACAAGGGTGCATGTGCAGACCAATGGACACCACTACATTAAAAGCCCTGGCCCTGGATGCATGGCCCATGTGCATTATCCTCAGTGGAATACAGAGTAACCTCCTCTTCATGAGTCCAGAAACTTCAGAATGGAGGCCATGGTAAATTATCACTCATGACACATGTATCATATTGTGCAATTGGTTTTTTTAATGAAGGAGAAAATAATTATTTTTAAAGGTTTATACAGTTTATACTTACCACCACCACATTTTCTGTGGTAAATTTTGAATGGAGATGCAGGCCCCGTTGGAAATCTTAGACATAGGCTGCAGATTCCAGGTTGAAAATCACTGGTTTAAACAATCAAGCATACAAAACTGAGCTAAGCCTCATCCACGAGATCCCAACCCGCCTGGGTTACCCTGTCTCAACAACAACAATACACTTAGACCCCATGAGTCCATAGCACTGAATGTCCATGGCCACATTGCACAGCTTTATTGCAAGTGTCTAAAAGTTTCACTGGGTTATTACTGATCTGGTGGAGCCAGGTTAATTGTGGATGGCCGCATGGTCACCACTAGTGTCCCCTTCTGACTTTGAGTCCAGTCTTCAGGGATCAGAGTGAATGGGCTTCATCTTTGAGGTGAGCTGTATGACCAAAAAGTGCCAGCTGGGAGTGACTGAGCCATTTTTTTTCAGGAACAGAAAGCAGAGTTATTGGCCTGTAGCTGCTGCACTAAGTGCGTGAGCTTTTACCCTGATAAAGTGGAATGATGATCCCTTCCCTCCACTCCATTGGTACCTTCCCTGTGGTTCAAGTGCAGACAAAAATTTGGAATAATGGTACGCTTATGGGCTCTGTGGTGCACCTGAGAAGTTTGGGTGTTATGCTGTTGGGTTCAGAAGTACACTCTCCTCTGAGTTTCTTTATGGTAGAACGGACCTCTTCCAATGCAGAAGTTTCGGAGTCAGGGATTTCATCTACTAACTTGTCCAGATCTGAGCATGGAGTTGTTCAGGATAGTTAAGTACGGTCTTATAATATTCTTTCCATCTTTGTAGGACTTCTTCTTGGGTTGAGCATGTTTTATCATCAGCCTTATTTATCTGCATAAACCCTGCACAAAGTCCAGTTTTGGATCAAAGTGATTGAATAACTTTGCAGATCATAATTTATGAGATCTTATTCCTTCTTCTACCTCTTTTGCCAAGTTCTCAAAATAAGCTTCACGATCCACTTCTACTCTTGCTCAAAAAATACCCCATTGTCATGGCACTGTCTGGTCTCAGATTTCTTTTGAAAAATTTGAAATTTCTGATCAGTTTAGTCAAGGGTGTTGCATGTAAAATTCCATCTTTGGAATGTCATCTACGACTTTTTGGATGACCGTGCTTATGATCGTCCAAGCTGATTCTGCATCATCTGGGAGAGTGCCAAGTGCATCAAATTTGTTGCACACTGTGACAGAGTACTTATTAGCAAGTGCTGAATGTTCACAGATGCATTGTGCCTTATGTTTCATAACAGGTGCACTCCTTTTGAAATCAGAGGGTAATTGCCATTTTAGCACAAGGAGATGATGGTCAGTATTTGCTGGGACTTCTGTACCTCTGTGTACCTCTGTGTACATCCGATATGACCTTAACTGTTTTATGATCCAATATATGGTTCAGCTCCTTCCTCGTCCAAGCATCGTTGGATATCTAGGTTTCCGGATGAATATCTAAGCACCTGAATCCACTTCCAGTAATGGTAATATTATGAGACATGTAAAAAGAGAGAAATCTCAGAGTTATTTATGGTTCCAGAGCAAAATGGGCCAAGAATAGTCTCAAAAGCATTTCTGGGACAACTTGGTTTACCGTTCATATAGCCAAGTATAATAGGTTCATTGTGCAGTGAAGCAGATTGAGCCATTGCTTCTTGCTGCTAATAGAATTTATCTTTATTAACATCCATAGCTACAGCAATGGATAGCTGTGCATGGCATGGCATCAACCTGGCATATAGTAGTCCAATCCCAAATAAGGTGCCACACTAAATGATTTATTAAATGGTGGAAAGAGGATGAGTGTCATCTAATTTATGTAATTAGTTCCTCCAGAATACAGAAAACCTGCATCCTCACAGAATGATTACCATGTTTCGCAAGTCATTGCCTCGGTTATACAATTGCAATGTTGTATCTTTTCAACTCTTGAACTAGCAAAACCTGGTACCTGACATCATGTATGGTTTGTACATTCTTGGTGGCAAATCTGGTGGATTTTTCTCAAATCATTTGTGGACGCCATAGTCATTATGGAGTTCAGCCTCAAGTGTGGACCATGTTTTATTGGATGCTCCTTGATTCCATCTGTCACCTGAGGACAGGGGAAATGTAGCATGGTGATTTTATTTGGGGACACTAACCCTTTTCTCAGAATCCCTTCCACTTGGAGCAGATGGTTCTGAGGTCATAGATCAGCCATCTTTACTGCTCTTTGGGAAATATTTTCCCTTCTTTTCTGGGTCTGCCCTGGGCCTTCACTCGGAACTCTGAGCCAGGGCCCTTATTGAATGCTACTGGCTGGAGTCAGCCAGAACTGAGACTCATGATGGCAGAGTTGACCACACCCAGAAGTAGCAAATACTGCTTCTCCATCTGCTATCATAAAGGTATGGGCCTATTGATATCTGAACAAATTATCCCCAAATAAATTCTTTGGCTAGTATTACTACGGAAGGAAGAACTGCCACATCAATACAGACACTTGCAAAATTAGTGGCAAGATAAACAAGAGCAGTTACAAGAAAACATAAATGCTGCTTGAAATGCTGTGGGCTTTTTACCTCCAAGGGATCCCCTCTAAATCTCATTTAAGTCAAGTAAGTGGAATGCAGTTCAGATAGCTTAGCAGTCAGAACACATGTGATTGACCATATCTGGCACACAGATGTTTCGGTTTGCATTTGATAACTAGCCAGCAAACAGGCAGACGCCACATTGTAGAAGGGAATCTTCCACAGATGTTTCTCAGAGAGAGTGAAGTTCACCTTCTGTATATAAATAGCCATTCTCACTCCTTCTCAGAGTATATGCTAGACAGTGGGCAACCCAAATACAGAAGAAATGATTTTGGCAAGAGCTAATGTATGTGTAGACTAATTAGCACAAAAATAATCTTTCAGTGATGTAAAGGAACACTGAGTTAGCATTGCTAGTTCTGTCCTATTTTAGACTAATTGGGGGGAAAAGCCTACCTGTTATGTTCTAGAGAACTCAGAATTTGTGCCTTAACAGATTTTGCTGCTGAATCTGGTACTCATGATGACGGTACTGATGATGACAGTCCTGCTGCTACTTAGATCATTAGTAATGGTACTCACAAAATTTCCATCTCTTAAGCATCGTGAACACACAGCATGGAAAATCTATCATTTGCACTAGGTAATGCAGAATCTAAACTTATATTTACATAAGTCATGTCCACGTGGTGTGGCAGTCTGTCCCCCTCCAGTGGTGAGCCTGCTACAGCCCTAGCTAAGAGACCTGGGTCTTCTAGTTCAGGCAGTAGAGGCTCATGCATTAAGATCCAGAGCTCCCAGGTCAATCCCGACGACAGACAGCCCATCCAGGGGTGTCAGCATTACATTTAAAAATCAAATATTTCTAGTAGTAAAAGATGATCATCAAGTGGCTCAGAGGCTTGGTATAAAACTTTCTGATGCTCCCTTTTTCTGGACCTTTCATAGCCTTTTGAAAGAGAGAGAGGAATAGTTATTTTTAAACCTTAAAGTAGATTTGGGTTCAGTTCAAGGAATGTGCCAACATACAGCTCAGCTCTTATTTCTCTGAACCCACTGCACAGTTGTGAAAATAATCTTCTTCCCAGATAAGTACACTTCTGTATTTGTTTTATTCCAGTGACAGCTCAACTAAAGCAATAGAGCAGGAGTAGGAAACGCGTTGCTCAGGGCTACCTGTGTGGTTCAGTTGTTAAATATTACAAATTTCTTCATAACCAGATGGATTCAGTTCTGTTGCTAATTGTGTATGTGTATGTGAGGCAGCCTTGCCCCTCAGGATACGTCTATACTACGGGATTATTCTGATTTTTAACCACTTTTGTAGAACAGATTGTATAAAGTCAAGTGCACGCGGCCACACTAAGCACATTAATTCTGTGGTGTGCGTCCACGTACCCAGGCTATCGTTGATTTCTGGAGCTTTGCACTGTGGATAGCTATCCCGTAGTTATCCCATAGTTCCCGCAGTCTCCTCCGCCCATTGGAATTCTGGATTGAGATCTCAATGCATGATGGTGCAAAAATAGTGTCGCGGGTGATTCTGGGTAAATGTTGTCACTCATTCCTTCCTCCTTGAAAGCAACGGCAGACAATCATTTCGAGCCCTTTTTCCCTGGATTGGTCTGGCAGACACCATAGCATGGCAACCATGGAACCTGTTTTGCCTTTTGTCACTGTCACCGTATGTGTACTGGATGCCGCTGACAGAGGCGATACTGCAGCGCTACACAGCAGCATTCATTTGCCTTTGCAGGATAGCAGAGACAGTTATTAGTTGATCTGTACTGTCTGCCATGCCATTGTAAATTGGCGATGAGATGATGGTTATCAGTCATTCTGTACCGTCTGCTGCTGTCATGGGTGCTCCTGGCTGAGGTCGGCCAGGGGCGCAAAGACAAAAATGGGAATGAGCCCCCGGGTCATTCCCTCCTTTATGTTATATCTAAAAATAGAGTCAGTCCTGCCTAGAATACATGGCAAGTGTGCTAGAGAACCAGTGTACTAAATAGCACAGCCACTCCGTGTCAGATCCCGCAGAAATGATGAGCTGCATGCCATTCTAGGGAGTGCCCCTGCAACAACTCCACCCATTGCTTCCCTGCTCCCCCAACCCTCCTGGGCTACCGTTGCAGTGTCCCCCCATTTGTGTGATGAAGTAATAAAGAATGCAGAAATAAGAAACACTGACTTGTTAGTGAGATAAAATGAGGGAGAGGCAGCCTCCAGCTGCTATGATAGTCCACGGAGGACATTAAATCGTGCGGGGAAGAGGAGCCCAGCATCCCACTGCTATGATAGTCCAGGCACTACAGAATCTTTTCTTTAGACATGAAAGGAGGGGGCTGATGGAGCTCAGCCCCCAGTTGCTATGATGAAGATGGTTACCAGCCATTCTGTACCATCTACTGGGAATGATTGGGAGTCATTCCCATTTTTACCCAGGCACCCCCAGCCGACCTCACCTGAGGCCAGCCAGGAGCACTCACGGGCTGATGATGACAATGGATAGCAGTCATATTGTACCACCTGCCACTGGGGAGGGGAGGAGAGAGGGTGCTGCTGTTCAGTGCCGCAGCATCAAGTCTACCAGCAGCATGCAGTAGACATAGGGTGATATATAAAAAAGTCAAGAAATGATTTTTTTCCCTTTTCTTTCATGCGGGGGAGAGGGGGCGTAAATTGATGACATATTCCCTGAACCACCCCGGACAATGTGTTTGACCCTATAGGCATTTGGAGCTCAGCCAAGAATGCAAATGCTGTTTGGAGACTGCGGGGACTGTGGGATAGTTGGAGTCTTCAGTACCCCCTCCCTCCCTCCATGAGCGTCCATTTGATTCTTTGGCTTTCTGTTACGCTTGTCACGCAGCACTATGCTGAGTCCCTGCTGTGGCCTCTGTCTGGAGATTTTTTTCAAATGCTTTGGCATTTTGTCTTCTGTAACGGAGCTCTGATAGAACAGATTTGTCTCCCCATACAGCGATTAGATCCAGTATCTCCCTTACGGTCCATGCTGGAGCTCTTTTTGGATTTGGGACTGCATCACCACCCGTGCTGATCAGAGCTCCACGCTGGGCAAACAGGAAATGAAATTCAAAAGTTCGCTGGGCTTTTCCTGTCTACCTGGCCAGTGCATCTGAGTTCAGATTGCTGTCCAGAGCGATCACAATGGTGCACTGTGGGATACCGCCCGGAGGCCAATACCGTCGATTTGCGGCCACACTAACCCTAATCCGATATGACAATACTGATTTCAGCTCTACTCCTCTCGTCGAGGAGGAGTACAGAAACCAGTTTAAAGAGCCCTTTATATCGATATAAAGGGCCTCGTTGTGTGGACAGGTGCAGCGTTAAATCGGTTTAACACTGCTAAAATCAGTATAAACGCGTAGTGTAGACCAGGCCTCAGTGTCTTATAACTCCACTTCCCTGCTCAAGGAACTCCCAACACAAGTGCTCAGCAATAGCAGTGTAATATAAAGCAAATAGTAATACTTCTCTGCTGTGATTTAGTCATTCCTTCCCCCTGCTAGCCTTTAACAAACTTTTATTATTATAAAATTATAATAATTATTATTATAACTAATTGGCACAAATACACATAATTATTATTATAACTAATTGGCACAAATACACAGAATGCCTAAAGTGGTCTGAATATAACTCTTAATACTTGATCAGAATAATGTTTGTTTATTATACAAGCAATGTAAGACTTAAGGTATCCTTATTTATTCTCTCCCCCACTCCTTTCTTTTCCCCTTGCTTTTTTTCAAACATCTCTCACTTTTTCTTTTGGAAATTAAGTTTTAATTTTTTTTTAATGAATGGGATGGATGGGTCACAATTAATAAAGTGACACTGCCTAAGCTAGTAATGCCCCCTGCTCTTGAAAACATACTCATATTTACTAACTAGCTAAATTAAGCATGCATACAGACAGGGGAGAAATTTCATTATCAGTGGCTAGAATTAGATGGAATTGAGTATTTTCTTTACAAAATCTAGGTCATTTCTCCCTGGTCCCTTCCCTTACCAGTAGACTATATTTTCTCAGATTGGCAGCTAACATGGACTTTGCTGTTCCTAGGGAGTAAGATTTGTTCCTTTGAGAGCTAATACAAATTGTCATAATGGGCAAAGCAGCAATATATGTGGCTGGAATGTCATTCTGACTCAAATTCCTCTATATAATGTTTAATGATGGGATCAATTTTCCTGCCTGTGATTTTGTATTTGTTATGCTAGGAATTCATACATTTAGAATGGGGACCTAGGATAGTGTCCTGGAGATGCAAAACAGCTCTGGAGTGTAAAGCATGCACACCCAGAGAGACTGGAGGAAAATATTTAGACTGTGACTCACCAGAACTGGGATTGTACCTTCTTTTTTGTTTGGAAAATTCCCAGGAGATACAAAAGAAAAATATATGATAACATATAGCTTCAGGTATATTAGTTCAGCTTTCTTTAGTTTAATTGAGATGGTATAAGAAAATCTTACAATGAATTGTAAGGAAATATGTGCCCAGATATAACTTCTTGGTGGGACATATACTTCTGCTTCATTAAAGAAATGTCAGTGTTTTTAGAGAAATAAAAATAGATAATGTTGCAGTTGTTGCATTGTATGATGTTGACGTGAATGGAAATCTATTCACATTGGACCTAGTAATTACTATATGAGGAAAATGCTCTTTTTATTAGTGAAAATTTACTTGCTGAAAGTCAAACTAACAATAAACACAGTCTTATACTAGTTGAGAGTTGCTTACAAACAAAAATATCCTATCTATTGTATCATTGGTTGAACTTAGATGCGGCTGTATATTCTGTAAAGTGGCCAGCAAATAAGGCAGACGATCAGCATAATCAAAGGTATAGCTTTACTTTCCCTCTTCTGCAGCTTGTGATGTATGCCTGGCTTCAACCCACCTAGACATCAAGAATACCATTCTTTCCACTAGGCCACAATGTATCCCATATTGTAAGGAAACATAGCGCCAAGAAAAAACACCACCAGAAACATTGCAATTTACAATGCTGAAATTATACTGGATTAAATAACTGGAAATATTTGAGCAATAGAGTAAAATTAACTCATTGATAGTGTAATCTCTCTAATGATCACATATGTTATATTATATTTTTGTATGTCCTACCTCATCACATCCGTAGGTTCCTTAGATTTATGCTATGTGTTCCTTCTTTGATGAAGAGCCATGGGAAAAAGGAATATGCGCTGTCCAGGTTGCCAGTAGATTATGGCATGAAAGCATTATGTTAAAGCTGTTTCAAATTATAAAGCATGTAGGAAAACAAAATCTATTAATAGGATTCACTGGTGATGATGTGTTTGAGGGGATGGGGAAGAGAGGTTGATGGTGTTTGTTATTTCCCTCAACTATTTGTGTATGGGTTCTCTATATACTCACTCTTCTTCCAAATGGTGGTGGGGAAATGGCCAAGATTAGCCAAAGTAAATAATCCAAAACATTGTATCCTTGCCTGTAGACAAAGCCTATAGACATTGCGCACTACTTTTGGAGCAAGCCCCATGAAATCTGAGATCAGTCAGAGTTCCTGAAGTCCTTCCTAAATCTTAGCCAACAGCACCACTGCTAAATATCCTAGCAACTTTGCTTGGGAGCTGAAAGACTGTATTGTATATGTATATGTAATATTAAATACTTCCATAGCAGCTTTCATTTGTGGACAAGAAAACACTTTATAAACACTAATATAGTAAACTTCGTAACACCTCTGCGCAGTAGCTAATTATTACTCCATTTTACAGATAGGAAAACTGAGACACAAAAGGATAAAGCAATTTGCCCAGAATTCCTAACTTTCATTCCCTATCATGTTTGGTGTTTTTTTTTTTCTTATTCATAGATTCATAGACTCTGGAAGGGACCTGAAGAGGTCATCGAGTCCAGTCCCCTGCCCTCATAGCAGGACCAAATACTGTCCAGACCATCCCTGTTGGACATTTATCTAACCTACTCTTAAATATCTCCAGAGATGGAGATTCCACAGCCTCCCTGGGCAGTTTATTCCAATGTTTAACCACCCTGACAGTTAGGAACTTTTTCCTAATGTCCAACCTAAACCTCTCTTGCTGCAGTTTAAGCCCATTGCTTCTTGATCTATCCTTACAGGCGCAGATGAACAAGTTTTCTCCCATATCCTTATGTCACCCTTTTAGATACCTGATATTGTGCTTTGCAAATACTGTGTGAGTTCTTCATTCCTTCACTGTGTCCAGTATGAATGTGTTTGCATTACTATCTGTGTAAAATAGAGATAGCTACATACAGAGCTCAGAAGTTGAGAAACAATTTCCTTTAAAAGTTATTTCCTTTGTTCTGGATAATTTACAACATATGTTTTTGTGAATCTGCCTACGGCATCAAGCCTGATGTGGTTAGGTTAACATTAGTGCCAGAGTCTTTTGCTCATGACTTCATGCAGCAGTTGAGCTTTCCTAAAGTTCTAAACCCACATTATGTCTATGGTGCTTCTTTGCATTATAACTCCTTTTAACATTTTTACATGACAGTAAGTCAGATGTTGGAGGAAGCCTTTAGAGGAATTTAGGATATCAGCTCAATTTGTCTGAGATAAACAGGAGGAATTTGGATGTGTTAAGCAGTTGTGCCAAGAGAAAATTTGTCCTTTCCAATCATAGCAACTTTTTGGTTGACTGGATCTGTGACATCTTCCTTTAAATTTTCCAGAGATGGACTTCATTTTCCCCCTGAAACCAAACCTTAGTTACTAGTAATGCATTGTGTAAAATAGGTAAGTCTACTGTGGTCCAAGCAAATGTAACTTTGGAAGAGTTGTTTTTAAAAATAACATATTTCTGTTTGATTATTAAAATACTGATTTTTAAATGATTTTTTTCACGTTTCTGTTAAAAATGCTTTAGTTGTTGCATTAACTGCTTTGCTGCTGATGCTGAATGTGTGTAAATTCTGGCAGCCCTTTTTAACCAAATACCACTTAAAATGAAGGGAGTGGTACCAGTTATGTCCCACCTTCAGACTGTTGGAAATACATAACATGCCTTTCAGCAATGGTGGTAACAGGAAAGAAATATCTCTTTAGTACTAAATCTTTAAGATCTATAGTTGTCTGAGTTTCTATACACAGCAAATGGCATGCTTTAAATGTTCAGGTTTTCCTCTGTGTACATTTTTGCAGTAACAAACTATAGACGTTAAAAGAATAGATCAAATCCCTAAAATGTGCTGTGGAGAATGTTTTTTACAGCTAAATTGATTAAAAAAAAAAGTAACTCTGTTAAAACCTTGGGTAAAAGTTTATATTTCTTGCAGCAGCCTCTGATTGTGAAATGTAGTTGGCAAGTATTTTTATGTGTGCCTGTTAGTTTGAATGCACGATGCTGATCTGTTTTTTGTCCTCCCTGACGGTTATTATATCCTAATGGGTGCAACACTGCACTAATGATCCTTGTGTATATAAATTCTTCTTGTTGTGTGCAGACACCATAGGGCCACATAAAAATGTTTGCCTCAATTTCCCTGCAAAAAAGGAGCTCAGAAACCAGACTTGGCCAAGTAACAGATTTTTAAAGGTAGAGGAACCCAATAAAATTACCAGCTTTTCACAGCATGAGTCTACTTCCTTGTGACATATTGTGAGGTGTAGGTGAAATATTCTAACTGAACTGACAGTGTAAGGAGGACAGCTAACTAGAAAGCAAGATAAAAGTAAAAACCACCAATGATGATTGATACTGCAGTAGCTATTAATTGTTTTGGAACCTCTTTTGTAGATTTCTGACACTTCTTTGTAACTTATTCCTGTGCAAGTTTTGGTGTAATGAGATTTAATGCAGTAAAGTACCACAGTCAAATTTAATGTATCAGGAGTTATTTTTAATACTGTAGTTTCTTGAGACATGTGAGTCACAAAATGTTTAAGAGGATTAAGGAGCTTTAGCTTTAATCTAGCTCTGAAAAAAAAGTAAAAGTAATCACAGAATGCTTCGTCCATATAGTTCAATGAATGTTTTTAAAATGGCACCAATTCAAATGAGGTTATGCAACATATTTTGAGGTTAGTGTACACACTTTAAATATAGTATATAACAGCTCAGGATTCAGATATTATGCAACTGTGAATTTGGGGATCACTGCCATCACTCCAGAATTTGAGAGGTGGGGGGTAAGAAACCAAGCAAATTGTTATGATTGCACATTTTTCCATTTTTGTGTAGAGCTTCCAACATGAAAGATGCTAACTTTGTTGAGAGTAGGTGAAGAAAATACATAGGGATCGATTATTAAAGTTATTTAGGCACCTAGAGATGCATATAGGTGACTAGAGGCATTTTCAAAAGCACATCATTACCCAACTGCCACTTTTGAAAATCCCATAAGATTTTCATATTCATATTAGATATTCTTTAGGTGCCTGAATATATTTAAAAATCTGGCCCATAGGCCCCAATTTAGTTGATAACATGTGAGCTGAGCCATCTGCCTGTGCCTTAGCAATAACTGTAGGATTGAAGCCCTGCTGAGACAGAAAGCAGTATCTCTGTGCTGTTTAATACACGTAATCAGTTGTTCAAAGGATAAAATAACTCAAGTTTGTCTTCCTTTTTATTTAAGCTTCTTATCGATTATTACTGATTCAGTTTAAAGTCAGCTTAGATATTAGAATATATTTGAATATGTTAATTTCCCCCCTTAAACTTTTAAGGTTCAATGATTGGTTTAATCCTGTCAATTTATTTTAATGTAACTGGTTATTGTACTCTTCTCTATTTAACAATAGTTATCTGGGTATTTAGCATAAAAATGAAAAATGTCCATAATGTTGGAGCCTTTTCTGTCCAGTAAACCATCCTCCATTTGGAGATATAAAAACTAACATAATAAAAATCCTAATTTTTGTGTTATCATTCTTGTACTTTCTGTAATTGAAAATGCCAGTTATAATTATATTTCTATACATTTAAGATCTTTGTCATAAGTTACTTCTTTTACTATGTAGTAAAAATTATACATTCATCAACTGAAAACTGATGATTGCTTCATTGCAAGTCTATTTACCAGTTTGAACTAAACAACTATACATACTGTAGAAGCTGATGGAAAGACATACTGGTGAAATCTGAAATAAAAATAATAAAAATTTCTTTTTAAATGCATTTTCAATAGCCCAAGATAGGATGGGAGAGGAATGAAACTCAGAGGGGAAAATTTAAGCTAAAAATCAGAAAAATTGTTTTGATAATTAGATGTATTAGGCTGTGGAAATGGACTTTCAAGGCAAGTCCCAGTCTCTTGGGACCTTTTGAAATTGAACTGGATAGTACATTAGAGAATGTCTTATGTAGAACAAGCTTCAGTTGGCAGGTAGATGATCTAATAGATTCCATCTCTAACTATGTTTATTTGAATCTAAAATAATTAGCTTAGCTGTTTAGCTTTTTTGTATTTGTCTAAATATTTTAGTTCTAAAAATGTGACAAATATAGAAGTAAATCTTCCTTTTTTTCATTGGTAATACTTTTCTCCCTGCCACTTTCCTGCCCTTCTAGCCAAGGTGTAATGTCAACAACAGATGGAATCATAATTGACAGACAAAATTTTAAAGCATTCTAAATGTCACTGATCGTTTTAATAAAATTAATTAGCCTGCCACAGAGAAAATTTACTAGCCTGCTGGTTAATTTCCAATGTAAAATCATGGGGTAGGAGGGAGTGCAGGAGAAACCTTATTACTTTTGAATAATTATTTAAAGATGTGTGCCCTGTCTAATTCAAACATCATCAATGGTGAATGCAGCAACAGCTTTTTATATCTTTTAAAATTGCAAGTGGTCACATCTCAACATATAAGTGAGGAAATCAAATACAGCTGAAATTTAAAGGTATCGATCAGGTACCAACTAATGATAATTCACTGGTCACGTAGAAAACTATTGAAGCCTTAGTTTTGATGGTGATGTTATTAATATTCCTATTACTATTTAATGTAAGCAAATCATTTAGATTCAGGATACAAAGTGGCTTGAAATTATATACCTAAATGAATGTAATGTTCTGAATCTTGATAAAAACAGGGTTGTTTTTTTCAGAAGAAATGAAAAAACTTTAGTAATTTCTGTGACATTATATTAAAAAATCTTATTGGCAGTGAATATGCACTTCACAGTGCACTTGATACCTGCAGTCTGATTTAATTTTGAAAAACATGACTAATGTAGTGCCTAAATTACATTGCAGTGAGACACGCAGATGATAGAATTAAATAATGCCATGAAATTCAGATCTGCAGTAGGAACAAGATTAGCTTTTTTTTTTTTTAAATTCCAATGGGCAAATGAACTGAACAGTAATCTGTTGAATAGAGAAGTTCATATATCGCTATTAGAGCTGGTTAGAAATTTCCCCACAGAACATTTTTCCAATAAAACCAATTTAACGAAATCAAAATATTCTGCAGGAACCTGTCAGTTCTGACATTGTTTGAAAGAAACCTGCCTGGCTTCCTGCCAGTTCACCTGCTGCACAACTCCTCAAGCTTTCTAGCTCGTCAGCAGCCCACCTAGCAGGCTGCTGGGGATCCAGCAATTCCAGGCTCCGTGGCTCCATGCCAGCCTAGGCTACCAGGGCTTCCAACCTCTTGACTCTTTGATATCCTGGCTGTTAAGAAGCCAGATAATTCAGGTTCCGCAGCAGGCGAGCTCCTTGGAGTGCCAGGCAGCCAACTGGCCACTTCCTTGGCTCTTTGCTGTCTAGCTCCACAAGCGACCCAGGATGGGCGGCCAGCTGGTCAGCTCCCTGGGTTCTTAGGCTCCCAAGCAGCCTGTTCTAAATTGGGGAAAAGTCAAAAAATTAATTTTTCAAGTAAGCTAAATTTTAAAAAGTCCATTTCTGGAGAACAGTGATGAATTTTTTCAGCTTCCTCCTGGAGCGGCTCCCATCTCAGGCTAGCTCCCCAGGCTGCCTGACTCCATGGGCAGCCAGTTCCCCGACTGCCTAGGTGCCCCAACACTATGTCCAACCTAGAGAGCCACCTGCATTGGGAGTCAGGCAGCCCCAGGAGCAAGCTGAAAAAATTCACTACAATTTTCTGAAACTTAATGTTTTGAAAATTCAACTCCTGTGACATATTTAGAATTTTTGATTTTCTCCCAATTTGGGACAAAAGAATTTCAAAAACTTCAGAAAAGTTTGTGCAAGTTCAGTTCTGTTTTCTGTCCAGTTGTGATCTATAAGATATGTTACCTGAAAAACAGAGGTTAACCCAATATGTTTTTTTAGTGTGTAATTTGTTATTTTATCCTTTACAGCTACACTAAATGTGGATGACTCCATAGTAGACCTGGAAACACTGGAAGCACTGTATGAGAATGTAAGTATGAGGAAAACGTCATGTGAAACAGCACAATGTTCATAGTTTCAGATTTTTACCAAGTGCAAACACACTCAAAGAATAAATACAGTTTTATTTTGTGACCATATTACGCAGGAGAGAGTATATAAAAATGATTTTTCTTAGGGAATGTAAGAGTATTAGTGGATATCTTCAAAATGTAGTTAGCCAACGCAGTGCGTGTATTTTGCCAGATCCAGTCTCCTGTGGGAAATATACTGTATATACTTGTTCATAAGCCAGATCTTTTTAGTAAAAAAGGGAAGCACCAGAGAAGGGAGTCAGCTTATGATGGGTATAGAGAGGGAGAGGTGGGACACAGCCTGTCTCCCCAACAGAGGGAGCAAGGTGAGGCAGCACAGCCAGCAGAGACAGAAGGGAAGAGGCCAGAGTCTCTCCGCTTCTGGTCATGCTGCTCTCCCCCCAGCCTCTGAAGCCGCTGCAGCTCCGGGGCTGGCAGGCTGCAGCCAGGCTGCTCAGCCCCGCCCCCCAGAGTACGCTGTGGCCGTGCCGCCTGGCCCACTGGAGCATGTTGCAGCCAGGCCGCCTGGCTCAGCGCACTGGAACATGCTGTATCCAAGCTGTCCAGCCTGCTGGAGCAGCTCCAGCCAGGCCAGAGACATCTTCCCTTGGCCCTTCCCAGATAAAGTGGGAAGGGATGGGATGGGGAGAGTATGGGGGTCCCAGGCTAGGGATGGGGTCATGTGGGGGGGTCACAGGGGTTACTCCCCCGACCCCCAGCTTCTCCGCTGCACAAAAAATTCCCTACCTGTTGCTGTCCCAGTCCATCAGGGTAAGCAGCTGGCTCACCAGGGCACTTTGTTTACTTAGGTTTACCTCCATGCCTGCAGACGCTTGAGGTAAACGAACCGTCTCAGCCCACCAGTGGCTCATCCTGATGGCCTGGGAACCAAAGTTTGCTGACCCCTGAATTATAGGGTCAGCTTATGAACGCATAATAAAAAATTTCCATTTTTACTTGTCCATTTTGGGGGGTCATCTTATAAACGAACTGGCTTATGATCGAGTATATACGGTAAACATATCCAAAACAATTGGAGCTGGATTAAGATTAAACAAGTTGCAACAAAAGACGTTACATGACCTGTCGTCTTCTCCCCCAAAAAATATTGACCTCCCACCACAGATAGTCTCCTCCTCACTATCTATATCTTCTCCTACTCTATCCCACTTCTTCAGGTCTATATCATACCTTGGGCATACTTTTCTTTCCCCTTGCCCCAGGTTCACTTTTCTCTAGGTCATAGCCTGGGAGGGTGTCCCCTTTCCAGATCTTCACCCCCTCAAACTTTAAGACTACTTTTAAGGCATACTATGTGATTTGCTTTGTCTTGCCTTCCCCAGCCAACTATTCTACAACTCAATACAGTGTGCAATAGTTTGTGTTTTTTCTTTCTATTTGGTAACCAGGAAGCTCTAGAGGGAGTTGAGTTATGAGGCAGAGTAACTGGCAGAGGAAGGGGAAGCAAAGCATCTACAGGACTCTGCCAGGAGATATCTTTGACCTTGAAGTGTTTAAGCTCTAGTAAGGAATATTCCCAAACTCACTGTGGGGAAGGAATTTTCTCCACTCCCTCTCTCTACTCTATAAAATGGGAAGGGAAATTTGGAAACATATTTTTAGGGGCTGATTGTGAAAACTGGAGCATAGGACAATTTGAAGGCCTTCTGTAATGTAAGATTTAGATCTTGGTGCACAGAGGTATTACTCTGCTATGCAAATAGAATAAATTTGATTTTGTATTGTGACTTTCATAAACAGTATCACAGAATGCTTCACAGAATTAAATAATACAGGTGCAAATTTCAACTACAAAATGAAAATAGAGAAATTGTTCTGTGAATGTGATGATGGGTTTATAGCAACTTTCTGTATTTATATCCTGCTGGCTATGAAAAAGGGGCCTCTGTCATGAGAGTACTTGCCCCTAAGGTGAGGGAAACAGCATTATAGGTGCAAACTGTGGCTAGGCTGTAGTTAAAGGGGAAAATCCTCAGAAAAGTTCTTCAGTAGGATCCAGCCAAGATAAATAGAATGACAAAACAGAGAAAATAAGTCTTGAATCACATAGGTGAGTAACATTAAAAGATATTACGTGTTCGTCATAATTCAACTCTGTCTTCTGATCTGTACACTAAGTATCATTCCTGGGGGATGTTGGAAAAATAGATTGTATAAAATGTAAAAATGGCCACCATTTAAGAATGTTTTCATTTTAGTAGAGCCTCAGGGTTCAGCTGCAGACCTCAATCTCCCCTAAGTTTGGGACTGTTTGAGTCTAGAGTAGCGGTTTGGGCCTACCTCTAATTTTTTTAATAATAACTTTTCATGTTCCTGTATGGTGTCTTACAAGGGACACATAGGCAACTCAGAATTGTGTTATAAAGAAAATGAAATACAAATTATACTCTGTTGAATTGTACTCTATTGAATATAAGCGGAAAGAAAAAATGTTGATCAACATCCCTTAGAGAAAGGTGGGGAATGCCCTATAGAAATAGTACAGAGTACCCTGTTCATCTTTAATATTACCCCACTTCTGCATGACAAAAACTTGTGAACATGTGGGAATGTGGAAAAGCAGTGACTTTTGATAAGGAAGCCTGTACAAATTTAAAAGCAGCAAAGAATCCTGTGGCATCTTATAGACTAACAGACGTTTTGGAGCATGAGCTTTCGTGGGTGAATACCCACTTCCTCAGATGCATCCCACGAAATTCACCCACGAAAGCTCATGCTCCAAAACGTCTGTTAGTCTATAAGGTGCCACAGGATTCTTTGCTGCTTTTACAGATCCAGACTAACACGGCTACCCCTCTGATACTTGTACAAATTTAATTACATTTAATCAAGTCCTTACCAAATTAAAGAAAAATAGCCTTACTGGTAGAAAAGAGGAGATTTACACTAAAATGGATTACCAGAAACACGTTTTTAAAAAGCCAACTTAAGTAAAGCAGATGAAGGATTTGTTGAATAAGGCATGTTCTCAACTTTATCAAGAAACTTTATCAGACAAAAGAACCTGCGTAACTGTAAAATTATTACTGATATCAGGATGTGAATATATTTTACCAGTCACATTTTTATATCTTTGACCTTGAGCAAAAGACAATGGTATGAGTTTAGCATACAGATCCACTTTCAGCCACACAAGTACCATATATATAGAATACATGAAGAGAGGCTCTGTGCATTTTCAGTAGCATGTGTGATTTGGAGAAAGTATGTAAAAAGAGAATGGGCGGGGTTTTTAGAGATCAGCAAATAAGAAGATGGGTTGCTTGTATTTAAAAGGAAAGCTTCTTATTGCTGGTTTCTAATTATAATCACACAGAGAGCACAAAAGGATGAACTGGAAAAAATAAAGCAGTATTATGAGACTTCAAAGGAAGAGGAACTGAAGCTCTTGGACAAACCAGAACAGTAAGATTTTTTTAAAGTATTTTGCCATTATGCAGAATAGCCATTGGCTAGGAGGTTGAGGGAGTGTAGGGACAGAATTCTGGCTGGATAACAGTTTTTAAAAATCTGTATTTCAAGGGGTGGTGTGAAAACTGATTACATTGTCCCTTTTTTGATGTAGTGTGTATAACGTTACATTGACTGGGACCACTACAACAGATGAAATATACTGATTTTACTATGTGACCTTTTATGTCCTGGAAAATATGAATCACGCTTAGTGTTCTGGAATTATAAGAGGCCGTGCCTAGTTTTGTAAATCATGGTGAGGAGAGGTTGGTCCACATTAGTCACCCTGTCAGTTTCATGCTGTCGTTGTTCCTTAGTTAAAAATAAGGCATTTTAAAGAAACCAATTGTTGTTGGTATTTCCAGATAAAATGATAGTCTCCTTTTTCACCATCTAGTCTTTACCAAAATATTTCTTATAATCCTTACGTAATTATCCCATGATTTCCCCTGTTATTGAGAGATGTTGATTGAGGAGACTTTTCTTTTTTATATGTTGCTTTAAAATGAAATAATCAACCAGTGGTCAAGCATCAGAGCCTGCAGCTGAGCCTGGGACCAGTTACTTGACCTCAGCTGAACACCTTGATACACCAAACCTAACATGCCTGCTCTGAAGCCAAAGAACAGCAGCCCAGGCTGCTGGGCAATGGTTCGCTCACAGCTGCAACTGCCCTTGTGTGTGTCTTTTTCCCAGCCTTGCTCCTGCCCTGCTCCACTCTGTTCCAGAGCTGGTCTCCTGTTTGTTTCTTGACTCTGGCTCTGACTCCAGCTCTGATCCCTAGGCTTAATTGCCCACTGATGCAACCACTAGGCCTGACCACCTACATCCCAGTCCGTGACAGTTTGAGCAGCATCCTCCTGAAAGAAGGGACAAGTTCTGCTAGAAGAATGGATGCTTCTAAGTCCAATGTCTCCCTGTCAGAGATAGTATCTTGCAGAACCTGCAGACTCAGGTTGCTGTCCTGCGGGCCTGGAGTGTGGCCCGCAGCTTCAACTCCAGCCACTCGAGAACCAAAAATTTCCCTGCTGGATGAGTTAGCTGACGACTGCAGTAAGTTCCTCAAGTTTCTGGCCCTTTTTCTGTGGTGTCCTCAGTCATTCCCCGCATCCACTCCTGAGTAGGACTTATCATCAGCGTGCTGACTGGGGAGGCTTTTGCCTGGGCCTCTCCACTGCTGGAGAATGCTAGTCCTCTCCTGACCCAGTTGGGAATTTTTGTTCAAGCCGTTGCGATCATTTTCAATTACCTCAGTTGCATGCGTATTGAAGAAGCTGCTCTCCAGGCATTGCTGCGGGGACATTGTCCAGTTGCTAATTATGCCTTGGAATTTGGACACCTGGTAGCAGCCACCAAATGGAATGAGGTCATGCAGCACTAGCACTGAGCAGGAAGCTCAGCTTAAATGATGAGGTCAAAGACAAGCTGGTGCAGATGGAGCCTCTGACAGGTCCAGATGCCCTAAATGAACCGTGCATAAAGACTGACAACTGCCTGATGGAACTCCTCCAAGAAAGAAGGTTAGCTTCCTGACCTTACCAGTTACTCTGACTCCAGCGAACCAACCAACTGCGCCTTCCCCGCAGCCTGTGTCCATGCAGGTTGACCGTGCCAGGCCCTGCTTCTGTAACACAGAGAAAAACAGGCCTCAGGCCTGTGCCTATGCTATGGGGAACTGGGACACTTAGCATTAATTTGCCCTGCAGATGACCAGTCGGCATCCCAGTCAGGAAGCACCGAGCTCCAGTAAGGCGTTGGCATTCTCCCCCTTGCTCTGGTACTCTGCACCAACATTTATCTGCTGGTCCTCTGCCGTCTCAGGTAATTTAATGGACTTGAATTTGCTTGAGAGCATAATATCATTTCCCTGACTTAATAGTGTCCATTGATGGACCACTTCTCTCTTCAGGCCGTCACTCACCTAACTGCCCCTTAGAGGTCAGTACCCTTCAAGGTCATCAAGAAATCCTTCAGTTTGGGTTGATCCATGTGCCACATTCTCCTGTTCTCCTCTGTATTCCCTGGTTCATTGACCATGATCCATGTATCTGCTTGCAGACTGACATGGTGCATTTTGATTCATTATACTGCTGGGATCTTGCCTCTCAAAATCCAACCACAGACATAAATGTTCTGCTTCTCTGCCCATCTCCCAGGAGATTCCAAGACAGGGGGGTTAGTCCAAAAGGATCCTTCGCAACCCTTATGGTCTCCCCAACCGTCCTGATACCTGTGATATCTGTCAAATATCAAGACTTCACTAACATATTTGACAAAAACAAAGCTGACATCTTGCTACTTCACTGTATCTATGACTGCCCTGTTGACCTCCAGCCTGGAGCAGCAATCCCTTTTGTGTGTATCTGTTCCCTCTCAGAAAATGAGTTATCGGCTTCCTGAAGCTATCTCCAAGAAAACCTGCAAAGGGAATTCATCCATCTCTCCGAGTCCTCAGCCAGGGCTTTGATTTTCTTTCTGGGTAAGAAGGATGGCTCCCTGTGGCCTTGTGTGGATTAACAGCCTTTAAACAATGTTACAATCCAGAACCAGTACCCCTTACCAATGAACTCTTTGAGAGACTCTGCTCCACCAAGGTCTTCACCAAGTTGGACCTTTGTGGAGCTTGTAATCCAGTTTGGATTAGAGATAGAGATGAATGGAAGATAGCCTTCTCACTTCATCTTGTGCAACGCTCTGGTGACTTTCCAGTGCTTCATTCATGATCTCTTTAGGGACATGTTGGACCAATTTGTGGTTATCTACCTCAATGATATCCTCATTTTTACTGAGGATCTGGTTATCATGATCAATGTGTATGCTGAATCTTAGAAAGATTCTGCTAAAATGACTTATGTATGATGCTCAAGAAGTGTGAATTTGACCAGGACATGAGTGAATTCCTGGGGCATATTGTCTTCTCCAAGGGACTAACTATGGACTTATGCAAGGTGGCATCCATGTCATGGTTGATTTCCTAATTGAGATGGTGCACTTTGTTCTGTGCCATGCCTTCAGAAACAACATGTCTCTTTCTAGAGAATGTCTTCCATTACCATGGATCGCCAACTGACCTCATGTCGGATCAGAGTTCCGGTTCATCTCCCATTTTTTTTGGTGGGTATTTCTAAGATTTCTTCTTCCCTCACCTTTTCTGCCTATCACCTGCAAATCAATGGGCGACCAGAACATATCAGCCAGATTCTAGAATGGTATCTGCACTGTTTTTTGAATTACTTATTTTCCTTGTGGAATTTGCCTACAATAATGCAACCCACGCAAAGTCCATTGTTTACTAACTATGGCTTTCATCTTTGTTTTCATCCAGACATACCCACGTGTTCCCAGGTACCTACCACCGTGGACTTGGCTACACACTTGCTCGAAATGCACCGAGAACTCAAGAAAAATTTAAGATCTGATAAAGAAGCTTATAGCACCATGCTAGCCAGGGCCATTAGACTGTCCCAATCCTGTTGTAGGGACAGAGTTTGGTTATCCACCTAGAAACTTAAAGCCCATCAGCCAAACTGGATTACCGGTAC
The DNA here is from genome assembly GCF_025201925.1 of Gopherus flavomarginatus. Classification (NCBI taxonomy): domain Eukaryota; kingdom Metazoa; phylum Chordata; order Testudines; family Testudinidae; genus Gopherus; species Gopherus flavomarginatus. The sequence continues at coordinate 102,799,389 of NC_066621.1, forward strand.
CTCGGCCATTTCAAGATCTTGGAACAAGTCAATCCAATAACATGCAGTCTGCATCTATCCGAGTCCCTAAAGATCCACCCTGTATTTCATATCTTCTTTCTAAAGCCTTAAACTGAGAACCCCTTCCTGAACCACTCCAACCCATTTCCACCATCCATAACCATTTGAGGGCAGGAGGAATATTTTATCTGATTAATTCTTTCCTCCTAGTGAGTTGGGGGAAACTCCAGTACCTGGTGGACTGGGAGGGCTACAGTCCAGACGACCAGTCCAGGATAATGGTGGAGAACATCTGTGCTGAGCCTGGGACCAGCTAGTTAACTTAAGCTGAAAGCCTTGATTGACTGGACACCCTGATTGGCTGAGAAGTGTCACCAGGCCTTCTCTTTAGCCCAGCAGCTGGACCAGGCCACCACCTGCTCCCTAAAATTCTAAGGTATCTTGATAAATTGGAGAAGTGGGCCACAGACACAAAATGAAAGACGAAATGATAGACAAATGTAAGTGCTACATTTAGGGGAGAAAAACCAAATTCACGAATACAGAATGGGAGATAACTAGCTTGTCCGCAGCACTGCTGAGAAGGATGTAGGACTTGAGGTTGATCACAAGCTCAACATGAGTCAGCAATGCGATGCTGTTGGGGAAAAAAAGCAAATGCAGTTTTGGGTTGCATTAACAGCCTTGTTCCCAGCTGTACTTGGTTCCTGACTCTGGCTCTGGTCTTTTGGTACTGTTCCTGGCCTCTGATTTGCTGCACCAACCACTAGTCCTGACCACCCACTGCTCTGACCAGTAGGCCTGACTGCCCACACCATCATCCATAACATCAGTGATGCTCTAACATCAGTTTTATAAGCCATTCAAAATACTGCACTTTTTGGGAACTCAATAAATCAATTGTACTGTTATGACTGTCCACTCAGTCTCAGTAAATGCGGACCAGGGGCTTTTGTTGGAACTACATTAAGCATATATGTTCCACAAAAGATTAAGCACACAAGAGTTCCAACCTTGTATGCACAGATTAAATTAGTTAGTGTGGAACATAAACCTGACTGCATTTTCATTGGTAAGGCTCAAAGCACAGTTAAAAATGAAATGCCATATTTGTAAAATGGTTACAAATGGTAACATTATGGATTAAAATACTTTAAGTGTTGGGCTGAATTCAGTGCAGTCTACAAGAGGCTTTTGCTAATTTTAAATGTTTTGAAATTCCAGAGAATCAGAAAGCTTTCCTGATATCAATAATGGTCTCCTGCACATGTGATTTTGATTTGTTTTGCTGGCATGTTATATTTGCTATTGCTGTCGTACACTGTAAATATATCTTAGAAGTATTGCACTGTGCCCCTAAATTATGTTTCTTGATAATAACGTTGTTAAAATGCTAATATTCATTAGAGTCGAAAAGATTTATATGTGTAATTGACCACAACATGGGGTCTTGTCTGAGGGACACAGATGCTCTAGCTTCTTTCCAAGTATTGCATTCTGACTGAAATGTAATCTTCTTGTAGTTCTCACTAGTACTAAATCATTGCTAGACAGGGAAATGGAAGCAAATGCAATTTGGGGCTTTATTGCTGACCATGTTATTGACCACAGTAAGTAGAGAACGATCATTTGTTTGAAGGTAAAATATTTGCTTCCTCCCAAATTATGACACTGAGTCCTTGTTCTCTCTTCTCTTAAACGGATGTATCTCCATTGATATCAGTGGTGGTCCTTTTGACTTTCACTGGCATGAGAAGAGAATCGGTTTTGTTTCAAATTATTCACTAAACTTGATGTTTTTAAAATGTGAGTAAATATAAACTGGTACATTATTTCTTGATAAAAATGATTACTTCATTGTCTTTCAATTCAATGGAGTCAATGATTTATATATAGTTACAGTATGATGGGCTTTGGCCCTGATTCAAAATTAAACTAAGGCCCTTTCTACAGCACTCTGTCAGGGTAAAGGAGCCATCAAGTGGGTATACATTTTATATAAGCTTTCTTTAGGGTGTCTTTACAGTACCAGGGTAGAGTACATGATATTAAAACCCTCTGTGCTTACTGTAGATCGTCGGTAGAATGTTGTATTAAGGGCCATCAAAAAGTTACGTTAGGTCAACGGGGTGCTCCATCATATCTTGAAGTTAGCCAGACGCTTACCTTTCTTAACCCCAACCCACAATTAATGAATGAACCCAGAATTCTGTCCTCTTCAAAAGTTTATCCAGTATCCTCTTGCATTAATTTACACTTCCTTCTTTGATTTTTGACTTTGATGGATAATCCAACCTCCATTTTATACAAAAGATGTCTGCCTGAATTGTTGTGCTGTCATCATTAAAAAAATCTCTGTTTACCAAATGATACTGTACAATTATCATATTTATTTCATACTCAACATAATGGGAAAACTATGATATCCAAGGTAACCCTAAGTGGCAACTGTTGGTAATGATGACCCTTAGTTACAATATAGGGTGGATCATCCCACAGATTCAGACTATAGATTTTTGTTATAAGTAACCAAGTATTGTCACCAATCCATTCCTTTATTTCAAAATAACAAAATGTTCTGTGAGATACTTCATTGTCTCTTTTTTTCCCTGAGTTATGTCAGGCTAATCGTATTTTATAATTGCACCTTAAAACCCTAAATCACTTCATTCATTTGCTGGATCTTTTAAATCTCAGCAATGGCTATCCTATGGTGAGGTGACCAGAATAGAGCATGGTATCAAGGGATTTCAAATGAAGAGTAGTCAGGAAAATGAAACCAGTCATGCACCTCATTCCTGCCATGTGGTGTTAAAGTCCTGCCCATCTTAATTTAGGCATCTCCTTTGCCCTTAGCTTGTCCTTGTGGCCACTTAGCAGAGGTGCACCAACATTTTGGGAAACACTTGACTAAATGATCTAAAGGGTATTTTTCTATTTTTAATTGTTGTTATTCTGTTATACTCTTTTATTTAGCAATACACCAAACAATCAAACTGATAAACCGATGTACAGAGCTGTTTTCATCCAGTAGAGGGCAATGTTTCTCTCACACATAAGCCTGTCCATAGAGTAGTGGAACAGAAAATCTCCAGTCTGCAGGTCCTTCTGTTTGTCACCAACGAGCTTTGATAATACAGCTCCTCTGTTCTCTAATGTTGTGCAAAAGATCATGAAACATTATTTTGTTTTGTCATATTTAATTTACAATTCAAATAAAGAAAGATTGCTTTATGTATGTGTTTTCTTTAACACTATTACTCTGACATGTTATATTATAACAAAAGATGTGAAATGTAAAGATTTGGTATTACAGTGTAGTTCTTATTTTCACAGATTTTTATATGAGTTATCCCAGATCCCCAATTTTGCAGAACGTGCCCAATGTATAATCTTCCAGTCTGTTTTCTCTGAGGGGATAACCTCAGTGCATCGTAAAGTGGATGTTATTACTCGTGCTTCTAAGGTAGGTTCTGCCAGTCTAATGAAAGCCAATCACAAATTAAAGTTATTTAAAATACTATGTATTTCCTTGCTTCCTAAAACTAATTCAGGTATAATATAAATACTTCAGCTGTTTCATTAACTTTGCAGGAATTTAAAAGCGCTATATGGCTCTTACATAGCAACATTTCCTTCCAGTGGAATAGCAGATTTTAATTAACTTGCATAGTGCCAGTCATTTCATGTAAAATGATAGATATTTTCAGTAAAGAAATTTCAAATGTTGCAAAACTGAGCAGAATCTTACAGAAACAGAGATCAGCCTCAAAGCCAACTTTAATAAATGAATTAAACTAGATCAGTAAAACTCTTAGAAATAAATACATTTTAGAAGAAAAAGTAATGGGTTCCTAGATGTTACGGTAATAGAAATAATTGATTATGATGATTAGAAGAAAACCTAAACAGTGAATAGCAACCACAGACATTCATGCAAAAGGCCAGCATAGTAAATTGTCTGGCCTACCATAAGAAGAGTCTCTTCTGAACTCTCTGCCGCCCCACTCCACCTGTGGATGGAGAAGCAAGGTGAAGTCGACAGGATCTGTTTTTTGATTTTTTGCTCTGCTCACATGTTGGCAAAGTGGATTTGGAGGTGCTTTAGAGGGAGAGAGTATAATGTGTGGGGAAAGTGAAGAGTCTGGAGATGGGGATAAAGCGAGAATTCAAGAGGAAAATGAGACTAAAAAGCCAATTCAAACAAGGAGACAAGCCAAGAAAGAGGAAATGAACAGTATAGAAGAGACTAGTGTAAATATGGTTGTACCCGTGATGTCACTGAAATGTTGTGAACTGAAAACAAAGCTCCATCCTCACTCAGATGTCTCAAAAAATGTTTTGTATTTATTGCTGTACTCATATGAGAAATGTTGCCAAATCTGCCGTGGATTTAAAACAAAAATACTTAGGTACCCCTAAAAACGAGTTATCTTTCTTAAAACCTTAGGAATGTTAAAAACAAACAAGATTTCACATCTGACGAAGTGGGTATTCACCCACAAAAGCTCATGCTCCGATACCTCTGTTAGTCTGTAAGGTGCCAGAGGACTCTTTGTTTTTTTTTACAGATCCAGACTAACACAGCTACCCCTTTGATAGAAGATTTTACACAGTATTTCCAAATAGTAATAAAAACAATGATATTGTGTGTTTATATGGCGCTTCCTATCGAATGCGCATTATAAACAATGAAGTAAGATACGTAGAATTTCTGAGGTAGGCAAATAGTATTACTCCCACTTTACTTATGAGGAACTGAGGCACAAAGCATCTGATTCACATTTGTACTAAGAACACACTCTGTCAATGTTAAGGGGCTTATTACTTTTCACTCACTTTAAGGTCCTTTTACAGTATCAGGGTGGTAAAAAGTGGCCTTGTGTAAATAAGAATCAGGGCCATGGAGTTTGAATGGCTTCCCCAAAGTTACAGAGCAATTCTAAAGCAGACTTGGGAACAGCACCGAGGTTTCTTGACTCCCTGTCACTTACTTTTTCTCCCACCTCTTCCCCTTTCTTCTGATTTTTCCCCAAGCAGGTGAAGTGTGGTCCACTTAATGCAAAATCAGAGCAAGTATCTCTGCCTTATCTCTTACAGTGTACCCATTTTGTAATCAACTTCTCTCACCATTTACCTCACCACTGAATTTATTCTTCTGCCTTCTGAACCCAAGTTTCAGTTTTTAATGCCTAGGAGGGATAGTGTGTGTTTACATGGAGGCCGTTCATTATCCATACTACCTCTAGGCTCTTTATTTCTTTTTTTCTTTTTTAAGCAATTTAAAATAGTTACCGCCAGACTGTGGCTTGCCCTGCCTACTTCCCATATTGTGCACTGGGTATAGACCCACCGTAACCCACACACCTTCTGGGTGTGGTGTTTTCTCCTGTCTAGTGGCACTGAGACCCTTAAAGAGAGAGAGAAAGTGAGTCTGCTCTACAGCTTTAGCTAACAGAAAGTTGGCTTTTAGCTCATGCTGTAGAGGCTCATGCACTAAGTTCCAGAGATCCCCAGTTCAGTCCTGCCTGCTGACAACCGGGGTCTGTCAGCGTTACATCAGCACAGCTTATTCTCTCCTTAAAGTAGCAGGGAAACTGTGGTGGGAGATTGATTATGACTCCCTGAGTCTGCTCCAGGTGCGGAACAATAATCCATTGCTCCTTAGTCTGGGCAGATAACAAACTAAGGATAAAGCCCTTCCTTATGAACCTATTTGAAATGGCTACTCTGGTGTGCAGTATTTTCCTCTCTTATAATTTCTTTGAGTAAGAACATCTGCATCATTTTGTGTCACCTTCATAGTACAAGATACTGCACGTACTTCATATGGATTAAAACAAAATTAAAGATAACATCTCAGAAGGAGAAGACACAATCTATTCAATTTCTTCCCTTTAGAGTTTGTTTTTAGGTTTCTGTCTTTGTGCTATAAAAATAAAATCTCTTTAAAAAAATATATGCCTGTATTACTACAGTGATTAGTCTGCCATGTAAATACTGTTTATCATTTTGATAAATAATAATTTATATAATACACAAGGTTATAGGCTGTTATATATTTCATTTTCCATGTCCATTTCATGCACAAAACACATCACTTTAACCTAGCGATGGGCCAAAATTGTAATCCTGAATCCAAACACCAACCTCTTGGCCCATCTCTGTTTTAGACAGGCACACAACTGTGTTCTGACATAGATATAGTATCTCTTTCCAATATTTCTGAAAGAAATTCATTGTATGACTCAGAACCTACATGTAGAACTAGGTGAAATTTTTCAGCTTAAACTATTTTTGACAAAGAAATGCAGATTTGGTGACCCCGAAACATTCTGATGATTTCACCAAATTGTTTTGGTTGTAAAAAAAACTTTAAAAAAATCAGAAGATTTCACTTTGACATTTCCTAAATGAAACATTTTGATTTTTAAATTCAAAACTGTTTGTTTTGAAATTTTGTTTAGCTTTTTTTTTTTTAATTAATAAACATTAAAAAATTGCTCAGAACAATGTTGTATTTTGGGTCAAATGAAATGTTTGTCCGAGAACAAAGGTTTTTTTTCAACTTTTTCTTTTTGGTGAAATTTTCAAACATTTTAATTTTCAGTTTGACCCCCAAATGAATTTTTATTTTATTTTTTTTTTAATTGCTGACAAACCAAAAAAATCCATTTTTTTGCACAGCTCTACTTGTATGTTGTGTTCTAGCAAGGAGAAAATTCTTAGGTAACCTTGAAAATTAGATTTTAAAATATGAGAATCATATAAGATATGGATTGGAAGAGACCTCAGGAGGTCATCTAGTCCAACCCCCTGCTCAAAGCAGGACCAACACCAACTAAATCATCTCAGCCAGGGCTTTGTCAAGCCGGGCCCTAAAAACCTCTAAGGATGGAGATTCCACCAACTCTCTTGGTAACCCATTCCAGTGCTTCACCATCCTCCCAATGAAATAGTTTTTCCTAATATCCAACCTAGACCTCCCCCACTGCAACTTGAGACCACTGCTCCTTGTTCTGTCATCTGCCACCACTGAGAACAGCCTAGCCTAGCTCCATCCTCTTTGGAACCCCCCCACCGCTTTCAGGTAGTTGAAGGCTGCTATCAAATGCCCCCACACTCTTCTCGTCTACAGACTAAATAAGCCTAGTTCCCTCAGCCTCTCCTCATAAGACATGTGCCCCTTCCCCCTAATTGTTTTTGTTGCCCTCCAATTTGTCCACATCTGGCCTCTCTCCAATTTGTCCAGAACTGACACAGTAGCCTAATGGGTAGTGTTGTGAATGGCAGTACTTGGTTCTGCTCTCTTATGTTACTCTGAAATTGGCATTGTGCTCTTCTGTGTTTATACCTCAGTGATTCCATGTCAAATTTTACTTAGATTGTAAGCCCAAGGGGTAGGGTCTGTCTTTTTGTTCTGTTTGTATGGCACCTACCTCACTGGGATCCTGTTCCAGAACTAGAGCTCTTATGCACTTTTGTAATACAAATAATAATAAATAATACTTCTTCTCAATTTGCAAATAAATGAATTGTTTTTAAACTGCCAACTCTGCATCCTGGGCTCTGAGAGTAAGGCTAACTTTTGTCTGGTGATTTTGTGAGAGAATGAAAGAAAGCTGCTGCAGGCCAAATTAATGCACACAGTTAAAGCTGTGCAAGTCCACGGTCTTCTGGTTGTTCCTCTTGCAGCACTTGTGCAATCCCCATTGAAAGCTGCCTGGTTTTGTAGAGGGATGATTGAGGGAATCATTTGGCCTGCAGAATCTTTACTACTGAGAATACCAAGGGAGGAAAAAAAGGATCCAGCTTGACTCCTGCATTGTCGAGAGCCTAAAATCACAAAACACCCCTTTACTTTACTTTGATGTGGAATCAGTGAGTGACAAACATGGAACCATATAATGCCATTTTCATGACTACTGCACTTCAAGTACTAGTTATAGAAAACGATTTTGTGGTAAATATTGGTATAAGTCTTTAGGGAAATCCATAATTTTTGTCCGTCTCATCGCTGTAACTTTCATGGGCAACAGTAAAAGTATTGTTAACTTCTTGTACCACCTGATGTTACAAATTAGTATTCCTCTTTCAGGATTTGCTGGACATGAGAAGTGTGAAGGAAATTTTAGGCTTGATTTTGGCTTTTGGAAATTATATGAATGGGGGGAACAGGACACGAGGTCAAGCAGATGGATTTGGTTTGGAAATTCTTCCCAAACTAAAGGATGTCAAGAGCAGAGTAAGTACTTGTTTTTACTTTAAAGGGCATTTTCATGTTCCATCATCTGTAAAAGGTTGATCTCTCTCTTGCCTCTTACTATTATCTGTTTTAAACAGCAGCACGCTTTGTAGATGTTACTTGCGGAATGTTTCTCCCTTCATTGTTCTTTCGCACAGATCATTTGCATCACAAAGAATTTTCCTCCTCACTGACTACTGGCCTCTGTCTCTTTCTCCCCAATTTGTCCCCCGCCTCACACATGCACACATAGACATCTCCTGTCTCACCTAGATTCTGCCACTGGAAAGATTATCTTGGTGTCAAAGCCTATTTGTGTATTTTTTCAGTCAAAATTCAGTCAGTGCAGAGTTAAAGACACGTAAGAGAGCACAGAGGGCAGAAGGTTTCTCGAGTGACTGTCCCCAACCCTCATTCCTGATATTAGTCGCACATCTTTACAAAAGCCACTAGCATGTGAGGAAGTACATTGAGGGCCAAGTTTAGGAACAGTGGCTAGAAACTGGAAAACGGAAGGATCAGATATGAGTTTATGGGTTTGGATTCTTGGTGGAAGAGTCTGCCCATGTCTGCAAAGTGTTACCTATCTTCATTTTTAAGTTGGCAAGTATCACATTGTCTTCAAATAACAATTATAACACAAGAATTCTGAACTGCTACACTGAGTGAAGAAGAAAAATCAGCCTAGATGGCAAATTCTGTTCTGAAAAACTGCAAACCCAAGAGGTCTCTGGATAGTTACTTAAGGCTTTAGTCAGGACACTAAAAAATTAGCCACTTTGGGGGATCATGTTGCCCTACCTCCATCTCAGCAGGGATGATGTTTGATCAGATCAGCAGTGGAAGGACAAACCTTGTGGTCCAGGGGGGAAGGGAGTGCAGGCGTGGCTGCTCTGTGCCCCTCTCATCTTGAATGCACATGGTGATCACACCTGGCAAGGAAAGGAGGTTGGAATTTTATAACTCTCCCTGTTGCAATTGGCTTTGATAAAAAAAAGTTTGGGGACCCCTGGCTTAGGATGACTAAATGTCCCATTTTGGCCCTATACATCCCACCTTTTTTGGGATGATGATCATTTGGCAACTGGTGATCATTTGGCAAGAGCAAATGGGACCAATGCCCAGCTTTGCCAAAAAGAAGCTTGCGGGGGTGAGTGGCGGGGCTCGGGTGGGAGGGGGGAGCGGTGGGGCTCAGGACAGCCCTGCATGGGGCAGGAGAGGGGCTTTGGTGAGTGGCTCAGGCCAGCCCCTCATGGGGGAGGGCCAGCGGGCGGAGAGAGGAGAGGGGCTTGGAGGAGTTCAGCGCCACGTGGGAGAGGAGTGGGGGAAAGGGGCTGAGAACAGCTCCACGCTGGAGATGGGAGGGGGAAAGGGACTCAGAGGAGGGGAAGGGAGGGAATGAGGGAGAGTGGTTCGCTCCAGCCCTGCTCAGGTAGGCCCCTCACTCCAGCACTGTGCCAGGCGGTGGACAGGGGGTTCCTGGGTCAAATGCTGTGCTGGGCAGGAGGGGGCCTCAGTCTAGTGCTGCGCTGGGCTGGGGTGGGCCTTTATCTGGCCAGCTCAGTGTGGGGCTTGGACAAGCAGCGCTCAGCCAGCTCTGCCTGGGGGCAGTGGGAATTGCTCACCCCCTCCACACAGGCTTCTCTAAGATGAAGGCGAGGCCTCAGGGGGAAGAGGAGGAGTAGGGAGAGGGAGAGAGGAGGAGCAAGGATCACGGCTAGGGTTCCGGTGCTCCTGCAGGTCCCCCCAATTGGTCAGGGCCTCTGGGCACCAGCACCGTTGGACCATACAACAATCCTCCACTGTGTGGGAGAGGGACAGAATTCATCCTAGTGATAAGCTGAAAATATCCAACCCTGAATATTGATTATGTGGCATGGAGGCCTGGAAAGATGATAAAGTTGTGGTCCCACACTTTAAAATCTGTCTCTGTGACCCAGTCTTCTGCCTGTCCTAATCAAACAAATGTGATAGGTGTGTGTAACATAGTAGGGTACAATCCAGACTAATGAGTGGCTTTGTCACCCTTACACTAACCTGGGGAGCCCTTTACAATGCTTTACTGTTGTAACCTCCAGTCTGGACTGCTTACAAACAGCCCCCTGCAGGCAAGTCACTCCCAGGTATGTCTGTGTGTGCTGCAGCCAGCCAGCCAGCCACATCTTGGCTCTTACTAGACTTGGTTATACTGCAGCATGACCCCAACACACTCCCTGTCTTAGATCTGCCCCCAGAAATGTATGTCCATTGCATACCCAACCCTCTCCTGGACAATACAAGTTTATATGAAGTCTGTTATTGCTTCAGAAGAAATAATATGCACGTAACTTGCCACTCCAAATGGAGTTCCCCAGACACTTCAGTTTAAACACACTGGATTAGATAAAACAAGTTTATTAACTACAAAGACAGATTTTAAGTGAGTGCAAGTAATAAGGCATAAAAGTCAGAAATGGTTACAAGAAAAATAAAGATAAAATGCAACTGGTGCCTAACTTAACAAACTATGTTAAATTCAAAGCAAAGTTTTCTCACCACATGCTCTCAGCAGTCTTTCTGACCAAACGTCTTAGGTCAGAATCCCTTCTCCAGTCCAGTGTATGTTTCCTTTGTTGCTTCTAGCACATGAATGTGATTGGTAGGGAGAAAGAGAGGGATGTCGTGGGGTGTTTGTCCCTCCTTTTTTTAGTGTCAGTCCTCCTCTTGAAAAAACATTTCCATCTGAGATTCAGGGGAAAAAGAGTCTATAGGAAAGGATGCTCCCTGCTGCTTTTCCTCACATGCTGGAGCCTCTTTTGTTTCTCTTGTTGCTTGATGACTCTGTTTACTGGTTAGATGCATATTAAGCAGAGAGCACACTGCTTTGTTTGAGACAGACCTGTTTGCCAATCTCAGTTTGGAACATGTGGTAATAACACCGTACAGTGGAATCTCAGCACTTATCATACAATGTTGCCACACACATTTTATCAGGTCAATAATAACCAGCAAATTATGAGTTTTCAAATGATATCTCACAAAGCATACTTTGTACAAAGACTATTACAGTGATGTGTAAGGTGTGGACCCGGGTATATTCTGTCACAGTGTGGTGTAAGAGTGTATATAGAATAAAGTAGAACTAATGTTTTACTTCACAAGGGCTATATATATATATATTGTTTTGCCTGTATGAATAGTGACTTTCTTAGTTATGAATTTTGCTGCTCTGTGTTATTAATAAAACGTAATGTGCTGCAGACTCAAATATACACCAGACAGCTCTTGCAGGAAGTCATGCATTGTGCATATCCGAACCTTTACCCTGATAGCTATCGATACACTTTATACAAATGAAAAAAAGACATCAAAGACATTCCACGTATAGTACACTACATTGTCTTTCTTTTGTGCTGTTTAATAATTTCCTGTAATTTATGATTCCATACCTGAGCATTGTTTATCCATTTCCACAGCTGAAATCGGGTAAATTGATTCAGTAACATACGAAAATAAAACATTGCCATGCGCAGCAATACAGGCAATGCAGGACTGAGAAAGTAGTGGCTTTGTAGAGTGAAAATCTTTTAACATGGTAGAAATATATATTCATGAAACAACATACACTATGTATTAAACGCACTGAGTATGTGAATACTCTATGGTTTTATATTTGGTATAAAAGGTATGGAATGCTTATACACTTAATGGCCTGTGTTATACAGGAGGTGATGCTAAATAAACTAAAGGTCCCATTTAGCTTCAAAACCTGTGAATTTTAAAATGTGTGAATTTATTGAAATTTTTCAGGCAATTACAATGTTTGTTAATCTAATTACTTGAATTATTAGAGAATTGTAACACCTCGCAGTTCTTCCCACTGCAGGATCCCAATAACTCCAATTGGTAGAAGTTATTGGTGTCCTGTGGTGAGAAAATCAGGTCCCTGATTACTATACAATACTATACTATACTGCACTGGGACTAATACATTGTGGATCCTACTCAAAAGGCCACGTAAATAAATAAATAACATGGGATTATATTCCTTTTAAACTGATTTAAAACTACTTTCATCTTATGTCTTTTGACATTGTTTTCACTCCCAACTTAACCTTTTAATTAATATATTAATCTCTTCCTAGGATAACGGTATTAATCTTGTGGATTATGTTGTCATATATTACCTACGACACTTCGACAAGGTAAGTGATTCATTTGCTGAATTAACTACTGTATCAGTATATTACTTAGAGAAATTTTATTGACAAAGAGACAAAGATTAGAGAAAGACTTGAATTTATTACTAATTTTTCTTATCTGGATAAAATAGTTCCAACAGGGAAAATAAAATTTATAATACTGAATAGACTAAATATCGTCTGCTTTCAATAGTTTTCAGAAATTATGGTGTGTGGGTAAAGGAGTGGGGAAATTCCCCATTCTGCAGTAGCTGACAACTCTTACCAACAAATGTTTTCAAGACCAGTTCATGGAAAATATTATTGGACAAAGCCCAGAATGTAGCAGAGATAGTGCCTCAAAGATCTTGTCGCTTTAAACCGGGGACAGGAAATTAACTGGGGGACTAGGCAGTAAATATTTCTGTTATTACAGTAGTGAAATTTGAGAAGACTTAGGGCTTGTCTACCTTAGGGTTTTTTCTCCACTGGAAAAAAGCTCTCGCGCAAGTAATTTTTTACACTCGGGTAGGGCATCTATGCCAAGAGTTTTTGTTTTTTTTTCCGGGCACAGTTGCATGAGTTTGTTTGTTTGTTTGTTTTAAGGATGCAGGAACAGACAAGAGTATTTTTCCTCTACCAGAACCACAAGATTTCTTCCAAGCCTCCCAAGTTAAGTTTGAAGACCTAATAAAAGACTTAAGAAAACTGAAGAGAGATCTAGAAGGTAACTGGGAACTTTTACATTGTTATGCTAACAACTGAGTGCCATTTAAAAAGAGAACTTTGAGTTTTGTTTATTACTCTTTAGGTTTATAGTGTTGTTCTATGTATTTACACCCTGGCACAAATTACAAACATAAAATAAAAATAAGTGTACATCATGATTTTTTTTTAAAATGAAAGCAAAACCAGCAAAAAGTAATTTTCTATAATCCCTTTTAAATTCAAAGGGCCCCAAAAGAAATCTCTTGGAAATTTGCTTTAATTATGTAGGAATTTTCCTCTGGCTTCTCCAGGATTCTTTGTTTAACTGTAGATACCTCTTAGTCCAATAACATAAATACTTGCCACAGTCTTTGTATAACAAGTTAACAGCTACAAGAAAGAATTTGAATACTATTAATGTAAAAATAAAGCACCTGCTTGCCAAGACACAGCAAAGGGAAATGGAGAGCTTCAGCTCAAAGTATTGTTTACCCTTGGGCATGAAATAAACATTTAAAAATGTTTATAATAAAAAAGTTCTCAGAAAGGCAAGTCTTCTATCAATCAAAGCACTGAGGTAGAAATAAAATAGGAGTCGGTTGCTGTCTAAGTATCCTAGACAGTTTCATTTTTACCTCATGCTTTGTAAAACTTTCTTAAACACAGCAAATGATGACTGAATATTTTTTGTCTTCTCACTTTTGTTAGGGAAAAGTAATACTAAGGCTGTTTTGTATAAAAATGGGATTTCAAGAAAAGAATTCTACATAAAAGAATATACAGAATATTCTGCTTAAATTTAAATAATACATTAACTTCTTTGGGGGGGGTTCCAAACAAAACATTAATTTTTGCATCAAAATTGAGCAAGATGACTGTATTCTGTTGTTCAGTGTAAGCAATAAAAATCATTACAAAATAATTTATTCTTCCAGTTAGAAATGACTGAATTAGGTTATAACCACCTTAAGGAGGGTTTGAAAGGTCAACAGTGGTAGGAAGGTATCAGTTGTTGTTTATTCAACCCAGGCATAGGCCAGTGCTCTATCTCCTCTCATCTCTTGGCCCTGTAAAACCCTTGGCCTGCCCTCTCTTGTGCTAGTTTGTGCAGAAACATGATCTGTGTTTGATGTTCTTCTACGCCAGCATGTAGTTCTGTTGCTGTGCATTTCACCGTTACAGGCTGCGCTGTAAGGCTTTGACATTTACATGATTTTAGTGCTAAATTGCAAAGAAAATAAAAAGAGAGAGAAAAAGGAGGGGTAGTAAAAAACATAATACTTCAGGCTTCCCTATTTTTATTAGATTTATATTTTTGTTGTGATCTTTTGTTTTTGTGCTTCAAAGATGTTTATTTTGTCAGACTATTATAAAGAAAGGTAGAAGCTTTTATATGACCCCAGATGATGGGAGAAAGGGAAGAAGAAGATGATGATGATGATGATGCTTTTATAGTCAAATAATATAAATATAGTTCTGAGTTTGCCTTTATTATATTACTGTATAAAAACATATATGAAACTTGACAAAGTCAAATAATGGATGAAAGTAATGACTTTATGACATACAGCAAATGTTTTCAAACAAAAAACATTCTTGTAATCTTTTGATGTCCCAATGTGTTTAACACTTGAAAGGCACCCAGAATTTTCTGGAGGAATGCTAATACATTTCTCTAATGAATTTCTCTTACATTTAAACAACAAAATAGTTGTACTAGGAACATTGTGCATAATAGTAGTAATAGGAGCAATGTGTATGAATATGCCTTTTTTTAAACATTCCCTTTCAAATTTCTCTTGTTAGATAACACTGTAGTTTAGTTCTCATCAGATGTTTTAATTGAAGAGGATATAATTTTAACACATACAACAAACATTTGATGAGTCTCTGTAGTTTATTGTAGCTGTTAAAAAGTTGTGGCTGCTGCCAGAATACCAGTGAAAGTCTAAAACTGAAACAGATGTGATTAGCAGAAACCAAGTCCAGAGAAGCGTCAGGCCCAGCCATCCAGACAGGCGCGGCCCTTCAGATGTAAATAATTTGAACAATATTAACTGCAGTTGCCTATATTATAGGGTACATTAGATTTATTTTATGGTTTGGTTGGCAAAGGTAGCTTGCGTGTCCAGTCAAAGCAAACCTCCATGGAAGTGTGATGAGACAAGGGCAATAAACAGGGGTTTTTCTCATGTGCTACTAGGGGAAAAACTGCTGCTCAGTGCAGCGTTAGTGTTATTTTTCGCAAACTTATTTTCTCAGACAATACGATAGCACAAAAATGAAGACAAAAAGCCACAGTAAATTTAAATACCACCCAGTGTATCTGAAATAACATGTTCAAGGTAAATGCTTGTTTCTTTAATGAAGGTAGATTGTTACTATTACACAAATTATTTGCTGACCACTTTATCAAGGCATTCATTTATCTGTATATCATAGATGTTAAAATAGGAAGGATTGAGTTGTCATGCCAGAGAGGGCTGTCTTAGTGGTCTAAGCCTTGGGTTTGAAATACCTAGACTCTATGGAACCAAGAGTTCAAATCCAGACGGGCCATGCAGCCTTTCATCCTTTTGAGGCAAACAGATTGAGTTCCATACAATTTAATGGACAGATTTCTTTAAAGGGACAGTTTCAACTAAAAATTGGCTCAAAAATATTTAAAAAACAAACAAACGAGCTTTCGCAAAACAAATAGAAATATTTCAGTTACTTTTTTTACAAACTTTGAGTCAAAACAATTTCTAACACACATTCTGCCCAGGCTGTGCACAGCCCTGAGAACTTTAAGGTTAAAAAGATTATACACAGAAATTAAATAGATTTAACTGAATATCATTTTTCAGGCTGAGAGAAATACAGAAAGTACACAGTATAACTAGTGTAATATAAATAAGAGGTGAAATCCTGTCTCCCATTAACTTCTGTGTTGCCAGGATTTCAGCTAAGGTTTTTATAGTTCTTTCATTTTCAATAATTTGAAGTATTTCTAGTAACATAAGCAAATATATTAATTTTATAAGATGGGATTTTTAAGTTAACACTGTTCTTTTAAAAACAAAGTTTCCCTTTGCTCTGCATGGGTTTTAAAAATTGTATTACTCCTTTTGCTTGGTCTGTGGCAAAAATTTCCATCTCTCTTTCCTTCACCCCCCAAATTATTCCTTTCTTATCATTGTGCAGTATGCTGTTTGGTTACTGCTCCCAGAAAGGTAGTTTCATTTCAGTGGTTACGTATGAATGTATAAAACCCTTAATTCTTTTGAGTTGTTCCCTCTCATTCATCTCCTATTTAGAATAAACAATCCCAATATTTTCAATTTCTATTTATATGAGAGGTTTCTATTTCTATTTATATGAGAGGTTTTCTGTGTCCTTGGTCTCTCTTGTTGCCCCTTCTTGTTCTGCAATATTATTTTTGAAATGATGTGACCAGTACTGCACACAGTGCCATTGATTTACATAAAGTTATTATACAGTTTTTTGTATTATTCACCATCCCATTCCTAGCACTTTGCTTTTTTATGACTGCACATAAACACTGGTGTGTGTGTATGGGGGATTATCTTTGTTGAGTGGTCTACTGTGGGAGAAGCGATGAGCCAACACTGAGCACTTTTGACATCCCACTCTTATTGTACGTGGGTAGGATTCACAAAAGTGCCTACGTGAGTCAGAAGCATACGTCCCATTGAAAGGCCACAGGATTTGTGCTCCTACGACAGTCAGTTGCTTTTGTAAATTCCACCTTTTCTCATGTGCCTATGTAGTTAGATATGAAGATGCTGGCCACCATTTCTATGCTAGCAAATTACAGGTGCAACTGAAATAGTTTAAATGTTTACATTAAAAACTCAGTCAAGTACATATATGACTAAGTGGCAATACATTTCCCCTCAAATAATGCAGATGCAAAGTTAGAGAATTGGTGAAGCCTGGGCTCCAAATTTATTTATGTATCCGTTTATTTTGTGCAAAAGTGTGCTCTGGGTAAGTAGTACTATCTATATGTTAATCACTCAGTCATATGATATATGTATGATTCGCCTTTGGTAGTCTGTCCCTTACCCACTAATCCCCCTCCACCATGACTTATTCTACATGTCAGACCCTTCTCCTAATAAATATGTTGTTTAATATTTATTATATTCACTATGGTAGTACCTAGGGACTGACTGAGAACAGGGCTCCATTATGTTAGACACTTAGCAAGTAGAAAAAAGCTATGACAGGGGAGTAAGCCCATAAGGGTAGCAGTGCTTACTGGTCAGCCTACCCCCAGTCACATGGCATGGGACTTCAAAATTTTGGAAGTTTTTGTTTGTTTATTTATTGAAAGACCTAGGCAATAAGAGATATTGGTGAAGAGGAAACAGTCCTGAGAATAAGTAGTGCCTGGGAGAAAGGCAGTCATTGTTTCTTTAAAGGCCTTGAAAGGCAGGTGGGGCAAGTCTCCCCTCTCACCCAGGCAGCTGGGAATGAGCTGGGAAAAGGAGACTAGCATATATACTGCCTTCTCTAAGAACATAAGAATGGCCATATTGGGTCAGACCAAAGGTCCATCTAGCCCAGTATCCTGTCTACTGACAGTGGCCAATGCCAGGTGCCCCAGAAAGAGTGAACCTAACAGGTAATGATCAAGTGATCTCTCTGTTGCTATCCATCTCCACCCTCAGACAAACAGAGGCTAGGGACACCATTTCTTACCCATCCTGGCTAATAGCCATTAATGGACTTAACCTCCATGAATTTATCTAGTTCTCTTTTAAACCCTGTTATAGTCCTAGCCTTCACAACCTCCTCAGGCAAGGAGTTCCATAAGTTGACTGATCGCTGTGTGAAGAAGAACTTCCTTTTATTTGTTTTAAACCTGGTGCCCATTAATTTCATTTGGTGGCCCCTAGTTCTTATATTATGGGAACAAGTAAATAACTTTTCTTTATTCACTTTCTCCACATCACTCATGATTTTATATACCTCTATCATATCCCCCCTTAGTCTCCTCTTTTCCAAGCTGAAAAGTTCTAGCCTCTTTAATCTCTCCTCATATGGGACCCATTCCAACCCCCTAATTATTTTAGTTGCCCTTCTCTGAACCTATTCTAATGCCAGTATATCTTTTTTGAGATGAGGAGACCACATCTGTGTGCAGTATTCAAGATGTGGGCGTACCATGGATTTATATAAGGGCAATAAGTTATTCTCCGTCTTATTCTCTGTCCCTTTTTTAATGATTCCTAACGTTCTGTTTGCTTTTTTGACTGCTGCTGCACCCTGCATGAATGTCTTTGGAGAACTATCCACGATGACTCCAAGATCTTTTTCCGGATTAGTTATAGCTAAATTAACCCCCATCATGTTGTATGTATAGTTGGGGTTATTTTTTTCCAATGTGCATTACTTTACATTTATCCACATTAAATTTCATTTGCCATTTTGTCGCCCAGTCACTTAGTTTTGTGAGATCTTTTTGAAGTTCTTCACAGTCTGCTTTGGTCTTAACTATCTTGAGCAGTTTAGTATCGTCTGCAAACTTTGCCACCTCACTTTTTACCCCTTTCTCCAGATTATTTATAAATAAGTTGAATAGGATTGGTCCTAGGACTGACCATTGGGGAAACACCACTAGTTACCCCTCTCCATTCTCTCTCATAGCAAGGCAGACGTCATCAGGAGACACTGCCTCCAAACTAGAGGGCTAACTGAGAAAGGGTGTTCAGCTGAAAGTAAAGCTGGCTAAAGCCCTGCAGCTAGCCTAAACCACTACCCTAGCTCCATTGATGAGGGCTAAGCAGGAAACTCCTGTCTGAAGTGGAAGTTACTGTCTGTTCTAATGCTAGAGGCAGAGAAACTGCCCGAAATACAACCCCAGCCCCAGAAAGAGGGCTGAGGGCAGACTCCTGGCTGGAGGAGGGCAGTATTGTGACTGGCTTAAGGCGAGAGACAGAGGGATTGCTCACAATACTGCCCAGTTGCTGCAGAGAAGGTCTGGAAGTGGCTTCAAGGACACTACTTCATATCTGAATAAGAAGAATCTGTCAGAAGCCACAAATCCAAGGTGGGGCTAGCAGAGCTGCAGATGTGGAGGAGCCACTGACAAGCAGGGGGAAGGTAGGAGCATTCCAGGGAAATAGTGGAGGTTTTGAAGAAAGAGTCCTTAAACAGAGTCCCTGGACTGGGACCCAGAGGAGAGGGTGGACCTGTGGGTTCCCCCAGCTCTCCCTCAGAACAAGAGGGGAGTACAGACTTCAAGAGTGTAAAAGGCCAAGAATTGTGAGTTCCAGACAGAGCTGTGGGACAGGCTTAGAGGCCATTAGATGTTGAGCTTTTTAATTTTGGGGCTTTTCTATTAATCCTAGAAAGGGAACAAATTGAGAAGTGTCCTGGCCAGAGGGCTGGGGCATGGAAACAGCAAGTCATTGTGGACAGATAAAGGGACTGCTGGAGTGAAAGAACTGCTCTGACACTGCATCCTAACATTTGGATGCACTCCTGAGATGAGAGGCTCAACTACAAACTCAAGACAGACAAAGGGTAGGGGAAAGAGGTATGACATGCTGTAACATTTTGGGATTCAACTCAGACCAGCGAGAGGTTGTGTCACCACTTGTCCTGTAACTCTGAGTGCCTTAAAATGTTCTGCTCCTGTTGCTCCCTGTCTGGATGCTCCAAGCCAGCATACAAGGTGTGGGTAGGAGTGGGTGTAGAGCTGCCCTAGTTCAGAAACTCTGAATCCAGCAGCCTGCTTGTTACACCTCAGCCACACTGTGCTCTCCAGCAGCCATGATTACTACTAGCCAAGTGACCCCCAACATACCTCCTGTTCCAAAACTGACTGCCCTGAATTGTCCAGCCCTCTCCTGGACCATTGAGAGACGTAATAAAGTCTATTGCCCTTTTAAAGAGACAAAAGCACATCAGCTTGTTGCTTTGAATTGAGTTAATAATCACTTACAGTCAAACAGCACTGGATTGATGTAGAATAAAAGTAAAACAAGTTTAGTGAATCAGAAAGAGAGAGATTTTAAGTGAGTTCAAGTGTAAGGGATAAAGTCAGAAATAGTTACAAACAAATAAAAATGGGGAGGAAACACTTTCTAGTGACTAAGACATAACAAAACTACAGTCTTGGTTCAAGGTAAGAGTCTTACCACCTTCCAGCAAGATGGCTGACCACCACGTTGGTCAAGATCTCCCCCAAAGTCTGAAGTTCTTAGTTCCTTTGTCTTCTTAGGTAAAAGTTAACTTGAGATTTTTTGCCCCTGTCTTTTACAGTCAAGTGAACATTTGAAATGTATCCTTAAAGTTCAGTGCCACTGCTGTGAGGAAAGGTGCCAGGGAGTCTGATAGAGATGTGTGTTTCTGTGATTCCATGAAAACACTCTAATAACATCATCCATGTCTACCCTGCCAGTCTCCTCTACATAAACATTCTGAGGCTGCTCTTATGTCTCCTCCTGCTAGCTTCAGTTTCTTTGGTTCCCTGGGCTTGTTCCTACCTGGAATTTCCTTCTTCTCCAAGTCCACATGGGTCTTAATGTTCCCCCAGTTGAGAGCATATTAGCTCGTATGCAGTTTTGGGTCTGGAGGGTGCTGGGGGAAAAATGGTGAAATTCCCCGCAAAAAACTGCCCTTGTGTTAGACCCAATATGGACACAGTTCACTTCTGGTACAGGATTTTTTGTGCATTAAAATGTCGTGACTTTAAAGTCTGATAAATTGCAACCCTGCAGACTGAACCTGGATAATAGAACTCACTTCCACAAGTGATAAGTTGGTCCACTAACTTCACCATGTTCAGATCTGAAAGCAAAGCTCATTTCCCTCAACCCCATTACATTTGGCAGTACAGGCAGGGAAGGGTGATCATGAGATGCATTGCTTTATTTCTTTTTTATTTTTGCAAGACCATGTGATACTATGTGTTTATTTTAGAAAACTCTTTCCAAAGCATATTTCATGTTTGCAGAACACTGTTTTCAGTGGTTCATAGGATTATGACCATATTAAAACCAGTTTTCTCCAGAATATTCAAAGACATTTTCTCTCATGCTATACTTTAATTTTCTACTCCCTGTGTTTTGGTGTTAGAACTGTTCTTGCAGAAGGTTGCAATATTTTTTTTGTTTGGTTTTTTTAACAGGGGAAATGGACTTCTTTTGTCTCTTTACACTTGATACATAATAGCTGAACTGTTTTAGCTCACATTTTCCAAAAATATTCACTTTTTGGATGGAGACTAAGACTGAAACATTTCAGTCTGAAAGATGACAGGTTCCAGAAGTTAGACATGTCTTGAAATATAGGTTAGAATGCAAATGCTTATTCAGCCTTAACTATTGCAGTCACTGCTTCTATAATTATTGCTGGGCAGAAACTGTAAAACATTTTCCACCAGTATTTGTTCAGATTTTAAAATAAAATGATTTGGCTATGTTTGCACCATATTTGTGTTTTCCAGATATTGTAAGCAAACAGGTTTACTAATAGGAATGTCTACTGAAACAGCACATTTTTATGAGAGTATATCACATCAGTCACTATTCACAGAAAACTAACTTCAAATTCATCATTACAAATGTGCACACCTGAGGCTCAGTTACTCATTCAGTGACAAAATAGAAACATACCACATTAAATCAGCCCAGTTATAAAATATTTTCAGCAAAATATTCACAAACCAAGAATTTTATTTTAATTTCAATTTTAAGATTAAATTAAATTTAAATTAATTTAATTTAAAATTTTAAAATTTAATTTTTCAGAATGATTTGGTGAATAAATTCAAGAAATTGGCAACTGTTCATGAGCTATTCTCCAAACAGAAATATTCAGTATTAATTGTATATATATATTTGTTTATTTTCTAAGATCTAATATACATGTATAGAGAACATTGTATGCATTAGATAAAATGCATTATGTCGAGTAAAGACTTTTTTATTGTGATTATGAGGCATAGTTAAAGACAAGCATTCAGGTATTTGACTAAAAAGAGTAATGGTCAAGGATGAGCCAAAACAAAAGGAAATATTTGTCCAGAAGATTGGCCTTTGTCCTGTATTATCAATTGTATATAGAAATACAATTCTTTATGTCGTGCTTTTCTTACTCAAGATATCACAGAACATTTTACAGAGTAACTAGCTCCATTCTGGTACTTCAGTGACTGCCTAGGCAAATGCAATAGAGTATGTTCTCATCAAAATCTCATACTCAACCATGGACTGTGTTTTGGTTTTGTTTTTAAAGAAATGAACTAAGCCCACTGTGCGTGGGTGTGTGTCAATAAATTATTAAAAGCAATAGAAAATTAGCTAGCTGATATTAAACAAAATCTAAAGAGACTCAATCCCATGGTAATCTCTAAAATTGGTAACCCCACCATCAACCCTTGGGCTAACGTTTGAGTACATATATGGGCATTACCTCATGGTACAAAGCTCATCAGCCTTGAGCTTTTTTTGATCAAATGGGGATGTGAATTTCACAGTTGAAGTCCCTCCAATGACAATACCCTGCCACCAGAAATTCTAATTTAAAGAAAGGATGATGTGATTTTTTTTTTTTTAGTAGCTAAGGTCAAGACCCTGAAATTACTATCCATACCTTGAATTATACCTAGAAGAAGGTAAGAAGCCAGTGACTTTTATTGGGAATTGGTTAATTTAACAAAAGGAATATTGGCTAAGACTCTGCATTTTTTGGTTCTAACGTCTAACAATTTTGAATGCCGACTTTCTTTCTAAATACTCCTTAGTAGTTCTCTGAATAATTTACTTAATATATGCTAATAAGTGGTTGAGTGGAAGATGACTGTTACGTGTTAACAATGGATACAATTTTCAAAAGGACACAAGTGATTTAGGAGTCTAAATCCCATTTTTAAAAGTGATTTGGGCACTTAGAAGCCAGTGGGTACATCTATACCAGAGCTGGAGGTGTAATTTCAAGCTGTCGTAGATGTACACATGCAAACTTTGATGGAATTAGCATACTAAAAATAGCAGCATAGCTGCAGTTGTGTAGGTGGTAGAATGGGCTAGTCACCCTGACTTAAGTCTTATCCAACTCTGTATGTACATACTTCATAGTTAGTCCATCCTGCCACCCATGCCCATGTGGCTACATTGCTACTTTTAGTGTGCTAGCTCTAGCATGTATAGCTACCTGACCTGAGAATCACACTTCCAGGTCTGGTGTAGATGGACTTAAGTCTCATTGAAATTCAAGTGCCTAAGTCACTTTTGGAAGTGAGTCTTAGGACCCTAAGTCACTTAGACATTTATGAACATTTTATCCAGAATCAGTAAATATGCTATATTGTTCTTTTCCGGGCAGGGTCAGATCAAATAATTTCTTCTTATTAATTAAAATAGTTTACAATTAAAGTTTTGAGAAGCAGATACAGGATAGATTGTGAGAAACAAAAACACTTGTATGTATGTGGTGGTTATTCAGATGTTGTGAGTGGAACGCCCTGATATACCTGTAGGTAAGATTTCCCTACTATTTTCACTGTAAAGGGTCATTTTCAGATGCTTATTATTTTGCCAAACATTTACATTTTTGATCTGCAAGCCAATGTTGGAGGAAAGTTAGAGCAGGAAAGATTTTGTTTTCAAGAGTAAAAAATGTCAGTATTTTCCAATTTAAAATAAAAGAAGCTTGTGACCTTTATGGGAATAGTTTTCAAGCCTTAGCAGGAGGTAACAGAAACTAGGTCATAGATGTGCCTTTCAGCAGTCCAGTTAAAAACAATTGTAACTTGAATGCTTGCTTTTCCCCCATAAAACTTGGTCCAATAAAAGATATTACTTCACCCACCTCTTCTCTCTAATATCCTGGGACCAGCCTTGCTACAACAATACTGCAAACAATGTTTTTTTATTTGGCAGGTACAAGTTAGGGGTTTAAAAATAAACTTTGTGCATGCACACTGTGTTTTGCTGTACAATAAAACTAAAAGTCTGCTAGCGTTCCAGTGGTACTGTGCATGTATGCAAACATACAATGACTGGAAATTTTCAATAATGGATGATCTCTCAGTATTCCATTAGATTTCCGCATGTCTGCAGAAGATAGTTGAATGAATTTTCATTTTAATACACAGGAGACTCAACATCTTTAGAGTTTGGATAGTGTGAAGTGAATGAGGCATGGGTAAGCAGTAAGTGAGGCTGTGTATTGTATTGTGGGCTAAGCATGGCTAGAAGCTGAAGCTAGACAAATATAGACTAGAAATAAGGTTCAAACTTTTAAAGGTGATGGTAATTAATCATTAGAATAACTTACCACTGGATGTGGTTGATGTTTTATCACTTGAAGTCTTTTAAAATCAGGAATGTATGTCTTTCTAAAAGATCTATGTCTTAGCTCAACCAGAAGTTATTTGTTTGATGGAAGAATTACTGGTATTATGCAGGAGGTCAGAGATCCCACACTACAGAAATAAATTGAAGATCAACTTTTTCCACATATGCTGTCACAATCCACAAACACACCTTATTCAGATTTTTCTGAGACCCCCTGTACCTGATTCATTATACATGGTTGTTATATGTGGTGTAAATTAGGCAGACAATACAGTTCAGTTCCATAATACTAATTTCCTGTACTGCTCCAGCACATCAGACAAGACTGAGGTTCTGATCATTTATTGGGTTCTGCTAGCACAGAGCCCTGCACCTGTGTAAAGTCCTAATGAAGTTAATAGTCTATACTTACTGGGACCTGACTGGAAAAATGATGGGATTTAGCTTTGCCTAGTTGTTAAATTCATTTATATGAACTATTATTTTCCTTGTGGTATGTTTGTCATGGTGTTTACTAAATCTAAACTACAGTTTTAGAGTGAATACAGTAACCAGAGTCTTAGATGTGTTGCTATGGTGTGAAAAATATTTAATTTTACTAGCAACCTTTTTTTTTTGTTTGATTTTTGCTTCGTAAACAATCTCATCATGAGAGATTTAAGGTAGTAAATAGAAGAATAATTGATGTAAGATGTTGATTTGCTTTATCTGCTTCTCATCCACTGTAATCCCCAGGTCCTTTCCTGCAGAATTGCTGCTTAGGCAGCCAGTCCCCAGCCTGTAGCAGTGCATGGGATTCTTCTGTCTGAAGTGCAGGACTCTGCTCTTGTCCTTATTGAACCTCATCAGATTTATTTTGGCCCAATCCTCCAATTTGTCTGGGTCACTCTGGACCCTATCCCTACCCTCCAGTGTACCTACCTCTCCCCCCAGCTTAGTGTCTTCTACGAACTTGCTGAGGGTGCAATCCATCCCATCATCTAGATCATTAATGAAGATTTTGAACAAAACCAGCCCCAGGACCGACTCCTGGGACACTCTGCTTGGTACCGGCTGCCAGCTAGACATGGAGCCATTGATCACTACCTGTTGAGCCCAACGATCTAGCCAGTTTTCTATCCATCTTATAGTTCATTCATCCAATCCAAACTTCTTTAAGTTGCTGGCAAGAATACTGTGGGAGACCATATCAAAAGCTTTGCTAAAGTCAAGGTATATCACATTCATCACTTTCCCCATATTCACAGAACCAGTTATCTCATCATAGAAGACAATCAGGTTGGTCAGGCATGACTTGGCCTTGGTGAATCCATGTTGACTGTTCCTGGTCACCTTCTTCTCCTCCAAGTATTTCAAAATGGATTCCTTGAGGATGTGCTCCATGATTTTTCCAGGGACTGAGGTGAGGCTGACCGGACTGTAGTTCCCCGGGTTTGCCTTCTTCACAAAGTCACAACTTTAGCAATCCGAGGACCCCCATTTTGATTTAAAATTGTTTGCAGACCCCTAAGCCCCCTGCTCATCCCCAGGCCTCACCCTGACTCCACCACTTCCCCCAAAGCCCCACCCCACTACATCTCTTTATGACTCCTCCCCCAAGTGCACCCCATCCCCGCTCCTTTCCCTGCCTCCCAGCGCCTTTTGCACACCACTGAATAGCTGTTCCCCAGCTGATCAGCGGTTCCCACAAACACCCTGAAGGTCTGTGGACCCCAGTTTGAGAAACGCTGTTATAGGGTATTCTGGAAGTCACCAAATCCAAGTTCTGCCAACCAAGGCACTATCCAGAGGCCAAGATCTCTCATCAAGAACTGCCACTGACAATAGCCCTCCCTCTGGGAACTAATATCTTGAGCACCTCAAATGGTGGTTGTTGAAGAATCGCATGGGGAAAATGCTCTGTAGCAGACAAGGCCCTGTCTATTTAGGATTTTGTTTGGTGGCTAATGGTCAAGTACTTTCCCAATTGAGTGGTCTATGAAGGCAAGTTAACGGTCCAGTAGTAAGGAAAATAATTATGCATAAGAGCATAGATCTTCTACTAATTGAGAACAACTTTGTACAGTTTCATTGTTCTCATCAAAGCCTTGTAAATCATTTATAGGTAAGACATCCCAAATGTGAATGGCAAATTTAACTTGAAGTGTGTTTATTCTTTTCTCCCTTTAAACTGCCCTTCATATAAGACACCAATATTTATGAGAACACTCCTGAGAGGTTCTGTTAATACCCCCAACATCTGTTGCCTTCAGCTATGGACCGTCCCCTATAAATTCTCAAAGTCTCTGTGTCTCAAGTGACTCTTCTCTACTTTCCAGTTGAGAAGGGCTGGCTGCATTTCCTTCTATTTAGTTAAAGGGCCTCGCAGTCAGTCAGATAACGTTACTAGCTCTGTCTCTTTCTTCATCCAGTGGCTGAGCATATGGGCTCCTTGGAATGTTCAGACCTCAGTCTGCCTAGTATTAAGAATTGAGCCATAGGCTGTCCCTATGTATGTTGCATTAGTTTACATGTTTATTGATTGCTGATGCGAATGCAAAGAAAATCCACCTCTATGATTATGCTGGAACATAATCTAGCAGTAATTCACTACGCCCAGAGTCTGCCAAAGTCTTGCTTCCTTTAGAGTACAGTGCAAGACTCATTTCTTAAGTCTTTCCTCAATTGATATAGCAACAGACTGGCTGGTAAACAATTCCTTATCTTTGCAATATCCCTGCATCTCACTTATACCTCCTCCTTAGAAAAAAGACTATTTACAATCCTACCAGTGGAGCAGAGAGCAAAGATCTACCAGGACTGCAACAAAGCAGTTCCTCCAGTTGGTACCCAGATACTAGTAGAGAATGGTGCATTATAAATATATATAGATACATATTGTAGAAGCAAATAATGGAAAATAAATAGTGTAACCCAAAGCTGCAACTAAATTCAGACTTCCTACCCCCGACTTACTATTGAAGTTATTTGGCAAGTTATTTACATGCAAGATAAGGGTAACAAACTTCACCTTGAGGAAGTTATAAAACATTTATACAAAATCAAAGTAATTTAACATCATTATTAATATTCTAATATCAGATTAGAGGAAAATGCAGCTAAAGTCTGTCAATCACCATTCTGGTCCTCACAGAGACGTGGACCTTATGGTACAAAAGTGGGTTCTTTTAGTTCTGCTAAATTTGGCTTTTAGGAAATAACTTAAAGGCTCCTTGGTATAAAAGAATGCGTGATTCTAAAAGTCCAGGGAAGATGGCCAAAGAGAGAGGTAATTTTCCTGCCAAAAATAAGCTTGCCTTATAATGTGAAAAAGAAAGCAGCACGTCTTTAACAATCCCATGATAATATAACCTACCAGGTTCTGAGCAGACATTGGGATATACAAACAGTGGTGGCTGTTAGCAGTTTTCACTGTGACATAACTCAAGAGGGATAGTATCAGTGACAGGTTTACAGGAATCCATGGTGTTAATACTTGGGTTCACTGTCAGGATGATTCCCATAAGTGCTACTGGTGGTCCTGGTAAGTAAATGTTCAGCTATTCAGTGTTATCAACACGGAACTATTTCTGGTTTTGCATTTACTTTAAAAATGATGCTTAAAAAATACCAGCTCCTGCCCAATTGACATTGCAGTACTCTTTACGTGAAAGTTTGTTTATAGGCAATGATTCTTCTGACAGATTTACAGTGTCTGTGGAGGTTTAAAAGACTATTGCCCAATAGGCATTAAGTGAGAGGCATTCAGCTTTATAAATATTTTAGCTTATATTGGGGATTTTTTAAGAACTTTCTGAGCCAAATACTGCATTAAAACTGAAGACAGTGGCAAACTAATAATCAGCAGTTTCCAGCTTTGTTCTAATGTTTTGCTAATGGTTTCCATTTCCATGGCCAAGATTTGGAGTGTGAAGCACAATGTACATCCAACAGTTTGTAATTTTAGGGTTTTCAAATAACATTTGTTCTTACATTACACACATACTTTCTTTTTTGCAATAGTTCATTTAGAAATAAACAATTCAAAGTAGCCTATTACAGTTAATGTGACTAATACACAGTGTATATCAAGAAACCGTCCCAAAAGTTTATTAGCACAGTTGACAGCTTACATCTGTTTGCACTGAGTAATGCTAAACAGGTTGTTTATCTTAACACACTTGTGTATTTGCTTGGATCATCACTTTGGAATTGGCTAGTGAGGGAGGAAATGTACATTTGATGTGTTTTGGTAACTCTTCCATTAGCCTCCTTGGAATCTTAAAGGTTGCTCTGTTGCCTTTTAAGATTTGTATGTGTCTCCCTCATAATCAGTCTGATCTGCTTATCTCATTATGGTCATTTATGGTTAAATCTTGCTGAAATAATTTTTGGTTTTGAGAGGATATGCTTTCTATTGAAACACCCTCTGTATAAGACAGGCATTATTTCAAAATCACTAATGGATTTGCATTGCAAGCACAGTAGCTTTTTTTTTTAGTGTAGAGAATTAAGATAAATGATAAAATATCACATTTCATTTGTAATTTCTTTGTTATGTGTTTGACTTAACTGGACAGAGATTTTTTTAAAAAGTGTTAACATCCTTTGAAATAAAATATACATTAAATAAACATGCAAGTACTTTTGCAACTACAAATGGTGTTTCTAAAAGGACGTTGAATGAAAACTGCCTGCCATAGATCAAAGTCCACTCTTAGAAATTAAGGTTTTTAAGTTACTATTTTTCTTTGTGTTCTCTATGGATAAAAATCATACCAAATATAGAGCATAAAGTGAGGCACAGAGAGTTTGTGACTTCTCTAGTGTCAGATATGGAATCTGGTAAGTTAACTTTTAATTTATATGAAAGATTATATTCAGGAGTAAGGGAAGATAACTGTCAGGATTTGAGTATTATATGGGAAGAGACTGAAAAATGCATTGTATTAAAATCCATGAACCAAGTGAAAAGAGCAAAGAAGGAAGAAAAAGAAGTATTAAGGAGGGAAATATAGAAAAGAGAGAGAAAGGTGTTTATTCAACAATTTAAACTTACAAAAGAAAGATGTAGGAAGATAGGAATTGTCATACTAGGTCAGACCCATGGTCCATCTAGTTTTGCATCTGATAGCCAGCACCATGTACTTCAGAAAAAGGTGCAAGATGCCTCACGATTGGCAAATGTGGAGTAATTGGTCTCATTAAGGCTCCTAATCCCTGATAGAGATTGAGCTAAAATATGAAACATGAGGTTTTATCTCTCCGGCAATTAATGAGGCAAGCATTTCACATCTGCCTTGAGAGTAAGAAGGATCCAGTCTTTACAGCATGTCTCATATCCAGCTGGAAGAAGTAAGCAAAAACCCTTATCCCCTCTTTCAATATAATTAACTGGAATCCAAGCTCAGATGCACCTGTTTTTGGCTAGAACAAGTAATTTTTTTTCTTCATAGACTAAAGCTACAGAATGCTAAGTATCATGTAACCTAAATTCTGATTCAGTTAAATAATTGAATGCAGGGGTTTAATGAGGATGTAGGCAACATTGTCACAAATACATGCACAATCAATGGCCTCACCTTCCAAATATTTCTCATACTTTAAAGCAAACTGGCATATCGTTAAAAGCTCCCATTACATTTGCTTAAATTTAAAAATAAAATAAAGTAGCATATGGATTCAGTATAGCAGCTGATAAACACCTTCCTTCATCTTTTGCTGACCAAAGGAATTTAGGATTGCACTGCTTGTTGACAGATGCTGACTTCATCATGAGTGCCCCGGCCTTTGCTAACTCAAAACTAGAATTCTGCAACAGACCCTATTTGGGGCTACTCTTGGTGCTCATCTCAGAAGCTTCACTAAGTGTAAATGTCTGTTCTCCATAATGCACATTGGCTGCCAGTTAACTTCTACATGTAAGTCCATAAAAGCAGCAAAAAATCCTATGGCACCTTATACACTAAAAGACATATTGGAGCATGAGCTTTTGTGAGTGAATACCCACTTCGTTGGATGGACTCTTTGCTGCTTTTACAGATCCAGGCTAACACAGCTACCCATCTGATACGTTCAAATCCATGTGCATCTAAATAGTTATCCGTGAAGTCTTAAATAGTGTAGTCTACGGTTATCTGACAGACAGCCTCTCCTTCTGTGACCTGGCCTGATAGCTGCTGTCTGAAAGAGAGTTTCAGGGTATGTCTACACTGTGGGATTATTCCGATTTTACATAAACCGGTTTTGTAAAACAGATTGTATAAAGTCAGGTGCACGTGGCCACACTAAGCACATTAATTCGGTGGTGTGCGTCCATGTACCGAGGCTAGCATCGATTTCTGGAACGTTGCACTGTGAGTAGCTATCCCGTAGCTATCCCATAGTTCCCGCAGTCTCCCCCGCCCATTGGAATTCTGGGTTGAGATCTCAGTGGCTGATGGGGCAAAAATCATTGTCACGGGTGGTTCTGGGTAAATGTCATCACTCATTCCTTCCTCCGTGAAAGCAACGGCAGACAATCATTTCACGTCCTTTTTCCCTGGATTGGTCTGGCAGACGCCATAGCATGGCAACCATGGAGCCCGTTTGCCTTTTGTCACTGTCACCATGTGTACTGGATGCCGCTGACAGAAGCGATACTGCAGCGCTACACAGCAGCATTCATTTGCCTTTGCAAGATAGCAGAGACGGTTATCAGTCGTTCTGTACCATCTGCCATGCCATTGTAAATTGGCGATGAGATGACGGTTATCAGTCATTCTGTACTGTCTGCTGCTGTCATGGGTGCTCCTGGCTGACCTTCGCTGAGGTCAGCCAGAGGCGCAAAGACAAAAATGGGAATGACTCCCCAGGCCATTCCCTCCTTTATGTTGTATCTAAAAATAGAGTCAGTCCTGCCTAGAATATGGGGCAAGTGTATTAGAGAACCAGTGTACCAGAGAGCACAGCCACTCCGTGTCAGATCCCGCAGAAATGATGAGTGCATGCCATCCTAGGGGGTGCCCCTGCAACAACCCCACTTGTTCCTTCTCTCCTCCCCCAACCCTCCTGGGCTACCATTGCAGTGTCCCCCCATTTGTGTGATGAAGTAATAAAGAATGCAGAAATAAGAAACACTGACATTTTAGTGAGATAAAATGAGGAGGAGGCAGCCTCCAGCTGCTATGATAGTCCAGGCAGGACATTAAACAGTGGAGGGGAGAGGAGCCCAGCATCCCGCTGTTATGATAGTCCAGGCACTACAGAATCTTTTCTTTAGACATGAAAGGAGGGGGCTGATGGAGCTCAGCCCCCAGTTGCTATGATGAAGACGGTTACCAGCCGTTCTGTGCCATCTGCCGGGAATGACCGGAAGTCATTCCTATTTTTACCCAGGCACCCCCAGCCGACATCACCTGAGGCCAGCCAGGAGCACTCACAGGATGAGGACAAGGATGGCTATCAGTCCTTCTGCGCTGTACCGTCTGCCACCAGGGAAGGGAGGGGAGAGGATGCTGCTGTTCAGTGCCACAGCACTGTGTCTACCAGCAGCGTGCAGTAGACATACGGTGACACTGAAAAAAGTCAAGAAATGATTTTTTTCCCTTTTCTTTCATGGGGGGAGAGGAGGGGTAAATTGACGAGATATACCCTGAACCATCCCGGACAATGTGTTTAACTCTACAGGCATTGGGAGCTCAGCCAAGAACGCAAATGCTTTTCGGAGACTGTGGGGACTGTGGGATAGCTGGATTCCTCGGTATCCCCGCCCTCCCTCCATGAGGATCCATTTGATTCTTTGGCTTTCCGTTACGCTTGTCACACAGCACTGTGCTGTGGACTCCGTATCGTAGCCTGAAGATTTTTTTCAAATGCTTTGGCATTTCGTCTTCTGTAACGGAGCTCTGATAGAACAGATTTGTCTCCCCATACAGCAATCAGATCCAGTATCTCTTGTACGGTCCATGCTGGAGCTCTTTTTGGATTTGGGACTGCATCGCCACCCATGCTGATCAGAGCTCCAGGCTGACAAAACAGGAAATGAAATTCAAAAGTTCACAGAGCTTTTCCTGTCTACCTGGCCAGTGCATTCGAGTTCAGATTGCTTTCCAGAGTGGTCACAGTGGTGCACTGTGGGATACCTCCCGGAGGCCAATACCGTCGATTTGTGGCCGCACTAACCCTAATCCAACATGGCAATACCGATTTCAGCACTACTCCTCTCGTCGGGGAGGAGTACAGAAACCGGTTTAAAGAGCCCTTTATATCGATATAAAGGGCCTCATTGTGTGGACGGGTGCAGGGTTAAATCGGTTTAACACTGCTAAATTCAGTTTAAACGCGTAGTGTAGACCAGGCCTCAGGTTTCTGTCTTAAGGGTGATGCTCATGAGAACTCAAAGGCAGGGCTGGCTCCAGGCACCAGTAGAGGAAACAGATACTTGGGGCGGCCAATGGGAAGGGGCAGCACGTCCGGGTCTTCGGCAGCAATTTGGCAGTAGGTCCCTCAGTCCCTCTTGGAGCGAAGGACCCATGGATGAATTGCCGCCGAAGAATGAAGTGGCATGGTAGAGCTGCTGGTGAAGTGCCGCTGATTGCGGCTTTATCTTTTTTTTTTTTTCATTATTCTTCGCCTCTTGGGGCAGCAAAAAAGGCTGGAGCTGGCCCTGCTCAAAGGACGGACAGTGTATTAGAAATGGCAAGACTTGCTGCTGGATTCTTATTCCATTATATATAGGCTTGGCAGAATTCAATTTTTAATATTTTTTTAATAATTTTGACTGATAATATTGATGTTTATATTTAAGCACTTCTACTCATATTTCTCACTTTAAGTAATCACAGTTGCAGGAAATTAGGGGGGGTAAGACAATCGAAGGAAGTCAAACAATTTATGACAGTATACGGTGAGATTCAAAAAGTTAAAGCCTTATAACTGCTAAAACACAAATTGTCAATATCACATGTCAAAATATACAAAGTAAATATCCTTAAATCAAGCTCTTGTAATAGCTCAAGCAGCATTTTTGTTTTCGCCTATCTGTAAATTTAAGTTATTACCATGGAAATATTCTATGTATTTACAGTGAAATCCGTATTTACTGACATTTACCAATAAAATTCTAATCCTTTCAAGCCTAATTATATGTGACACAATATTGGTCACCTTTAGAGAGAATATTTTTCAGGCTTTCCACTAATTCCAGACATTGGAATCACTGGCATTTGGTCTAATTGTTGTTTGTTCTTTATGCTCCTCTCAATCTGGTTGTTACAGGATGATTGAGTATATGCGCGCTTTGACTTCAGCAGAAAACTGGTCATCTCAGCATTCTAGTCTTCATTAACAATGACTTTGTCTAACCCACCTGTCTGGTCTGTTCCACCCTAATCCTCCTCTTCTCTTCCTTGATCTCTCCATCCAATCTTTCCCTCGTCTTACGAATGCATTTTCTCCATTCTCCCCATTCATCAATGTACCCTATCCGTTCCCCATACACTACTGCTTTCACTTAGCCACATCCTCCCTCATTCCTGTCACCTGATTTATTTACATTTTTTAGTCTTCCCTATAAAAGTCCTTATTAAAAAAATAATATAAATTGAAAAAAAATAAAAAGTAATACATCCCAATCTTGGTCATTTAAAAATCACATATGACAATACCTAAGTAATGACAACATAAAATTAAAAACCTTATGGGTGGGGGTCCGTTTTTGCGGGGAATCTCTTATTAGTGAGGCACTCTGCATATTTTGGGACGTTCAAAAATGATAAATAATAATGTATGCTACCTGTTTTGGGGGAGGTGGTTTTTTATTCCATTCTACCCTATGTAAAATGGGCCCTGCTGCCACCTCATAAGAAATACTTGTAATAATAATGTTTTTCTTGTTTGCCTCAAAATAATTTCCTTTAGTGCAAATGCTCTTTGTCAAAGCCTTAAAAATCATGCCACATCTCAACTCAAGAACTTGAAATATGTACTTCCACGGTCACATTTTTGTCATTTCATATTTGCGTGGAATAATTTCTAAGACTTATTTTATTTGGCATTTTCTCTTTAGACTTTTTTTTTAAACACTCAGGAAAAGTAGCCACAAAATTGTTCTAAAATAACTTTAAAAAAGTTTTTAGAATCATTTTGTTTATAGAGTTTTTTTTCTTCCAGTTTTTTCTCTGTATTCTACAAATAAAATATTACAATTTATCTGAGTTACTTTGGGACTGTCATTCTGCTTATATAAATTGAAAAATTGTGTGTGAATATGTTTCATTCAATATATTTCTACAATCATATATGTATGATTATAGTAAAAACTACAGTTCAAGTTTTTAACAGCGGGAAGCTTATGTTGTGAAGAAAATGATTGTGCTGTGTCTATATCTCTTTTTCTGATTTGGTTTTTTATTTTTGTTTTTTCTTGTTCTGAAGGCATGTGTATAGATGAGCAGACAAGAAGAGTCTTTATTTAACCAGATATGTTGTGAACAAATTCAAACCCCAGTCTTAACAAGTAGATGGGCATAAGCAAATTCCCATTGACTTCAGTGGGACTGTTTTATATGCGCAGGATTGTTTCTGCATGCCACAAATTGCAAGATTTGAGGTTAAAGATAAATATACAATGCAGTTCATAAAAATAAAGACTGTGGTTTATGTTAGTAGGAAGGATCTCCCTGGCTATAGATGAATATTTGATCACTTCAAATTCTAATTTTATATAGCTGAGCTATGGAAGAATGTTTAATTATTATACAACACTTTTAAAAGGAAGCAGATATCTTTTCAATATATTTCTGCAGCAACAAATGTCAAGAAAAGAGTTTTCTGGCCATGTTAGATTTTTCTTTTTAACATAGGCTATATTGGGGAGGCGGGTTTCAACAAACACTCAAACAAACGGTTTCAGTGATTTCTTTAAGGCAGTCTTGGTGGTCCAAATGTATTATATGCTGTACTATTGGTTGTATAATAAAATGCATACATGTATTCTCAACCTTCTGCTGACTTCTTTCCGTGTGCTGCAAACCTCAAATGTGTGACATCTATTAACCGGATAACTTTATTGTTAATTATACATTCTTCTCTCCCTCTTTCACATTTCTGGGGGATACTAAATTTACTGGAATAAACTGAATTATTAACTGGAGTGAAGCTGGCTGGCTTTCCATTTAAATGTGTATATGTTTCATGAAATCAAATTGTAGCCCTCTGGTTTAGTTGTGAAATAAATTTCCATTCCAATTAAACACATGGAAACTATATTTTTTGGAGGTGAGAAAACGAAAACAATTTCCTGCTTGCACTGGTTCAATGGATAATTGCAAAATTTTCAGGTATTGGTTTCTGACAGTCTCATTTCACCTTTAGTATAATCTAGAATCTCAGAATTCTGAGAAATATAGTAGGACTTCCTAGGGCAATGCCTAAATTCTGCAACTGTTAACTTGGCTTCTATAGGAAATGACATGGCAGCAAGACCTAAATTACTTGGTAAATTAGGCAATGGATGCATCATAATTAGGCGGAAGTTCACTTTGCTTCTACCAAGGCTATAACTTGACCTGCTAAATTCAAGTTAAATGGGTGACCATGAACCAACACTAATACACGTGGTTGAATTTCAGTGAAGGTTGGCTAGCTTGTATTAGCAAAATCTAATCTAACTCAACCTTTTTTTCTAGTCATAACAAGGTTCTCATGGAGGCAGTGAGCAGGCATGGGATTTGATGCCTGAAATACGTTGATGACAACCAGTTTTAGTTGTTTATCTCAAATGCAGTGAAAGTAGTTTACCAATTCATCCAGTATTTTGCTGGGGTTGGTATTTTGATGAGGGCAAGGCAGTTGACACTCTGTCCAGATAAGACTAAAATCATGCTCATGGTTTTGGGGAAAATAAACTAAGAAAATGGCAGAGATCATATCTTCCCTTGATTGGTGGAGTTTGCCTGCCTTTTGTTACTAATTTGCCAACCTGGATAGTCCTGTTGGATCTGCAGCACTATTGGGATTCTGAGGAAGCAACGGTAGCCAAGAGATGCTTTTATCACTTAGATTTGACCTGAAGGTTGCATTCTCTTCTTCTAGAAGTGGAACTCACCACAATGATCCATACCTTTGTTACCTTCGTGTTAGACTGCTGTATTGCATGCTTCATGAGACTATTCCTTAATACAGCTCAGATATCAATTGGGGCAGATTATGGTGGTACATTTGTGATGGAGTGGTGTTCCTTCCAAACATTACTAAATTATACCAGTATTTCATGATCTATACTGGCTTCAATTTAGTTTCCAACCCACTCCCATTACAAACAGTCATTACAAAAGCTGAATTCTACTGCATATAAACTATATTTAAAAAAAAGATTGTCTAATTCTTCAGCAATTCTGGCTCAGGCTACTTTTAACTTTAATGCAGTTATTAGATTCAGCAAGGCAGATGCATTATGAAATATACATTGCTTCATAAAGTTTGAATGGTAAATGAGTAGGCATATAATTATTGAAATAATAGGGTTATTTAACAGTTGTCAGTTAAATATTCAGTTTTAAAGTATCTAACTCTGCACTTTTATTTGTAGCCTGTGAAAAGCAGATGAGAGTCGTTTGCAAAGAATCTTCAGAACAGCATCTCCAGCCGTTCAAGGATAAATTGGAAGAGTTTTTTCAGAAAGGCAAGCACATTTTTCTTAAACCGTTTTGTTCATATTTCAGTGTTCGGAGAGTTTGCTGTACATATATTAGTATGTTGTCTTAAATAACCAATGCTGCAAAACTAGAAGCTAAATAATGTCAGTTATGGGTCGTAAGTACTAATAATTCCACAAATCTTTAAACCTCTGGCATCACTTGCCAGTGACCGGTAGTGTTACCATAGTCTCACTAGCTCTCCATTTCTCAGAGTTTTTTTGCATCATTAAATCACTAGGTGCAATAAAACTGGGTTTTAGGATAGACTGTTACTTAATAAATTGAGTCTAAATATTTCAGTCTATGGAAAAGTGACATGAAAAATGTCCTAATCTTGTATTCATATTAAGTCAAAGATTTGAGATTAAAAACTAAGTCCATGAAAGTAAGACAGGTGAGGGTCCTCAGGGAGGTGACCCTGTGGCATGGAGTCAGTAGTGAGAGGATATCGGTAGACCCTAAATAGTTGTGCAACTGATACACTGTAAGTCTGGGAGTTTATGTCTACACTTAAAATGCTACAGCAGCATGTAGCTGTGCCTGTCACAACTGGAACAAGGGCAGTCAGACTAGTGGTTGGAGCAGGAGTCAGGTACTGCGAGCTCAAAGTCCAAGAGGGCAGACCAAGAGTCAGGCATCAGAAGGCAGGCAGGGTCAGGTTACCAGGAGATTTGGGTCAGGCTCCAGGTTACAGACAGCGACTGAAGAGCAAAGACTAGGACAAACAAGGGTTGGAAGCCAGAGTCTAGGATCTATCGCAAGCAGGGTCTGGAGCAGAGACAGGCAGGCAGTCTGCATTGTTGCTCAGACAGCTTTCTATCATAGGGTTGCCAGGGGCTGGCACTCAAGCCCTGTTGGGTGGTGCTTCCTTCCAAGCCCATCCTCACAAGGTCTTCATGTGAGAGCCCAGATTAAGTATCCCGTGGTGATGTAATGGCATCAGCAGCAGAGAACCCCCTTTGTCCCAGGTTCCAGCTCTGCAAGTTCTTACAGCCCCACTGTAGTGCTTCTGTGTAGACACTACCTATTCTGACATGAGGGGTGCTCTTGTCAGCGTAGGTAATCCACCTCCCCACGAAGTAGTAGTTAGATGGATGCAAGAATTCTTCAGTCGATCTAACGCTGTCCACACTGCATATTAGGTCAGTATAGGTATGCCTTTCAGAGTTGTGGATTTTTCACACCACTGAGATGTAGCAATACCAGTGTAAGTTCCTAGTGTAGACCAGGCCTGAGTTTCTGGCACCGAAATCAGACATTTTAGATAAGTCCTGCATTCTTTGGTAGAACCTTGCTGAGTCTAGTGAAGCTGCAAGGGTTGGGAAAGAAAAGACCCACATGCAGCAAGCAGGGCAGTCCTTAGGGCGGTGCAGGGCCTGGGACAAATCAACCTATATGGGCCCCCCTTACCATTTTATACAGGTGAAATCTGGTGTGGGGAGGGGACACCAGTGCTGGGGGGCGAGGGCCGATGGAGAGTCACAGAGTGGCACCTGTACTCAGGGCGAAGGGAACCCCTGTGCTGGGGGATCCCAGAAGGAGAGAGGCAAAGTTGGCTGTACATCTCAGAACACAATCAAGAAAATAGTGGGGGTGGAAGAGGAAAACAAACATTTGATCTTCTGGGTGTTGCAGGCAAAGATTCATGGACCTTGATATTTGTAAGAATCTCAAAAGGAGCTGACTCTTTATAGGATTTTCTCTATGGTGAATGATGTAATTGTATCCATATCCATGAAGAGTGCTCTCAGACAATGAGTCAGTCTTTTGCCAGGTCCACCCAGGTAAAGGCTAGTTTTGGCTGCCCCACCATAGCCACAGGAGGATTGGACATTTCAAAAGTGGCACTCATCATAAACCTTCATTTGTTAATGAACACTAAAGAATATGTGCATTACATTGGTTGTACAGGCTGAGTTGAAAACTATGGCCACACCACTTCATTGTTCAATGAGAAGAATACAAGCAGCACACATTTCTTGTTAGTCTTTCTTGTTGAGGTTAAAAAGGAAATGTCATCCTGGCTGAGCGATGTAGGTAAGTCTCTAACAATTTATGGAGAGCCTGGCCTGGAGATAGAAAAGGGGGGATGGGATAATGTGTAACGGGTCACTTGCTGGAGGATTCTCTGCAGCTTGAGGTCTTCAAACCACAATTTGAGGACTTCAATAACTCAGACATAGGTATGGGGTTCGTTATAGAAGTGGATGGGTGAGATTCTGTGGCCTGCATTGTACAGGAGGTCAGACTAGATGATCATAATGGTCCCTTCTGACCTTACAGTCTATGAGTATATGAGCATGTGCTGTCCCTTTAAGGGCAGGTGTGGGTCCTGCTCAGGAGAGCACCTAGTCAAAGATCAAGGTAATCTAGCAAAGAGAGGTGGGGGGAAACGGAGACAGCCACTGCACCAAATCCTCATGACAATGTTACATGTGATATATTTCTACAATGTGGCACTGTAGGAAATTAAAGAAAAATGTTTGTTCAGTGGACAGTAATAGGTAATCCTCATGAAAGTGGGTATTTCAAATGGTGAATTATTCCTATGCAATGTAATTGATTAAAACACAAAATATTTTTGGAGTGGTGATTCTAGAATGCCAGTAATTGTGACTGTAATAGTTCTGCAGCATAAAAAAAATCACGTTAGTTACAAGAAGCTTCATTTGAAGGGAGTTTCCATGATCATTCTGCTGAAGTTGTACTCTACTTTTTTTCTGCATATTTGAGTATCACGCATCTCAGTTAGAAACTCAGACTCTGGTATTGTCACAGCAGTTATATGAGACACTCCTAAAGGTTATCAGAACCATCTGTAACCATTATGGTGACTACACAAGGAAGTTTTATTCCCAAATGAGCAATATCATTCACAAAGTGTGAAGCAATTTAGCATTTAATGTCTCAGAAGTCACAAGAACTATGACTCAATTGATTCCTGAAAGGACTCATATTTACAAAAACTGTGATCACTGAAACAGTCATAACCATTTAATTTTTCCTCTATAAGCTATAACTTCTTGTCACACTTAAAAGAAAATGGTCTCTGAATTTAGCTTCATCTTTTTTTATAAAGGTCCTCCTAACATCAGGGAATCTTTAAATAATTTTACTTTATGAAGCTACAGTACTAAAATAATATAATTTCCTAAGTAAACACTGTTTTTGAACAACAGCTCTTATTAAACTACACCTCTACCCTGATATAACGCGATCAGATATAACACGAATTCGGATATAACGTGGTAAAGCAGTGCTCCGGGGGAGGGTGGATCAAAGCAAGTTCGATATAACGTGGTTTCACCTATAACGTGGTAAGATTTTTTGGCTCCCGAGGACAGCGTTATATCGGGGTAGAGGTGTACTGTTAAATACATCTGACATTTCTTAATATAACACTTCTCCTTCTCAAGGTTATTGTACTTAATCTAATTTGCTTGAGTTTTTAAATCATAAATTTGTGTGGCTGTTACGTAGGCTACAAGTTTCTTATCACAAATTATAACAAGTTCTTAATGATATGTTTCCAGAAAATGTAATACATATATTTTAAGTTTCTCATAAAGTTAGCAGGGACCCTGTAAAAGAAGGAATCCACAGGTATGGCTGTTGTAGGTTGTCTTTTCATCTCATTTAACTGGCAATTTGTATTTATAGCTTTAGCAGTAAGTACTGGAGGTGAGATAGTTTGCTGTATGTGTGCACATTAACACTAGCATTCTCCGACATGCTGTTTTATCTTGCCTTCCTTTAAGCCTATGCCTCACTACTGTTGGAACTAACCAGCTTTATTTACACAACCCAGATATATATAAGTAAATGAACTTTAATTGCTAGCATTTCCCCCATCAGAATTTAAAAATCAAACATTTCTTTTTAAAGATCATTGTGTTGGTGTTTTTTGTAGATTACTTGATTCTTAGTGCCATAGGACCTGCCATATTGAAGCTGCTCAGAGGTCCATATTGTCCTTTATCCTGTCCTCAACAGTGGCCAAGGCCAGATGTTTTACAGGAAAGACATCAATTGCATTTAATTGTGCAATATTATATTGTGTGAAAAAAATTATTCCTGACATCAGTTGATCAGTGTACATGGAATTTGTGTTTTGCTAATTTTATCCCAGCCAATGTAAGTGAAGAGTATATTCTTATTCCTATAGATGTCTTAACTTTAAAAAAGATATTTGCTTCAATAGTCTCCTGTGATAGTGAGTTCTGTGAGTTAATTATATGCTAAGTACACAATATTTTGTTTTAAAATAGAACCTATTGGCTTTTAATTTTGTTGCATGCCTTTTTGGTCTGTGGTGTGGTTATGTTTTTTTGTTCTCTAGGGAAGAGTAAATAAGAGCGCTTGGCTGGCATCCTCTATATTCTATGTATATATATATTTGTCTCTCAATTATTCTTTTTTGCCTAAATTATTATAGTCATTCTAATCTCACCTCGTATGGAAGCCTCCATTCCTGCTACCATTGTACTGTTCTTGTTTCAGCTTTTTTTTAGATGTTCTGTCTATAATTATACATAGTATTTAAGGCGATGAGTAAGGATATGCCATCATCTTACAAAACACCATCACAATATTTTCCATATCATTTTCTTTCCCCTTCTTACACTTGTGCATTGAGTAAACATTCTTGTTGAGCTGTCCACTTTGATGTCTAGAACTTTTCCTAGTTAGGGTAGTTCCTAACTCAGAACCTGTTAGAGCGTACCACTGTTTCTTCCACTTGTCTTTACTGAGTTTGAGCTGCTATCATGGTGTCTTTCTAGAGTGCTCTTGTTAACAAATCCTAATATTAATGTTTTCTGCAAACTTTGACACCTTTCTACTTACCTCTTATACGAGGCAGTTGATAACTATAATATTAACAAAGTTCTTGGACTTGTGCCCCTCATATGGTATCAAGGTGTTTTACAAACTGTGTAACCATTATCTCTAGTCTAGTCTAGTCTATTCTGAGTGGGTTCTTATTTATCGGAAAAATTAAAAGGTCTATGCCAAAAAATTTAAAAGTCTGCACACAATATTTTAAAATTCTGCAATATTCTGCAAATTTAATTTATCAAAATAACACAACATAATCTCATGAGATTCAATTACTTTGGTAATTTATTTCAAAATACCTGTCAGCAAGTATGTCTATAACAATACAGGCACACACAAAATTTCCCCCAGGAATAGAGAGTTAAAGAAACCCCTATGACAACCCAGTTTCTATTTCTCTGCCCCCCCCCACCCCACAGAGCCCAGTCACTCCCCCCCCCAGCCAATACACCCAAACCCACTACCCCCCAGAGCCCAGGTGCAGGGCCCTCCCTAGCTCAGACACCCATGCTCCCTCCCCCTCCGAGCCCAGCCGTGTCCCCCCCAGCCTACATACCGCCTCCCCCTTAGAGCCAGGGATCCACAGGGAGAAACAGCCTATTGCTGGGTCCCTGGCTTGTGTGGAGTTTCCTGCCTGCTGCCATCTTCTTCCCTCAAGGCATGCGGGGAACTGCAGCTTCCAGGAACTCTGTACTCTCTCTCCCTTCCCCTGGCAGTGTCTTCTATGTGCCAGCTGGGCTCTGCTGGGTCCAGCGGCCCATACTGGCAGCCAGCTACACTGCAGCCCATTTCTATGGGGGAAAGGAAATTCTGCAGACAAAACATTAATTTCTGCAAAATTCTGCATTGTGCAGTGGTGCAGAATTCACCCAGGAGTATGTTCTGATACCATGCTCAGAAGTGGGTGCAATAGAGTGGATTTTGTTTTGGAATTTTTTGATAATATATGCACGTTGCTATGTGTTTGTTAGAG
The DNA here is from genome assembly GCF_025201925.1 of Gopherus flavomarginatus. Lineage (NCBI taxonomy): Eukaryota > Metazoa > Chordata > Testudines > Testudinidae > Gopherus > Gopherus flavomarginatus. Next base: position 102,842,288 of record NC_066621.1, read on the forward strand.
GGAGGGAGAGGGAGAGGATTCATACCTCATTCTCTCTATAGAGAATGCTCTGTCACCACAGATCAGCAGCACGCAACCTCCCATGGGATCAGAGTGGGACTGGGTTTTTATGATCTGTTGTGGGCATTACACTGGTTTTACTTTCTTCTTTCAGGGATAGGAAGGAATTTTTCCTTCATTGCCAGATTGGCTGGGGAAGATATGTTTCATCACCTTCCCAAAAGGGGTCAGGGGCCCAACTGGGTAGGCAAGGAAGTATGGTCAAGTGGTTGCAACTTAGCAGGTGGCAAGTGTCCTGTTCAGGTACTCATTCCATAGGGCATACGGTTCCTTGATAACCCAAAGTTGGAAGTGGACTTAGGAGTAAGATATCCTCTAAGGAACCTAGGGCAGGAAGGTTGCTGCTCCTAATGTCTGGTACAGTGGGATACAGCCCCCTTTAACTTATATACGAGGGGAGGGTGGCACAGTTGCAGGAACCAGGGAAGGGGCAGGGCTGACAGCAGCCCTCCCAGATAGGTGGGAACAATTAAGGAAAATATAATGACCTGCATTGTATGCTGGGTATGTCCCAGTTGAGTTAATAAAGATGTGGCCTAATTAAACCACATTCTTTGTATCTTGTCTTTCTTGCTTTATGGTTGGGACACACCACAGGCGCAGAGGATAAGTGACTTGCCGAAGGTAACATAGTAAGCTGGTGTCACAGTCAAAGATGGTACCCTGGTCTCCTGGCTCCAGTTCTGCTGATATATTTACCTGACTATTTTGCTTCAGTTTTGAACTAAATATTATATGGATTACTGTTTTATATACATAAATAACAAAAAGCACAAACTCTAATACTGAACTCTGTCACCCTAATAATATTCTCTTTCCCTAGTAGTTATTGATCATTTTTTCCTATTGTTTACTTACTATCTTTTAAGCAGTTTTTAATCCAAGACAAGTCTTCATTTTTAATCCAGTGGTAACTAAATTCCCATCTAGCAATAAGTGGAACTGAGGAAAAACTCATTGTTTTATAATCCCTGGGATTAACTAACAGTTTTTAAAAAGTTTACTACCTTCCTGTCCTCTTCTGTTGCGGCTTTTTATTTTCAAGATTAGCTGAGCTAGCCATCTTGAAGTCTTGAATGATCCTTGTGATATACTGCAGATTAATTATTTTAATGGTTTCATCACTTTATTTCTTTCTGGACATCTCTAAGACTGTGTAGGTTTCTTTTCCTTTAAAATTTCCCACCATTGTTACCATCAGTGTAGCCCCACTGTTGGTACCCACACTGGGACTGGCAACAAGCATTTTTATCACTGTCATTCAGGCCTGATCTAAATTTGTGACAATAGTAAAAATAACAGCAGCTGGTGTACACTAGCACTCCCATCATTGCATGCATTGGTGGAGATTGCCTAGTGGTATGATGATTCAGTAGTCTGAGCAAGTGTCTGGAGTTAGGTTAAATCAACAAATGCATTTCACCTCTGCATATGCCATGTTTGATTCCATGAAAGGTTCTAACCAAATTGATATTTCTGTTTCCTCATTTTAGAGGTTTCATTCCAAGTTGCTGCCACCAGCAACTGAAAACCAATATGCTCATTTAGTCCAGGTATCTTTGCTGAGGCTTGACAAGTGATCTGGATGCTTGTCCATTTTTAAGGATGCTGAAATTTAAACCATTCATTTCACACAGGCCTGTTAGACGGTAACAGTTTATAGGTACTATCAATCTGGATCTAATTTGAACCAGTGACCAAGAAATAAAAGACTTCATGTCCCATTACTGATCCCCTGCGTCATCCCATTCCCCATGGGATGTTTTAAATCCTTCAGAAACATGGCTTCTCCATGTACGGAAGAAATGGGACTTCCTTCTTCAAATGTGACTTGATAAAAAACAGTACTAGTTAGAGGATTGAATCTTGCTGGAGGAGCTTTGAGCTAATACTGTATCTCACCACTGTCTGCTGTTATCGTTGCTTCCTCTACTTATTTCTCCTCCCCTCTTCTCCTCTCACTACTGCTAGATGCTTCCCTGCTTGTATGCAGTAGGGCATGTATGGCAGAGCTACTAAATGTGTGATATTGATGAGACATGAGTGACACTTGGCACCCCTGGTCTTACCATCAATTGGCACAGGTGGTTCTGAAGGGCTAAACCTGGTCTGAACCTGTTTGTAACAAAATCTCACAGAGGTGAGTTTTGTATGGCGGCAAGTTACATTGGAAACATTTAACACGGTTCTAGCCAGGATGGTGTTAATTTTAGCATGCAACCTTGAAATTATTACCAAGGACATTTACACAATTTATGTATGAGTTTATGACCAGGCAATAAAGGTATGAGAGATGGGAGTCACATGTGGGAACAGTCCATGTATTACAGGAAAGCTAGGTTTCAATACTTCAGCACAAGTTGTGCTGAACACTGGAGATTTAAGCTTGATTCCAAACTTTGTTGTTTTTTTGTGATTTCAAGTTTCAGACCCTTAATGTTGCTTGGATATAGTTTTTGTGCTTTTGTAATTTTCAAATGCTTCCCAGCTCATCTTGAGCCAGCACAATTCTCCCTAAACATACATATCAAAAATAGATTAGCCACCCTATGTACTACAAATGTATATTTATCACCCAAACGTATATGAATGAAATGAATAAACCTCTATTGCTCAAGTCCTTTAAATACACAAATTCAGTATAGACATTGTTTCTGAAGGATTTAAAACATCCAGGCATTTGATCATTGTGCAGCTGAAAACTGAGACTTACTCTTTTTTTTTTTTTTAAATACTGGTGACAATGAGATAGCAGTGGAAACTTGCTGCTAATAGAAGTTGGAACTGAAGAGAAACAGATTAATACAGGAGACAAAAAAAGAGTGAGGAGAAAGGGAAGTTTCATACAAGAGTAAAAATTGATGAAAACAGAAAAGAGGAAGTGAATATAGTAAAACAAGAAATAGATGAATACTACAACCACAACTACCACCACCCAAAAATCAAGAGATTTTCAGAACAGTGAAAAAAGGATCACGCTGTTATATTTTTATTTCTTTCGTTTGGGTATGTTTGTTGCCCCTCCATCAAGTTATTTTTTCCATCTTCTTTGAATCAAGAAATTGTAATATAGTGAAACCTGCAGACTCATTATATCTTCAACTCTGTTTCTTCTGAAGTCACTTACTTATAGCTTGAAGCTTTACAGTAAAAGGATAGTACTCTGTGTGGGGTTACAATGGAAGTCCTACAGAATTATACATTTAAAGTTCGTGAAAACAAAATTAAAAAATCCTGATTGATGGTATTGGAGCTAGTATAGGGCAAATTTCAAAAAATTTCAGAGCTTCAGTTTAGATAAGTGTCTGATAGTTCAGCAGCTTCTCTGAAATCAGGTTTTTCTTCATATGCAGAATTTTCAGTACTTCCTAATTATAGCTAGGCTGTAAATACTTCAAGAAAACCCCCAGATTGGTTAGTTTTATCAGAACTGTTTGTATTTTCCTAATTACAGTTAATTCTAATTAGTGATAATATTGCTGCTTTGTACATAAAAACACAGAGACTGTTCTGGAGACTGACATGTTGAAATGCTAGAAGGGATAAATGACTGCTGCTGGAGTCTGAACAGTTTTGTGCAATAGGAGGTAGTGTAGTCTATTGCTTAGACCAAGGAACTGAACACCAGAATCACTGGGTTCTATTCCCAGTTTAGTCCTTGCCATATGACTCTGGAAAAGGTAAATTTCTCTGGGCTTCACTTTTCCAGTCTGTAAAATGTAAATAATAACTTTTGCTTATCCTGTATGTTGTGGAGAAAAAAAATTGTGACATCCTGATGAGCAAAATGGTGTTAATACTACATTAGCACATTTCAGGTCATCATGGTTATTTAAAAAGGATTTTCTTCAAATGCACCAACTAGAAGTGGGAACAACCTTTAATCATTTTAACTGTATAATGTGAAAGCAGTAATACGAACAACCATACACTTGCTATTTTTCCAGTGGAGTTGCTGTATAATTTCCCTTACTTATCTCATCTTTTACACTCCTTTGATAGAATTAGAGGAACTTTGTAATTGTAGACTTAAAGATGTGTTTAGGTGTTTTTTTAATGTTTCTTCAATTCATAAAAGTCTATGAATTACTCAGAAAAACCTGCTGTTTGGCAAGAAGACTTCCATACTGGAATAATAAACTGAATAGCTGATTTACGACTAATACAAGGAATTCTTAATTATCAGTACATTAGAGATCTAGCACCCCTATTCAAAAAGTTAAATATGGAAGGGCTATGATACGTAATGGATGCACAGAAAGGGTAACACTTATTTTGTCCTCTTTCCTCAGAAGAGAAAACGTACCTTACTGGGAGAGGAGTTTATGAAACAGCTGGAGTGCAAGGGATAGCAGCTGAACTGAGGCTTGTTTTCTTAGTCCCAGTATTTGGAAAGTGAGAAAATAGTTTGCTAGTATAGCATCTTGCAGATAAGAAATAACATTACAAAGGGAGGTAGCTAGCCAGGAGCCATTGGCATTTGTTTTTCAGGATAAGTCTTGGTATCTTTGACTATCCTCCCAGAAATCATACAAAAAGATGCAACTGACATGGAGAGAAGGAGACTGGCTTTCATAGAATTTATTTATTACTTCCCCAATATGCTGCTATTACAACCCCAGTGGGGAGACAGTCCATTGGCAGAAGCTTGGCTGTACATAAGTGATTCTGATAAATGAGACCTCTTCCTCCAGCTGTTCAGGACATGAGGTACTCTCCACAGTAAGTCAGAAGACTTGGATTTTCAGCAGTTATCATAGGACAAACATAACCCATTCTACATTTCTCAGCAGAGAAAGCAACAAGAGGATTAATACTTTACTGTTAAAGGAAATATTTGGGTTTACAAGGTCAGAGAGTGGGCAGTCTCATGTTGGGGCACAAAAGATTTTGCAAATCATTGTTAGTGGAGAGGAAAGCTGTTTGGGAAAAGGTCTGTGACGCACCATGTACCAAAGGTGTCTGGAACATGGTGGGAAGGGACATTTGGATTTATTAAGCAGTGCAGACTTTTGAGACCAATCCAATTGACAGGTGAAGTGGAACTGCACGCAGATCTAAAAAATAATTGTAGTTTAGGTTCAAGTGATCAGTGACTTTATCACATTTATAAATGTGCAAACAGAATCAAATCTAGACCAATAATATATATGTTTGGTGCTTTAAGAGTGTCAGTTTCACAAAGCTGAAAACAATTGTGAGCCAAATCATCTGAGAAGAAGAATTTCGTCAGAATAACACTTTTTACTCGATGCCCAAAAAGCCACAATTGAGGAAGAAGGCTGTGTTGATTAAAACTCCTATCTTGTTTAGAAGGAGAGTAAAGGCATCCATAAAAAACAACATATAAACAACTGAAAGAAAGGGGAAGTTGATAACTAGGAATGGTAGAAAATTGATGGGGAAAAAAGGGAAAAAAGGAGAAATCTGTGGCCAGCAGATTAAGGACAATAAGAAGTTTTGGGAACAAAAAGAATCCTAACAATCTTACTAATCCATTACTAAAAGGAAATGGTAAAATTATCAATAAAGATGCAGAAAAGGCAGAAGTGTTAAATAAAGATTTCTGTTTTCTATTTGGGAAAAAAACAGATGATATATTCAGATGATGATGATGGGAACATTCTTACCATTCCATTAGTATCTTAGGAGGATGTTAAACCGCAACTACTAAAGTTACACATTTTTAAATCAGGGGGCCCAGATAACATGCATCCTAGAGTTTTATAAGAGGATCATGCTGGACCACTGATGTTGATTTTCAGAAAGTCTTGAAATGCTGGGCAAGTTCCAGAAGACTGGAAAAATTTTAATGTTTTGCCAATATTAAAAAAGAGTAAATGAATGACCCAAATAATTATAGGCCTGTCAGCCTGATATTAATCCTGGGCAAGATAATAGAGCAGCTGATACGGAATTCAGTTAATAAAGAATTAAAGGTTGGGGAAATATTTAATACCAATCAACAGGGGTTTATGGAAAATAGATCCCATCAAACTAACTTGGTATCTTTTGTTGATGAGACTACAAGTTTGGTTGTTAAAGGTAATAGTGTTGACTATACTTAGATTTCTGTAAGGCATTGTCTTGGTATCACACAACTTTTTGATTAAAAAAAACTAGAACAATATAAAATTAACATGGCACACATTAAGATCTCGCTAACTAATGGATCTCAAAATGTAATTGTAAAGGGGGAATCATCACTGAATCATTTTTTTTCTAGTGAGGCCATGCAGGACTTGGTTCTTGGTGCTACGCTGTTTAACGTTTTGATCAGTGGCCTGGAAGACAACACAAAATCACTACTGTTAATGTTCTGAGATGACACAAAGATTGAGGGAGTGATAAATAATGAAGAGGACAGGTCAGTAATTCAGAGGGATCTGGATCTCGTGGTATACTGGGCTCAAGCAAACTATATGCGTTTTAATACAACTAAATGTAAATGTGTATATTTAGGAACAGAGAATGTAGGCCATACTTGCAGTATGGGGAACTCAATTCTGGCAACCAGTGACTCTGAAAAAGATTTTGAGGAGGGGGAGATTGTGAGATAATCAGCTGAACATGAGCTCCAAGTGTGATGCTGTGGCCAAAAGGGCTATTGTGATCCTAGAATGCATAAACAGGAATCTCAAGTTGAAGTTAGAGTGGTTATTTTAGCTCTGTATTTGGTGTGTGACCACTGCTGTAATACTGTGTCCTGTTGTGGTGTCCACAATTCAAGAAGGATGTTGATGAAGTGGAGAGGTTTCAGAATCACTGAAGTGATAGACTCAATGAGTTCTATCTATTTAGCTTAATAAAGAGAATAAGGGATGACTTGATTGCAATTTGTAAATACCTACATGAGGAATAAATATTGATAATGGGCTCTTTTGTCTAGAAGAGGAAGGTGTAACATGATCCAATGGCTAGAAGTTGAAGCTAGCAAATTCAGAGAGGAAATAAAGTGTAAATTTTGGACAGAGTAGTTAACCATTGGAACAATTTACCAAGAATTGTGGTGGATTCTCTATTACAGACCACTTTAAAATCAAGAGTGGATTTTTTCTAAAAGATACAGGGAGTGTATGTAGGGCCCGTGTTATACAGGAGGTCAGACTAAATCAGTGGTTCCCAAATTTGTTTACCTGCCACATCCGCAGGTTTGGTCGATCTCGGCTCCCAGTGGCCACAGTTCGCTGCTCCAGGCCAATGGGAGCTGCTGGAAGCGGTGGCAAGTACATCCCTCAGCCTGCGCTCCAGGCCAGCAGCCAGGGTTGTGAGTTCAATCCTTGAGGGGGCCACTTAGGGATCTGGGGCAAAATCAGTACTTGGTCCTGCTAGTGAAGGCAGGGGGCTGGACTCGATGACCCTTCGGGGTCCCTTCCAGTTCTAGGAGATATTGCCTTATTATTATTATAAGGCAACACCCTGGTTGTCAACTGGTTGGATCAAATCAAATATGCTTTCCCTATACTACCACTCTTGCCAGACATCCTTCACAAACTCTGACAGGAGAGGGCAATGGTCATCTTAATCACTCCATTCTGACCTTGCCAGTTCTGGTTTCCCCTTCTTCTCCCCATGTCAAAGTATCCTCCTCTCCTGCTCCTGATGTTTCCAGAACTGCTCGCGCAACACAATGGCAGACTCCAGCACCCCAATCTGTGGATGCCTCACCTGACAGTTTGGTTTTTGGATGGACGCCTCCACTAGCATGAGAGTGTTTGTTGGCAGAACGAGATGTCCTCTACAATAGCAGGAAGGACTCTGTGAGACGATCCTACCAAGCCAAATGGATGCATTTCACTTCTTAAGCCAAACAGAAAGATCTTGTCCTTGAGGTTGTGGGCATCCCAATGCTCTTAGATTATTTCCTTCACCTGAAAGCCTTGGGGTTCACTCTTAGCTCCATCAAGGTGCATGATCAACGGCTATTACCACTTTCCACCCTCTAGTACAGGAATGGACATCCTGAGCCTGAGAAGGAGCCAGAATTTACCAATGTACATTGCCAAAGATCCACAGTAATAAGTCAGCAGCCCCCCATCAGCTCCCATCAACCCCGCTCCCAGCACCTCCCACCCACCGTCAGCCCTGCCGATCAGCGCCTCCCTCTCCCTCCCCGCACCTCCAGATCAGCTGTTTTGTGGTCTGCAGGAGGATCTGGAGGAAAGGGAGGAGGAGCGATGGCACGGCAGGCTCAGGGGAGGGTGCAGGAAGGGGTGTAGTGGGGGCAAGGCCTGTGGCAGAGCCAGGGGTTGAGCAGTGAGCACCCCCCAGCACACTGGAAAGTTGGCGCCTGTAGGTCTAGTCCCGGAGTCGGTGCCCATATGAGGAGCCGCATATTAATGTCTGAAAAGCCACATGTGGCTCTGGAGCCATAGGTTGGCCACCCCTGCTCTGGTGGATGGATATTCAGTTACCCATCCTTTGACAATCTGATTCTGGAAGGGTTTTGTATGTAAATACCTCCCCATTCACCTATTGCTCCCCAGTGAGACCTCAACCTAGTCCTTACATCATTAATGAGCTCTCACTTTGAACCTCTAGCCTCCTGGTCTCTTTCCCTTCTTTCCATGAAAGTCACCTTCCTGGTTGCTATTACTTTTGCAAAGAGGGTTGGCAAGCTGGGGAGCCATAATAGCAATCCCCCTTTCACCACACTTCATAAGGATGAAGTTTCACTGTGCCTGCATCCCAAATTTCTTCCAAAAGTGGTTTCCCTCTTCAACTTCAACTAATCCATACATCTACCCCCTTTCTTTCCTAAACCGTGCACCTCAAATGAGAAATGGAGGCTCCACTCCCTCAAGTATTGAAGGACCAGGCCTTTTACCTGCAAAGCATGAAGCCATTCTGGATGTCTCCCAGACTATTTGTCGCCATAGCGGAGAGAATAAAAGGGCAGGCCATCTCCAGCCAGAGAATCTGCCAAGTGGGTCTAAGGGTGTCTTATGCTCTGCTACCAATTGTTAGGACAGTCCCCACCAGGTGGAATATGGGCCCATTCCATGAGAGTGCAAGCATCAACTGCTGCCACGCTCCATTATGTGCCTCTTGTGGACATATGCAAGGTGGCCATATGAAGTTAGATACACACCTTTTCTTCTAATTATGCTCTAGTGCATGATTCTGCAGTGGACACCTTGTTCACCGCAGCGGTACTCCATTCCATGGTTCAGTCATATTCTTCATACCCTCCCTCTATCTAAGTACTGCTTGTTAATCACTCTCAGTAGAATACAGTAGGGACCATCACTTGAAGAAGAAGGGGAGGTTACTTACCTGTGACTGGAAGTTCTTCAAGATGTATGGTCCCTATCTGTATTCCAATCTCACCTTCCTTCCCCTCTCCTGCGGATATGGAAGATGTGCCCTGGAGAAGGAACCAAAGATGTAGTTGGTCCGCTCCGCCCTTTGTCACCTCCGGTGAAACCAGGAGGCAGTGCAAGGACACATGCATGAACTGACAGACATTACTACTTTGAAAATGCTCTGTCTCTGAGTGTATGGCACATATGCATAACCCTCAATGGAATACAGATAAGGATCACACATCTCAGAGAACTTCCTGTTACATGTAAGTAACCTTCCTTTCAGTTCTGTTTCTAATCTGTATTTTCTAGATCAGAAAGTTGTTTTCTAAGTAATTTTAAAACTTTGTTGGTGCATGTTTGGCTATATTTTTACCAAAAAAATGTTTGGATAGTTAGGGTCTACGGTGATTTCATGTACCTAGAGTTTTTTCCAGAAATTTTAAAAATTCTTGCTTTACTCCTTTCCTAGGGGCCCGTAACAGATGCTTTTTGATATTTCTCCTTTGTTTTTCTTTCCTAAAATCTTTACCCAAAGAATTTCACCACCATATTATTCATAATCAAATTGTAGATCCTTTTGCCTAGTTACACTCCTTTCCTTTTCCTTTCTATCTGTACAGAATGTACCTACTATTATGATATTCCAGATATGAAATTCATCTCACCAAATTTCCACTGTTTACTTCACCATAATCTGTTTCAACTAGCATCATTTTTGCTTTTTGTTGCTTATTTACTACATTATATACACTTCTCTGTAAACTAATGCTCCTTTTCTTAATAGATTTCTTATGCTGCAGAAAAACATTATCTTTTGCCTTACTCTGTATGTCTGGAAGTACATGCGGTGCTTTGCTGGGAAAAGCACCTTTTCTTATTTAGTTTAAAGCTCACCTAAAAAGCCTGCTAGTTTTAGACACAGAAGGATGATGGTACACTAGGGTATATGTAACCTCTGTTCACTCAAAACATTCTAATAATGTCACAAGTTGAAGTAGTACATAAACCATGAAGTAGGCTACCAACAGTGTTCTGTGTCAGATCAGAAGTCAGGCATACTCAAAGGCATTAACCCCTTTGACAGTGCTTAATATTATTTTATACTTCTCTTCTGCTTCTAATGTTAACAGAACAAATTGTCACAAAATGTAGCTCTGTCAAACACTAGAAAGAAACTAATTTCAATGCTACTCTTTTTAAAAGCCTTAAAGCTATATTATTGCTTTTTAAAAACATGCAAATATTGAAACTGTATTTTAGATTACTTTTTACATGAGCTCTATAAAACTTGGCCTATATTGACTTCTAAAAATATGTTGGAGCTGTCTGATAATGTTTGCTTAAATCTCTTTTCCTTCTCTGCAATGACATTACAGTCAAAAGTATAGCCTTCCCAACAATTAAGAATTTACAAAATTAATGTTAAAGAAGAATTTAAAAAAATATTTTAAACAACTTGATTCTAAATCAAAATAATGAGACTAACAAGCACCCTTTATTTTTCCTAGATTCCCATTCTCTATCCTTCAACTGTATATTGTCCTTGAGGATATAATCTCCTCCAGACAGGGAGCTTGTCTCTTTTTTAGTTTGTAAAGCTTCAGCACCTTTAGGTGCTATATAAACTGGGCTAGAAAAAGAATTCCAAAAATAGCCTGACAGTGATCATGTGATTATATTTAAAATGTAATATGTAAAGTACAGCATATAAAAATAAAATAATCAACTGTTTAGAATTCTCCTTGATTTTCTAAGTACCCTCTGTGATCTCGAAGCTGCTTCTTCAACTGGAAGACATTTCTCTGTAAAGACAGCCAGTTATCCAAGACTCCATCCTCTTTGGATCTGGACTATTGAGTCTGAATATCAAATACTGATTCTGCATTTTGTGAATAGATCGTACAAGTATGATGACTTTTCAACTTCAAAGCTTTACGTTTGCCATTCTAACTCATCATAACTCTTTTCTCCATCCACCCCTTTCATTTGTTTTCACTGAGATGTTTTATTAGCTCTGCTGCACATGTGCAATTCTCACATTAAACAGTGTGGGAGGATATTTATGTCTATTGTCAAACATGAAAAATATGTCATGCTTCCTTGCAATGATGGTAATGTTTGCTTAAAACTTTATATCCTTTCCAGCAATGATATTTCAGACTTTACAAAGTTTGTGTTTAGATGTGGAACAAAGTTTTTTATGCCAGCAGCAGAATTACTTTAATCTTTCAAACTGTTTGTGACAGTCATAACTGTTTTCATCACTCAAGGATCCTTGTATTTAAACAGATGAAAGCATGATTTACATGAATTGGCATGAGCCTGCAAAGTAGATCCTTATTGCCTTGGTAAGCTGACGTTTTATAGTTAGATAATAGCCTCAGTCCATGAAGACACCAAATAAGGTGTCTTGGAATGTGATTGTGTCCATATGCTTTTAACTAAAGCAATATTGACACTATGAGCTGATCCAAAGAACACGTAGTATGTCCTGGAACAAACAAATTGCCCACTTGTTTCCTACTACACTACCAGAAGAATTGTCACCATCAAAGTCTTGAGATTTGGTCTTGATTAAAATTATGACCTTTCAGGAAATCTTACCCGGTGTGGGGGAGAAGTGTGTGTGAGTGAGAGAGATACCATTGGTATCAATCAACTACAATATAATCACTTGTAGCTATTAAAAATTGAAGAGGCAGAGTCTGTGAAAATGTAGCATACTGTTGTAGATTTAGAAATAGTTGAAATTAAACCTGTTATTGGTTACTTTCAGTTGGTATCTGAGATGACAGTTTTTCAATGACACCTTTGTTTTCATATATTAGCTTTTCTATGTTATGCCAAAATATGGTGCCTGCCATAAAATAAATCTTTGCCATTTTATTTTTTCAGGTGTGCACATTTGCTGCTGTATTCACAATGTTTCTCATTCTTTATACTGTGGTAATTTTAATTATTTGTAAAATAAAGATTTGCAAACATTTCACTGTTATAAAGACATCTAACATTTTAAAACATGTTTTTACTAATAAGCAAGAAGACATTTAGTTATCCGGTTAATGAAGATAAGTGTCAAGATCTAGACACTCTAATATAATCCTTGATTTGGTGTCAGAAATCTGTGAACTACGTTACATTTATAAAATATATTCTAAAAATTACCAATGTCTTTTTGACACAATGGCGATCATTTTGATTGTTTTAATCCTGCTCGCTTTAGTCAAGTTGGAATCCACCTTTTTCTTAAATTCTCATCAAAGTTTTTCTATTTGTTTATAGTAGTCTCCTCCTCAACACCCATATCTCAGCCCTCTAGTCTGCACAACATGCAGTACTTAGCTCATCTTCTTTGGCTTTCATAGTGACTGCATCATCCACTTCTTTCAGTCCAGCTGGCTGCCCCTCCTCCACTCCATCACATTCAAGGCCCCACACAATTCCCTGCTCTTGTGTCTTGGTTCACCTTATCCTCTTCACTCTACAACAATACCATTTGCTTATTGCACAACTATCTCTGCTGTTCCTTCCATGCCACTCCCTGAACCTACAGGATCCTTTTTGTGCTGATATTCAAAGCCTCTGTGCTGACCTCATTTAAGTCCCTCCCAAAGGTTCACTTCTTTGATAAGAAAATAGTTGACTCAGTAATCTACTTAATTATCTTAATGTATGTATCTTATGAGCAAGCTGCCCATATATATGAAAGAAAGAGGTTGAATGTAAATTGCTGCAAGGAAAGATAACAGAGTAGAGTGGTGGAAGGATGATGTAGTAGAGGAACTCAGTCTGCTTTATTTAAATACTAAAAAATCCCAAACATACTTATACCTAATAGGCTTCATATGTTTGAACACCATGGTCACTTTTTTTGTCTGTTGTATCTCTTCATCCCTACCCTTTGTCTCTGTCATTTTAGACTGTGTGTTCTTCGGTCCAGGGAACTGTGAATTTGGAAAGACCCTAGCACATTTTTAGTGCTATCATGATATAAAGGTAGCTTATCTACTGAGATGCAGCTTAAGCCTTTTCCCTTTTCTGTCACAGGTGTTTGTTATCACCAGGATTTGGAGTTAGGCTGTCCCCAGCTAACTTGTTGGGGACTGTGCAGCCCATGCTTGTCTTTATTTCAGTGGAGTGCTTGTCCTGATCACCCCATGCAGAAGCTTATCTCTTGGTTTCAGGAGGGGTTTCTAGTTCTTTCTGTCCCCACTCTTGACTCCAAGCATGCTGAGAATGGGGTCCGCAGGCTTGGGTAGCCATCTTGGTTGTAGTCCTTTTGGTAGGCCTCCCTGTTAGCTCAGACTGGAACTCCAGGAGCTGACAAACTTCAAGTGCAGGTTAAATAAATAATTTATAATAAAGAGGAGGAGCAAGTGCTTCATCTGGTATGCATCTATATAAACTTCTACTGTCTGTGCAGTTTCTCGCTTTTGATGTTCAAGTCATTTTCTCAGCTCCTTTTGGCACCAGTAGAAGTAGCTGGATATCCTGTTTCAGTGTTTTTCTACGCTATCTGTGTAAGTGCATTAGCTGAAAATTTCAGCCAGGGAATTGCAGCTCTCTGAATCTTGATCTATTACAGTGAAAGCTACAATTTCCTTTGCCAAGCAGTAATAGCAAGTAGAATCTGTATGTCAGTTATGGACTAACTACCAGAAAGAGATGTTTATTTTCTATAATCTACGAGGCAACTAACTTTAAGATTGACATCCCTTAACCAGGAGTAACCAATTTATTTAAAACCAAACAAACAAACCAAGGTAGCTAGGGGAAAAAATAAATCTGAAAACTCCATTCTGAAACCAGCTATGAAACAAAGGATGATGAGGTTGATCAACTCTGCCACTGGAGAAGTGCAAATGCAAAAGTGCAGAAATGTCATTTCAAGACATATTCCATATGTGACTGTGTGGAAGTCCGATGGTCTGTGCAGACAAAAGAGTGCAGAGAAACATAGAAATCCAGGGAACAGATGTGACTATCAGCAAGTCACCAAGCAGCAAGCCTGGGATCCTGAGCAATATTTTATATTGTAGTTATAGTCATTGGGCTTGCAATGAAAGCCTCACCAGGTCTTGCCAAGACACCTAAAGTGTTTAGGCATACAGGTACCGTAATAATGGTTGCAGGATAGAGAGAAGTGACCAGCAGAAATCATGCACGTTTGCTTTAGTTAGTTGAAGTGATTGGGAAAGGAGCACAGAATGCTGCTCTGGTTGGCTTGTAGATGGAATCGGCTTGTAGATGGAGCCAGGCATTACAAGGCGGACTGGATCAAGCTTTGTGATGACCAGCAAGAGAAAGAAAGAATCTCTGCTCAGATTCAGAGGATTGCTAGTGCATGAGTGTTCCCTACCCGTGGATGAGACTGTTGCTCATGCATCAGACTCAGCAGCCTTCAAAGAGCTCTTTGGCACATACACTATGCTCTGTAAAGAGCTACAGTGCCATTGACTGATTTGAGTAGAAGTGATTATTAAGTATTTTGAAGAGACTATAATTTACAAAATAAATTTTCATTAAGATAAATTGTGGAAAAGCAGTCACCATTTTGCTATAAACATATGAAACTAAAGAAATAAGTGCATATTTTGAAGATTAGCTTTGAGAATCTTGAATCCTTTTTCTTAATTTTTCTGTTAATATAATGAGACAGAATATTGGGAATAGTCTAATCTTTCTTGCGGCACAGTCACCTGCCAGAAATTGAAATATACTTTGAAATACTAAGCTATTTGGCCTCACCCTAGAAAGAAGATGTGAACTATTTCTTGCTATCCTTCTTGTAGAATTCCCCTGATTTCAGTAATTTTGGCTTGCTAATAATGCCTAAGCATACAAATCGCTTATTCCCACTGTAGGGTGCTGAAACAAGCCTCTGGTGTACGAGATACTGTTCTGAGGGGAGTACTCTTCTTTGGGAAATGCCAGTGCTGCTCTGTGAATTAGTAAGCAAAGGAAGGAAACTCAGTAGTTTTCCCCTGAACATGTGTACTTTATTGTTTGTGCTTATATATTCTCTCATGTCATTAATACTTGTCAATCATGCCACGTAAATCAATGAATAATTTCCTCACAGTAGCTAGGGCATATCTTTCATAACTTGTATGGAAACTTTCTTCCTGAAGGTCACTAAGTGCTTTACAATACAGAAGTCACTTCATTTACCACTAAAGTGCTCCCATCTCCAGGAGGGATGGGGGCATCAGTTAGATAAGTAAACAGAGTTCTGGTATTTGAGAACTGGAAAGTAATTCTCATGAGAAGCAGCAGTTTAGTTTCACTATCCACGCTTAGAAATATGCAAACGGTAAGCAGTACAAATGGTAAGGAGAAACTGATTTATAAAATTATTTGTTTTGGTTATCTATGGCGTTACCAGTGCAGTTCAGTAAATGTTTTTAAATGTGATTTTTATTCTTAATTTTGAGCTCCCAGCTCCCACTGAAGCCAATGGGTAGGCATCTAGTTGGATCAGGCCCTAAATACTAATAAACTTATTTAGAATGTCATCTTTTTGCTTCAGGAATTTTCTTAAGTACAGTTTCTAGTACAAAGAAACTTCACCCTGATTAGTATCTTTAGGATCTACTGGAATACAAATAATGAATAATAAAAATTTGTCATGTTTATCCTATTTACAGTGCATAAATATCATTACGGTAGCATTTTATCACTTGAAATGTTTAAAATCAAATATCT
Organism: Gopherus flavomarginatus; assembly: GCF_025201925.1. NCBI lineage: Eukaryota > Metazoa > Chordata > Testudines > Testudinidae > Gopherus > Gopherus flavomarginatus. The sequence continues at coordinate 102,858,361 of NC_066621.1, forward strand.
TAATTTCCAGCTAGATGTTTTTTATGTATGGATATATTTTTAGAAGAAAGCATACTGGGCAAAACCTTGGTTTCCCCATCTTCAAAATGTCAAAGAATTATTAGTGTGTTTATAATTATCTTTTTTATTTTTACTGCGAATGAAGCACATCACATTTTCCTTTTGAGTTAAAATTTCTTCTTTAACTTAAAAGCTTATATTTTCCAAAGACATTTAAAAATTAAATTCCTCCACTGAAAAACATAATATCCAGACAGAATAAATCCTTCCTATATTTCACTTTCTTAAGAAAAGAACTTCCAACTTTCTAGACACAAGGACATCAATCTCTTCCATGTGTCATTATTTTTAGGTGTAGAAGAATTCAATTTTTTTTTATAATTTTGATGGCTAACGAATGCTTATTTTTAAGCATTTTTTTTATTTTTATCAATTTAAATTTTCACAGGAAAATTTGTGTGGGTCAGACAATAATTATTTAATGACAGAACACGTTGAGATTCAAAAAGTTAGATGTTTATAACCATTAAAACACAAATTGTCAAAATATACAAAGTAAATACCCTTAAGTCAAACTCTTAATAAGTTTTCAAACAGCATTTTTCTTATTTTGTCTATCTGTACATTTTAGTTTTTATTAATGGAAATATTTTTTCATCAGTGTGTATATTTATGCAGTGAAATCAACATTTATCAATATTTACTGATAAAAATCTAATCCTTCTAAGCCTAATTATTTTTAAGCTGTAAACTAATTTTGTAAGCCTATTGAAGGCTTTTTTATTTTAATGAAGCAATTGTGATGATACACAAGAGAGTCACATGAAAAGAAAATGAATTAATTATGACTAGATTGTTACACTATGCTGAATTTGGATATGAATAATGCTGATGTGATTTGTGTTGAGTTCTTACAAATAATGTTTTGCCAGCTTAGTTGGTGAGAAACAATGGTTTCAGTCAAACTAGATGTCTTAAACTGATTCATTTGTGTTTATCTGGTCCCTGAACAGACAATAGTTTACCACTAAACACAACTGTGAACAGTTAACAGTCTTGCCTGTGGTAATGGGGGGATGGTTTAGAAGCTGAATTATTTCCCTCTGTCTATCTTAGGTATTTACATGGTGCCAATCACGGTAGTATCTGTGTGCAATACTTAACTCATTAGAGACTGCTGCTTTAATAAGAAGGGTCCTCCTTTTATCTTATCTCATTTATAATGGGTCTATCTGTCAAAGTGCAGACAACTATTACGTAAGCAAACAAGCATTCTCATGGATTGCATTTACCATTCCTTCCTTGGAAATACTTTTTGGGCGTACTTTGAAATTATTTTAATCTACCTTCTATTTCTATTCTTCTGTTTTCCTTTCTGGACTGAGTTGTTCTTAGCTTGCTGTTGGTGAAAGCCATCTCAAGAGATGGAATATACATCTTGCTCTGAACATGGTAAGATTTATGGCCATCTTGAGGTCCGGTAGAAGAGTTCCGCAATCATGGGCTTAGCTGCTGAGGGGACCCAGGACAGGCTTGTCTCATCTTTGTCACTGTTAACATAATTGTTCCTGTTGACTGTAGCTGTTATGGCAGATCATGGTCATGGAGAGAGGGAAGATCTCTTAGATAGCCACTGAAGGCCTTGAAGATCCCAATCAGTTAGTAATGGACAGAAAACCTCTGGAGCATTGGAATGATGTTTTTCACCACTCTGTGTTGTGCAGGAATAGCCTGCTGAGTATTGGACCATCTGAAGTATCTTCACAATATTTAAGATCAGCCCTTGGTGTTGTGTTTCAGTGACTGAACTCTGAGGTGATGAATGGATCATGGTGGTCAATTCTTTGTTCAGCAGGAAAGGGCACAGCCTCCCAGTCTTTGTAAAATAATCCAAGCCAGTGAACAAGGCATAGACTGGGAGCCAAGAGACTTGGGTTCTGTTCCTGGCTGTGTCATTGGCACATTTTGTGACCTTGGGCAAGTAACTTAGTTGCCCTTCAATGAAATGGAGATAACACTGTCCTTGGTAATGCACTTTGAACTGTATGGGTGGAAAAGCAACAAATTAGAAATAGCAAGGAGACATTTCTGCTATGATACTGATGTCATTTGGGAGTTGAGGATTAGTAAAGGAATCCAGGCTGGCATTCCAATTTGAATGGTGGAGATGCCCTCAACTTAGTGTGGTGTGACAGTTTTGGTACTTTCTTGAGAAGATTTTCCTTTCCCTGCTATCACCACTTCTGTCTTGCCAGAATTGAGTTTCATCTATTTACTCATATGCTTATCTTGTTCAGGCACCAGACAGTTTGGGTGATTATACTTTCTGTATTTGGAACAAAGGATGCAGGTGGAGGCAGATTGAGTCTGTGAGTATTCTGCAAGAGAGAGCTTTTTTGAGGAAACGGGGGAGGAGGTGGTTGTTGCTGTTGGATTGTTTTGGTTTTTGGTGCTTTTGCTGCCATAGAAGCAACATAAGCAGTACTGATGAAGAGCTTTTAATTCAGTTGTTCAATTTTTTATTATGAAATATATTCACCACCAGGTGTATATACAACTCCCATTATTGTGGTTAGAGTAAGTACCCTTTACAGATATTGTGTTTGTTTGAAGAATCTCCACCTGCCCCTTTTTTAGGATATCCATAGAATGTAGGAGATTTCAGAATAAATTATCCTCGTTCATCACAGTCTATAGATCACAGTAAACATTTTAAGTAATGTATTTAAATTAAAGGACTCTGTCAATTTGAAATACAGTCAGCTTCAAAAGTAAGGAAAAGTTATTTCTATTTATACACCTGCCTTGAGGCCTTCTGCCAGTTTTTGAGATTTTAAACTCACATTTTTTATAAATAGAAGTATTGTCTCCTTTGTTGCTATGTAAAGACAAACACAGACAATGGAAAAACTAACTATATACAATGGTGACAGGTTTCAGAGTGGTAGTCGCGTTAGTCTGTGTTAGCAAAAACAACAAGAAATACTTGTGGCACCTTAGAGACTAACACATTTATTTGGGTATAAGCTTTCATTGGCTAAAACCCAGTTCATGAGATGCGTGGAGTGACAAATACAGTAAGCAGTATGTATACAGCACATGAAAAGATGGGAGTTGCCTTACCAAGTAGTGGGTCAGTGCGAAAGCTTATGCCCAAATAAATTTGTTAGTCTCTAAGGTACCACAAGGACTCCTTGTTATATACAGTGTGGAAACATCGAATCTCACTATTCTCAAGGTGGTATCCAATGCACAAAGTAAGCAAGCAGGAAAAATAGATAACTTTTTTCACTAATCTTACAATTCTACTAATCCTAGGCCAATTCTCTTCTATATAAGTTTGCTTATTGCCTTCATCATAGTAGTATCTGAGAACCTTTCAGCAATGCATCAAGCAACATGACTAACATCTGTTATGTGTGGTCTGTTCTTTCTCTCATCCTCTCCTCAGAGGGAGAATTATATGTGCAGTGTACGGTATTGTTTTGTTTGGGGTTTTTTTATGTATACTGTGCTCTGTGTGTTGTATTAGTGAAGAAGAGGTTGGAAACGTGTGCCTTGAAGTTGCAATGCGACTAGATATTGTTTATAAACATAGCAGGTAAAAAAAAACCTCAGACAGAGGATACTTTTTTTTTTAATTTGTCATCTCTTCAACATGATTTATTCATAGCTGCATCTTGCTTTGACATATGTGTGACTTAGCTGCATTTTCTTTTAGAACATTGTTTCAAACCACAGCATTTTTTCCTTGCAATTAGCCGCTTTCCTCCTCTGTTTAAAAATATATTGTATAAAAGATTTGAAAAATAGATGTTAAAAATTAGGTTTATAAACAGTGATACTCAGGATTAAATGAAACTATAAACAGTCACAATTTTTAATAGAAAAGGGGTTTATTTTAAGTCTGGAAACAATTGTAAATACATCATTATAATGATTCTTTCATCAGACTATCTTGAGTATTTCTCAATGATATTGCGCTTGACAGAGGTGATCTTACGTCATACCATTCTTTGTTGGCAAACCTTTAAGTAGATACTGTATAAGACACATAAAGGCTTTTGTATATATACAGAAATGTCCTTATTTAATGTATAGGCATTTCTATGGTGAAAGTGAGGTTCAGTGAATAGGGTGCTAGACTCTGGAGTCAAGAGACAGACCTGGATTCTGGTTAAAACTTTGCCATTGACTTTCTGTGTGACCTTGGGCAAATAACTCAGCCTGTCTCTTCCTCCCTTTCTTGATCAGTAAAATGAGGATGACGATAATACTGTTCCACATTTGCAAAATATATTGATATCTACAGGTGAAAGGTATTGTATAAGTGCTAAGTATTATGTTATCATAGTATCTGAAAAAAAGCAAGTTTAAAAATATTGCTTTTTTCCTATTTAAAGAAAATATTATTTATTTGATGAAATATAAATAAGTTATTTGAACAAAAGAATATTTAGATTTTTTTTAATTTACCTTTCTTGTGCATTTTTCAGACTCATCACTAACGCTTCATAGTAGATATTGGCCTTTATAAATAGGAAACCCACAGAATCAAAACCTAATTTGCAGTGCAGACTTTTTCTGAAGTAATTTCTGTTTCTCCTGTGTAAATAATATGAAAAGCTTTTCTTAATAAGGATTCTAGTATGAGTACAATATTTATCAAAACATTTGACAGTCTCAGCAGAAAGGCTAACAAGTCAAGGAATATGGAGACAACAGCTGCTTGGGGGGGAAATTTTGGATATAATACAGTATTACAACTTTTTGTTTTATATATTTTTTCATTATCTAATATTCGCCTGCTTAATTTTGAGGAATATCTGAACAGTACGAATATCTGCAACTGACACAGTAACACAACTTGTACTGCTGGATATGCTCAGGCTTTTGTGAATTCGCAATTGCTTATCTAAATCTGAATTAGCTAAATCTTCTCCAGATCAGAATTTTTCTGAATTCACTTTCTGAATTCACTTGATCAGTTCTCACCTTTAGAGATGATCTCTCCATGTCAGCCCTGAGACTTGTAAGCAGAGCAACGTAGAGACATTTGCAGCATTCCTGTTTTGTGAATATATAGAAGACTTGTACCTCAAAGACTGCCCATTTGGCACATTTCCACTGGATTAAAATTTATAAATATAAGATTTCACTTTATGGTTGCCCTAGTATTAAATATAAAAATGCAATATAAACTCTTAGATTCTATTTTATTTTTAAATTGGTTATTTAACTTATCTAATGGCAAAATTGCTTACCAAATCCAATGTTACAAATATTTTATGGTGTCATTTCTTTCCTCTGCATGGCAGAATAAAAAGTTGTGGAGGTGGGTAACTGTAAAGCTGCCAAGCAGCACATTTTCAGAAGGTCAAATGCTTCTTCTCAATAATGTAGTTTTTCCATTCATGCTTTTTATCGACAGTCTTTGTTTCTTAAAGAACCTTCAGAGCTTTTTTTTTATTTATACAAAAACCTAGCAAAGAAACAGATGTGTCCCATATAAAATATGCAGTAAATCTTGTCTCACAAATTCTTTGCTCTGAACTTTCTGACAGAAACTGTCAAATATCCACTTTAATTCTGGTATAAAATGTTCACTTTATGTCATGGCGCCAACCACCATATGCCGGAATAAAGTCAGTAACCAGCAATAAAAAAAGGCAACATAAGCACCTTTGAAACAGTACAAGCAATCAACAGTGAGAAAGGTCTATATAAATCTATGGAGAATTAATCTCAGCTTTGCCACTATCCCGCTGTGCGTTTACAATGAGCCTCTGCTCCCGACCACCAGAAGTGGCTTACTTTGCAAAAGGAGTGTGTCCTAATGAGGGGAAAATGCGTGAAAAGGAATGCAGTAGGTTTTAAACCCCTATCCCTTGGATCACCTAGAAGAGCATGTCCTAGTGTGTTCAAACATGTGCGGCCACTACACATCTCGCATCGCTATATTTTAGCTGATCATGTGAAACCAATCTTTACTAAGCTCAATCAGCAGAAATGACTTCAGCTTCATAAATCATTGTTATCATCCCACAGGAGGAGGTAATGGTATGGTTTTTCTCTTCTAAAACATTTCAAGCCACTGGTTTCACAAGCTTTTCTGAAATTAGTTTAATTCCATTTGTACAATTACCCATTCTTTACCCACCAGATTGACTGTTGCCTCTGTCTTCCAATTAACGTATTATTTGGATATTTACATCTACCTTATGTTTTAGAGAAGACCTATTTCTATTGATACTAACAATAATTCATCATGCATTTGAATGTATCACCCTCGCTATAAGAATGTGCTGATCCTTAAAGTTTTCACTTATGCTTACAACAGAAGATTGCAGTTATATTACATCTGCCTCGTTTATTTTCCCAAACAGAGAACAGCTTGATTTTAACCTTATTTTGTTTTAAAGAGATTAGAACTAATTTTCCAGTTCTGTAAACTGTTTGGATACACTTAATCTTCTCAAAGAAATTAATCTACATAATCACATTGGAATTAGACCACAGCATTATGTAGTTGATAAGTTAACAAAATTAAATTAAAGGTTGAATATATTTCTATTATACTTAAGTACTAACAGCCTTTAAAAACTATTTACTTTCTGGAATAACAAGAAGAGGGAGTAGCTGATTAATGCCAGCTTACTTGCATTTCAACAGAGTGCAGTTTTAACCAATTTAAGTGAAAGAAGAGTTTGCAGAATTTGATTCTGACTCTTACTATACAATTAATTTTAATAGCTGCAGAATATGGGAATAGAGAAATACAGGATTCTAATGTTAGTCCTGATTTTACTGAAGTGAGGATCATTCTGTGTTCAAGTTAACTGAATAAATAGCCTTCATTATATTTAAAAAGATATTTTTCAGAATATCAATACAAGCACCAGTTAAAGAAAACCTCTAATTTAAAAAAAAATATTTTAGACAGGAAGTTGAGTAAATACATTATATAAATTTCTTTCTTTCTTGAGCTAATCTTTTTCAAGAAGGGAGCTATTTATGTTAAAAGATATCGGAATAATGAATGAACATCATGGAATAACTAGCTCAGTAGTTCATGGCTCTAAAGTTCTAGTAAACTGACCTTAAACACTTCTTCCGGCAAATTTATAGACAGCATTACCACGTTTAAAACAAAGCATAATTTCTTAGTTTCTTTTTTATTACCTCTGATAATAAACACTTTCTCTAATGCATATTGTTTGAGTGTGTTCTGCAATGTATACAGAGTGTATATTGGTGTAATGTATACAGGTAACTACTATTCTTTGGTAATATTAAGAATACTGAGCAGTTTTATAGTGTTCTGCATGTTCAACAAATAGTCATTAGTTCTCACAACACCCTTTTTGTGTAGGAAGGTGAGTGATATTAATTCCATCATATGGATAGTGAAACTATGTTAGAGAAATTAAAGCAACTTGTCCAAGGTTGTGGAGAGACTGTTAACAAGAGAAAATTTTGTACGTGTTTTTTACATCAGGTGCAGCAGCACTTGTTTTTAAAAACAATTTATGTATTAGGGTAGACGAAATGAAACTGTTTTCAAAACCAATTCAGAAAAGCATAGTTTAAACCTGGTGGAAGCAAGTCTAAAAATATTTTTGAACGGTTTCAGTTTGTTTATACTAGCAATTAAACTATTTTGAAGACTGATGTTAAAAATGTGTGCAATATTTTTTATGTGGACAAAGCCAAATCATCAGGCAGAGGGCAAACAGAATTAGAACCCAGGTCCTTCTGCCTACAGTTGTGTGCCTAATTCATTAGAGTGTGCTTTCTCTCACAAATGGGACATATCAATTATAACTGTTATTTTATACTTCAAATGTGTTTTTAATTGGCAGAGATCATAACTATTTGAGAAAGATTTCAATTATTTAAAAAATCCATTTTAAACCTACAACTAAGCCAAAGAAGTAGATTTATCTTCAACTGAAGCATCAAGAGTAACTGAAATCCAACAGTTCAAAGACCAGAAGGGACCCCTATGATCATCTAGTCTGACATCCTGTATAACACAAGCCATAGAACTTCCCCCAAGTCATTACTGTTTGAACTACAACATGTCTTTTTTTAAAAATAACCAATCTTGATTAACAAGATGCCAGTGATGGAAAATCCACCACAACCTTTAATACATTCTTTCAAGGGTTTATTACTCTCACAGTTTAAAATGTGTGCCTTATTTGTTTGTGTAGCTTCAGCTTCTAGCCACTGGATCTTCTTATACCTGTGTAAAAATAGTTGTTTGTGCACACAGTTTTGCATACCTAAAATAATTCTCCCAGTTGTGTGTGGCATATCACGTTTTCCCAAATGTCAGGGAGAAATTGTTGTGCTCAGTTGCAAATTGATCAATGCTTTCTTGCTCATAAATGCAGTAACGTTTATTAACATTTACTTCCCACCCCCTCCAAAAAATATTGTTTAAAAGTCAGATTTTGTTTTCTAAATAAGAAGATTCATGACTGGATAACTTTTTTTTTTTTTAGTTTACGTCACTGAGGAATAGTCTGAATGTATTAGTCTGATAGGCTAGAATACATTCAAGATATATAATGTAGATATGATGAAGAACTGATATGTAATTTCAATGCTACCTGTTCTAGTTTGAGTTTAAAAACTTAGTTCCAATTCAGTAAATTATCCGAAGAGAATTAATCAAATAGTGAACAGCAGAAAAACAAATATTAAGAACCTGTAAGTAAGTAAATTTTTCTTTTTCTTCCTTTTTTTTTTTTTTTTTTTTTTAAATATTACATTTGAAGCCATAGGATAGGAACTATCTGCATAGGAATGGTGAGGGTTATTACATTAAATAATCTGCAGCTATCTCAAGTTTAGTTGTGATCTAGTCAAATCTGAAACATTGTACATAGTTGGATCTGGTCAGTATCTAAATGGGAACCTCTCAGAAACAAACAAACAAAAATAAAAGTTTTAAAAAATCAGATGTAAGTTTTCTCTAATGTTTGTTGTATTCACTAGTAGAGTCTAGTCTTAGCTAGTAAGCTTTCTAGAGTAGGGCCTGTATCTTCCTGTTTGTATAGTACCTAACTCAATGGTACACATAAATAATAATGAGAATACTGAAGAAAATCAAGTCTTTCCACAGGCAGCACTAGAAATACAGATTATCTAACATTTCTTTTTCTTCCAGTATCTCCTCACAAAAAATCCCAGTATCTCCTCACAAAAATCTCTGAGTTTTCTGGCACTTGTTAATTTAATTAATACCCATTAGGTAATTCAGAATGAGTTTATTTTGTTGATTTCATTTGATATTTTTGTTTTACTTTTCTGGTGTGAAGTAACAATAATCCTTTTCTATAACTGATCCCACTGTTATTTCTGAGCGCCTCTGTGTCCTGTTGTTACTGTATGTCTTCTAAGTATGGTGTATTAAGTACTGTGTCCTGTAAAAGAAAAGTGAATGTCTTCTGAAGTTGGATGAATCCCATGTGAAGTATAAAATCTCCATTTGTCTCATTAGCAAAACTGAGTTTCTCCATTTGTAACAATACGGTAACATCCACTTCCTTAGTGGGCATCCTATTGGTCTATATCTATCATGCTGGGTTTTTAAAACCCAGTATATTTAAATTTAACAGTATAAAAAATGCAGAGGATATTCTAATTCCTCTTCCTACTTTCTGTTTTTAAATCCTAATGCCTTCAGATGTGTACTCATAAAAAATTGCTCAATTGCACTTGAAATACTTGTAAATGTTTTTTAAATAATTGTTTCCCATTCATTAGTTTCAAGAAATTTATATTTTCATAAGCACCAGACATTTTAATTTGAACATTTCTTGTTTGTTGTGGTATCAGAACCGTCAGCCTCTAGCAGTTATTCACTATATTCACTGTCCTTCATATTGTACTTGTCAACAGTGAAGTAGATTATTAGTAAAAAGGATTAAAGGAACCTACATAAAATTTTGTTTAAGAACATACTGCATAAGCTTTCTAAGTCATATACAATTAACTAGCATCAGTTAATTAATATACACACTGTATCTCTTAGGTTGGTTGAAAACTAGAGATGGTCCATGGTGGTGATGATAAATCAAAGTGGTTGAGTAACTTTGGCTGATGCGAAAAAAATAACCATACCACTAAATGCTGACTTACATGGAGTAAAAATAGTAAACCTGCCAAATTAAAAAAATATCGGATCTAAATTATTAGGAGTCATACCATACAATTAATCTATTGGTACACGTGTTTAAAATGACAGAAGGAAGCACAATATAATTATTCTGTAACCAAAGTGATTAATTTCTGATTATGGGACTGTGCCCTGAGCATGCAATCCCACTCTGTTATCATGTCTCCTTCCCTCACCCCCACCCCCAACTAGTACTGAATTCTAGCATTTTTTTCTTAGGGATAGAGGTAAGGGTTGATCCCTCCAGGCCTGGGGGAAAGGAAAAAGACTTCAGGCAGATCCATAAAGGGACTTTTAAGCACCTCAGTCCCAGTTTTAAGCACTACTGCAATACACAAAACACCCTCCCAGCTGCCATCTAACCCTGTGGTGCCTGAACTCACATGGTGCCTAAGTTTCTGCCTCTGGGCACTCACACTGCTGCCTCACTCTAGGGGTATGTTCACACTTATAATGCTACAGTGGTGTCACGGTCACTTCAATGTAGACACTTACTACAGCAATGAGAGGGGTTTTCCCATTGCTGTAGTTAATCCACCTTCCCAAATGGTGATAGCTAGGTTGAAGGAAGAATTCGTCCATCGACCTAGTGCTGTCCACACCAACGGTTAAGTCGGCCTAACTGTGCCTCTCAGGGATGTGGATTTTTCACACCCCTAAGAGACATCACGACGCTGATGTAAGCTTTCAGTGTAGACAAGCTCTAGGTGTTCAGATGCCTGTCCCACATCTAAGCCCCAGTGTGATCCACAAATCGGAAGAAGATAAGTGGAGGATCGCCTATCTTCCCTTTGTGGCCTGGTCCGGTAGACATGCCCTGAGCCTAACTCAATGCAAAATGGCCTTGGGAAGGGACAAAGGAGGAGGAAGAGGAAGAGGCAGCTTCCTTTGTAACTTTTAGCCCAGTGGTTAGGATACCTACCCAGGGTGTGGCAGTCCTCAGTTCAGTTCCTCCCTCTGCCTGATGAAGGGAAGGGATTTCCCATCTCTTGGGTGAGTGCCTTAGCCAGTGAACTACAGAGTGATTCTCTCTCTCTCTGGCCCAGTTAAATGCAGTTCTTTAATTAAGTGGAATGCTTCAACAAGAGATATATGGAGAGACCCACATCAAACTATCCCAGTATTCCAGTGGCTAGAACATTCCCGCCCCCCAAGAGATGGGAGTCCCTGTTTTAATCCCTTCTCAGCAAGCAGAGTGGGGAATTGAACTAAGGCCTCTCAAAACTCAGATGAGTTCCCTAACCAGTGGGCTAAAGATTGTAAGGGAGGCCTTAGCCTTAACCACCTTCTCCCCGTTTTGTGTGGAGTTAGGTGCTTGCTTAACTAATTATCACAATAAACTATGTAGGCACCTAAGATGCCAGAGTCTAGAAGAGGGGTTCCCAGCTACACAAAGTGCAAGCAGAGATAGGTACCTCCTTGCAGCCTAGACTTAGGCATCTAAGTCCATGAGAGGAGTGTGGGTTCAGGACACATTCCTCTTGTCAGTATCTCCCATTGGTTAGGTTTCGGTGGCTCCCTGCGAAGCATGTTGGATTTTGTGGATTGCATTCTGGGGTTCCTGTCTCTCCGAATTCATTGTGTGGGGAGCCTAGGCACATAAATTCAGACTTTATGGATTCCATTGTTGTTCCTGTGATTTTCTAGGCACCCAAAAAAAGTGCCTAGATGCCTGAGTGTTGCAAAGTCTAAATCCCTTCTGGATCCAGCCTTCTAGCATAGCTGCCTTCTCAGCAGATTCAGCTGATCGCAGCTCCCACTGGCTGCAGTTTGCAGTCCCAGGCCAATGGGGGCTGCGGGAAGCCACGGCCAGCACATCCCTCGCCTGTGCCGCTTTCTGCTGCCACCATTGGCCTGGGACAGCGAACCGCAGCCAGTAGGAGCCATGATCGGCCAAAGCTGCCGATGCAGCAGATAAACAAAGTGGTCCAACCCGCCAGAATACTTACTCTGGTGAGCAGCGTGCCAGAGGTTTCCGACACTTGACTTAAACCAATGTAAAATAAGTCTAGTCTAAACCAGAATATGTATCCACACAACCTTTTGCACTGTCATAAAGCGGCCCTGCTTGTAGCGCTCTCCTACAGCACAGCAGGCTCGCCTGCCTTGGTTTCTCTCTTTTACAGTCCCATGAAATAATCCACAGTCTTTCCAAGTATAAATATGGCCCTTGTGGGGTTAATTTATTCATAGGGGCCAACTCTGTGAGTGCTCCAGGGCTGGAGCACCCACAGGGGAAAAAATGGAGGGTGCTGAGCACCCACCAGCAGCCTCCTCACAGCACATCCCACCCGCCAGTTGGCCCTGTGGATCAGCGCCTTCCCCTCCATACCCGCGCCTCCTGCCCACCACAAACAGTGGTTTCGCAGCATGCAGGAGACTGGGGAGGAGCGAGGAACTGGCGCGCTCAGGGGCGGAACTGGATGGGAAGAGGCCAGGTGGGGGTGGAGTGGAGGGCGGGAAGAGGCAGAGTGTGGGTGGAGCATTATGGGAAGGGGTAGAGTGGGGCAGGGCCTCGCGTGGGGCTAGGGGGTCTAGCAACTCCCGGCACTTTGGCAAGTCAGCGCCTGTGAATTTATTACAAAAGTTTCATACACATAATCATGAGAAGAGTCCTACAACCATAATCTAGATTTCCTCCAGCATAGTCCAACAGTACATACAATATACAGTCTCAGCATCTCAGTCCCAGCAGTAAGAGAGGTTTTCCCCAGCCAGTAAACCAGGTGCTTTGAATGTCAACTTCCCTGGAGTGCAACCACTGGAGTGCAACCTCGTTTTTTCCCAGTGGCAATCCTCACAGCTTCTCTGCTGGGAGCATCCTAACCAGTGAAGCACCCCTCACTCTCCTTGGCCTCTCACGGTTTGGGTCCAGCTGGCTGACTCTGTAGATGTCAAGGGAAAGCCCCTTCACTGTTCTCCTGTCTTCAGCCCTCTCTGGCCCTTGGCTCTGGTTCTCCAGCTTAGAACCAGCAGGCAATGCTCCTCTGCTGCCCCTTCAGCCCTGCTCTGGCTTTGGGATGCCAGCCAGCAAATCCCTCCTACTGCTCTCCTGAACTTCTGCCTTCTCCCAGGTCCCAACCATACAATCTCCTATACAATTCCTCCCTCTTCCCAGGGAGGGCTTGCAGCAAGCTTTCTCCTCTCCACAACTTCCCCACAAAGACCTTTGTCAGTTTCCTGCCTGATTCTCTCCAGGACACTCTGACCTTTTATGTCCCCCAGGTGTTGCCCCACCCTTTTAGTTGGCCAACTGCAGGTACCTGCTCTAGCATAGAGGTGCTGGTCCTATTGCTTGTACTGGGGCCAGCCATCCTGTGGCACACTGTATTAACCACATTGGTTTAAAAGCCAATTTAAATTAAACCAATCTAACTTAATTTTGTAGACAAGCCCTTAATCAGTTTTAATTCAAACCTTTAGCTGTTTGGATGTACGTTTATGTGGACAAATATTTTGGATTAAGAGTGATTTATTTTGATTTAATTTAAATAGTTAAAATCAACTTAAATCCAAATGAGACACATTTAAGCTGAAATAAGAGTGTCTACACACAAGCTTGCAGAATAACAAAAGCTGTGAATTAAAAACAGTTTTTGCCTTCTCTCTATGCAGCAATACACTAGTTTACCTTGTCAGTTTTTAAACGGTTTAGTTAAATGGATGTAAACCCTTGTGTAGATATCTTTATTTTAGTTTAAGAATGGTTCAGTTTGGTTTATCTTAATTCAAACTGAATATAAGCAAGTTTATCAAATCTACGTAATCCTAGTTGAAACCAAAATAAAAGCATTCACAATGTTTTTTGCACCTGTTAAACTAAATTGGCTTAAAATCATATTTTAGGGCTGGTCTACACTTAAAATTTATCCAAACCCCTGAGTGCTGTAACTATGGTCACCTAATGCCTGATATAGACACAGCTAGGTCTACAAAAGAATGCTTATTTCAACCTAGCTACATCACTTGGAGAGATAGAGTTCCTACAGTGATTGAACAACTCCTTCCATTGACACACTCTGTGTCTACTCTATGCATTTACAGCGCCATAAGCCAGGTCTACGCTACAGACCTGTGGCTGTGCAACTACATCACTCAGGGGTGTGAAAAATCCACACTCTTGAGCAATGTAGTTAGACTAACCTAACCACCCCATGTAGACAGCACTATATCAACAGGAGAGCCTCTCCCGTCGGTATAGCTTCTGCCTCCCTGGGAGGTGGATTAACTATGTCAAAGGGAGAAGCTCTCCCATCGATGCAGGAGCGTCTTCATTTAGGCACTACAATAGCACAACTGCATTGGTGCAGCTGTGCCAATGAAGTCTTTTAAGTGTAGCCCTGCCCATAGCTACAGCACCATAGCTATGTTTCAACAATGCTAGTAGTAGTATAAGCATAGCTTTAAATTAAACCAGTGCAACTTTCTTGTGTAGACAGTAGCCTTTTTAGTTACTTCAGTTCCAGTTTGTGTGCAAACAGCTTGTCTACATAAGAGCGTTGCACTGGTCTAACTTAAATTGGTTTAAAATTTAAAATTGGTGCAAAGTCCTTTGTAGACACTCTTATTTTCATTTAAAAATGGCTTCTTTCAGTTTATCTGAACTGGTAAAGAATCAGTTTAAGCCAAATTGATATATTCCAGTCATCTCAGCCCAAAATCAGAGTGTACACACAAGGCATTTTATCTGTTTAATTACATTGGTTTAAAAACAAACTTTTAGCTAAATGGCTGCAAGTTTAAGTCAAAATTCATTGTAATGCAAAAAAGAAGTATTTCAGGACTTTTAGTCCACTTCACTATGGCTTCGTCTACACTTAAAAAAAATCTATAACCGTATTTTATCAACAGGCTTCAGGCCTACTAATGTAGGCTCTACTATAGTGAGGTCTCTTTGGACAGGATCAAGACAGAGTTATTTATCTCTGTGTTGTTAAAACTTCTGAGTCCTGTTAACGCTAGCACTTACACCAGTGAAGCTGCACTATTGCTGGTATAAGTACAATTTTTTCTAGTGCAGATTCCTGTAGGTGGAATTTTGCTCTATCCAAATTAAACTGTACATCGAACATAGACGAAGCAGGCAAGTTTTTGAAAAGTGGTTAATGATCTGGGGTGCCTCCATTTTAGAGTTTGAGAAACCTTTTCAGAAAGTACAAAGCCTCCACTTCTGAACATCAGGCTACTTTTAGTATCTCAAATGGATATTCAGCAACTGAAGCACCCAAAATCACTTGTCGCTTTTAAGAATCTTGGCCATGGTTTTTAAAAACAAGTATACTGTACATTATAATTTTGGAACATATATGTCCAGTTTGCCAGCTTCCTAAACAAAGTGTAATATTAGTGTGAAATGGGTGAAGTTATTAACTACTCCTTAGTGTCTATTCAGCAACATCCAATGGTACGTCCTGTAAGAACAGATTAAGGGTATATCTACACAGCACTTTCATCATTAAAATTTTTGTTTGGGGTGTGAAAAAAACACAAACCCCAAATGACAAAAGTTTTACCGATGAGAAGTGCCAGTGTGGGCAGTGCTTCATCAGTGGGAGATGCTGTCCCAGCAATGAAGCTGCTGCCTCTTAGTCGGAGTGTTTTTATTTTCTCACAGGGAGAGCTTTCTCCTGGTGACAACGAGTGGCTTCACAGTGCACCTTATAGCAGCATGGCTGCAGCAGCAAAGATGTACTGTTATAAGGTGTGCAATGTAGATGTAGCGTTAATCTTACAAGTTTTAGTCTCTAATAATAGAGGAAACTTAGATAAATGAATTATTTTTACAATGGAAATAAAAATAGTAATTTGCATTACCTGGGAAGAAGTTGCGATATAAAATGGCTAAGGCTATGATTTTGTCATGAATATTTTTAGTAAAAGTCACGGACAAGTCACGGGCAATAAATAAAAAGTCACAGAAGCCCGTGACCTGTCCTTGATTTTTACTAGAAGCATCCCTGACAAAATGAGGAGGGAAGATCCAGCACCCTGCTGCACCCTCTCCCCAACCGCCTCCACAGTGGCTGGGAGCTGCAGGGACCCGATTGCCCAGTGGCTGGGAGGGGTCCCCCACTACCTTGCAGAGCTCAGAGCTGCTGGGGGGGCTCTGCCAGTGGTGGAGTCTGGGGAGCTTCAGGGGCCGCCAGCCACTGAGCTGCTCCGGAGTCCCTCTGCCTCCCACAGAGGTCGCTGGAAGTCATGGATTCTGTGACCTCTGCGACCTTTGTGACATAATCTTAGCCTTAAATATGGTGCACTAGCTATCTTAAACATTACTTTCAAAATCTCAGTATTCCCTACTGAAAAAGTCACTTATTAAAAATATGAGCCATGGCTGAAAAGTAATGAAATGTTTATTGGTATCTGTAATATGCAAGCCATCAAACCTGAACATTAAAAAAGTGTACTATAAAGAATAATTTAAAACAAAATACAATAGTCAGACTCTTATTTAAAATACCAGTATTTTTCCATTTGCAGCTAAAGAAGAACATAAGACAGAAGAGAGCTGTTTGGAAAATGCACAAAAAAGGTAAGTTCTCCAGTCCTTTCAAACAGATATTTGACCAAAATGAAATATGTTATTGATCCTAGGAATTCAACAGGAATTGAATAGGAAAGGCTACTGTAGTTCAAAACAGTACTCAGTGTCATACTAGGATGTGAAACAAGTGATTTGAACCTAGTAATCTACTGAATATGCAGTTTTATTTTTTTTTCATCAGTGAGTTGAATCTTGGTCTCTCAGAATAATTTAATAAATAATTCACTGCTTTATTCAGTGAAAATGTATTGAGATGCCATTTTACTCATACACCATCTAGATTGCAAAATAGACCATACTAGAAGCTTGTAAAATTTAAAAAATGTTAATGTAAGAGCATTTACCCATGTCATATTTTGGTAAGGGGAGGCAGGCATAGGGAGGAAAAGTCAGTGAAGTTGATAGTTTCAAAATAGATCACAGATTGTAATACTTGTTAAGTTTTGTTCTACTTTCCATGTTGCTGTATGCTAGCTATACAGCTATTTGTAAATGAGCTGAATGAGGCAAATTTTAGTTGTTAGCATTTTTAGTAGCTTTGTGGTGACGATATTGTCTGGCTCTTGTACATGAAAAATGTTAGATTTATTCTTATCTATAAAAACTACAGTTTTGGCTTGTCATATTCTTTGAGGGGGTTTTGCAATATTCAAATAAGATTCAATAAGCTCTGACTTGTTTAGGAGAATAGAGTTTACATAGGATAAAAGATTTACTTTTCTTCAGAAGTTTTGAAGGGCACACATAAAAAACCCAAGTAATAGACAACATCAGACATAACATCTCTAATCTGGAAAAAGTACCATAGATACTTGTTCATAAGCCAAAACGTTTTGGTAAAAAACTGAAGCATCAAAGAGCAGGGGTCGGCTTATCAATGGGTCTACACCAAAAGTTGACGATTTTGAGCTGTATTGAATTGAATAATACATTGTCATTAGAGATCAGAGGTTGACAAACTTTGGCTCCCGGCCCGTCAGGGTAAGCCACTGGTGGGCCGGGATGTTTTGTGTACCTGGAGCATTCACAGGCACAGAGCCCCACAGCTCCCACTGGCCACAGTTCGCTATTCCCAGCCAATGGGAGCTCTAGGAAGTGGCAGCCGGCATGTCCCTTGGCCCACGCCGCTTCCCGTAGCTCCCATTGGCTGGGAATGGCAAACCGCAGCCACTGGGAGCTGAGGGTCTCCGTGCCTGCGGACACTCCAGGTAAACAAAACATCCTGGCCCTCCAGCAGTTTACCCTGATGGGCCAGGATCCAAAGTTTGCCAACCCCTGAAATATAGGGTCGACTTATGAAAGGGTCCCACAGTTTTTGCCATTTTTACCTATCCATCTTGGGGGGGTTAGCTTATAAACAAACAGGATAATGAACGAGTATATACAGTATTTAGCCAAAAATTGTATGTGCAAGGCCATTATTACAAGCAAACAGCGAAGCACAGGTATATTGCAATGCTTCTTGTCTCACTTCCAAGCCTAGAATTATCTCTTTGGGCAAGTGCAGCCAGATCTTCAATGTCCAAATGAGGTTAGGAGCTTGTCTTAACATATCATCTGAAAGACAGGTGTAGATTTGTCAGTATAAATTTTGTCCTGATGAGAAATAGCATATTCATCTTTATTGTAGCCTCCGTGTGTGTGCATTGTTTTATATGCTCATCTTGCAGGCTTGAGATGTATATCTGATATACAAAATTTGAAAACATAGCATTTGAGAATGCTTTCGTCTAAAACTGGTCAGAGTTACTGTGTCTCTTTTTTTCTTTTTCTCTCATGACTAACTGAAATTTTACATACAAGAATTTTCTGTTTTCCTTCTTACAATGCATTCAAATCTACTTCTGGTGTTATATTTGCTATCAAATCATTCAGTTACAATTGTTGTATCTATGTAGCTCTAAAATAAAAGCCTTGCTGCTCTGAGTTTAAAATGATGGATGGGTGTTTACTAAAGTATTCCCATCTGTAGCTGCTAATTATTCTTTTCAATGTCCTAATATTAAGTGTGGAGATTGAAGGTTCTTTTTGCTTTTGTTAAGGTTGAATCAGTTTTCTTTCCAAATTAAAAATATCTGTCAGGGTAGTTTTGCTGATAATGATTAAAAACAATGTCATGGCTTAACAGTAAAGGCAACATAAGAAAATCTTTCAAGAGAATTCACTTTTCTTGAAACTCCAACTACATTTGGGGAAAGGGAAGTAATATGCTTGTTAACATCTATCGATGGTTTTTAGGTTCCTGTATTCAAGAATTAAGCTTTTTAAAACAAAAGGTTTTTTAAAAATTGTACATGGTCTACAACCAATAAAATTTAAGTTCAACAAATGGCCTTCAACTCATCTTTGGGCAGATATCTCATCCCGTATTAGCGGATTCATTTACATAGATCCACATTATGGGATAGATTCACAAAAGGACTTAGGCGCCTAACTGACACTTTGGACACATAAATCCCAGAATTAGGTCCCACTGGAATTCACAAATCCCTCATTCAGCTGCCACCAAATCCTGTAGGTGCCTAAACTCACAAAGAGCCTTTATGTTTGTAGTAAAATTTCCCTGGGCACCTATGTTTCTGTCAATCTGCATAACACAGCAACTCCACACCAGGTGTCCAGACACATGTCCCAGAGTGATTTACAAACTGGGGAAAGACAGGCATTTCTCTGTCTAACTCACTTCCAGGGTCCGATCTGGTAGGCAAACTCTTAGTACATTTAGTGGCTTGGGCCCCTATAGGTGAGCATACACTAAACAGCCTTCCCCAACCCCAGGATTTCTTTCAGTAACAGCATAGGCACCTAACTCTAATAGAGGGTTTGCAACTGAGAATCCCAAGTGCCTCCCTGAAGCTTGGATTTAGATGTTTATCTCCAAAAGAAGGATGGGGCTTAGCACTCACTCGTCTTGGCATCTCCCATTGGCTAGTTTAGGTGAAGAGCTACCCAGCATGTTGGATTTTGTCAATCTCGTTCTGATGCACCTTTCTCCCTCTATTCTTTGTATAGGGAGCCTAGAGGCCTAATCCAGGCTTTGAGAACTAAGCATGGTGATGCTGAGTGTTGCCACACCTAAATTATCTCTCTGTCTAGCCCCATGTGTTTATATGGAAATTCCAGGGTTAAGGCTGAGTTTTGCACTTAAAGCAGGGCTTTAAACACTTTGCTATGTGTGAAGAATACAGAGTATCTTCCTCAAAATTACAGCAGTTACTCTGGGGAAGCCAGAGCATATATTGTAACTGCTTTGCAAAATAAAGCAACTTGAAATTCAATTGAACCGGTCAGTATACTTTGGCTATTTGTGCTTCTGCAGAGTGGCATTGAGTAGCAAGAGCACAGTGGTGAATATGAACAAGAGTTAAAAATTATAAAATGATTTAAGGTTAATAATTCATATCTTCAAATCATCAGAATTATGGGAGAGGGTGGGAGTGAGTTGGGAAACAGAAAAACAAATAGCTGATGCATCTTTAAAAATCAGTTTAGCATAATCTAGGATCACAGATTCTAAAATGCCTTAATCAGAATTAAAAGTTGATAACATGGTATTGCTACAGGGCAGAGTTAAGGAAATCTGGTTGCCCTAACTGTACATCTCCTGCTAGGGGAGCTGAGGCAGGAGCAAAAGCAGAACCGTTACAGGAGCGAGACAATTCCTTCTAAGTTTCCACCTTCATACAGCACCAGTTGCATTAACACAGTTCCCTACCTCAGGCCCAAAGTAAATTCCTGTCCTATCCATCCATCCTCAACATTTCCACTGAATCCCCCCACCTTCTCCTCTTCCCAATTTCATCCTCTATCACCCCTCCCTCCTACATAGCCCTGCTCTCACCTACCTTGTGCCTTCTGCTGCCCAGTCTGCCTACAGGCTTTCATAAATAACTATTACCTATTAAAAGTGAATAATAGATCCTTTCAACTACATCCTTTCATATCCTGGAGGATTACTTGGCACATTTTCCTACAGATTTTTAAAATAATTAAAACAAACCTGTTTCCCAGATAACTAAAACCAATCAGCCAATTGCAAAGTAAGGGTCAATTTATCAGTACCTCTAGCTGCTTTGCTCTGCAGCAGAATGGTGCAAAGCAGATAGAATGTAACTGGGAATCTCACCCTAATAGTTAAAATGATTTTTGAAATGATTTAAGGCTGATATTGCATGGATTCAAATCATTACAAATATCTCGTGGTAGGATTTTCTTTGTTTACTGTTCGTGTATGACCTTTTGAATAGGTTAAAAAATGCAAAGAAACTCTGAAACAAAAAACTGTTAACATGGAATTAAGGTTGAAAGTCCATAACAGTAATTTGTGATAAAATACATCACAGGTAAACAACTTAAACACCCAGGACTCTGTCATGTCATATATAACTAGCAATAGATCAGTACAAATAAAATTAGACTGTATAAAATTTATCTTAATTTTATACTTTTAAATTCTAAAGACCCTGGGCCAGACCTTTAGCTGGGGTGTACTGACATATCTCCATGGTCTTCAACAGAGCTATGCTCATTCACACAAGCTGAGTGTCCAGATCTATGTTTTCTATTGGTAATGGGGAATTACTATCTCTTTGTTAATTTAAATAACTTGTAGATTCTATGGTTTCAGGTTGGACACCTCATAATCATGATCATGGAATCAATTACCTGTTTATCTATGAAATATGATACAATAATGGTTCAAATGCATATTGCACAATAACTTAAAACACCACAAAACTATGTTCAACAGGAAAAGAGTTTTTTAGAAATACTCAAATACACTGCAGAAATGCATTAGCTGTAATATAGAATAGTAAAGTATTACAACACTGGCAATAAAACTAGCCTATTATTACTGCTTTTATCAGCATACTAGCCCCCTGAGAAGGTATGAATCGCTTTCATTGTGTTATCTCTTTGCAAACTAGCTATTGGCACTGACTGTGGCATTTGTGCTGCTGCACTGAGATCCATTAGTACCTGAAAGTCTCTAAACTAGAGATCAGGTGACACTTGATTTCCTTTTTGGTGATAATTATTTCTGGTTTGGCATACAACTCTCCTGTCGGCCTTTAATCAGAAAAATAACACCAAAATAGCTCCCCTTTCAGCTTTGCAGAATAAAAATGTTAGTTAATAAGTTTAACTTGAAATTCAGGTAAATAAATTATGATTATTAAAAGTGAGTGCCTTTGCTTTCCGTATATGACATATGTCAATGGTGTCTTATGCACACACACAAAAATTATCCTCCTAGGAGAAAAAAGTAGGTGTTGGAAGGTTAGTTACACTTGGCATGAATTGCTGCTATGGTTTCCAAAGTTAAGGGGAAGTTATGGTAATTATCAGCCTTGGCTACTGAGTCAGGAACCTGCCCTCAGGAAAACTAAGCTTCCCCAGTGGATTTTACGTGTTGACAGGTTTTTTTCCCCTGTAGCTTTGAAGAAACAGTGGGATACTTTGGGATAAAGCCAAAGTCTGGTGAGAAGGAGATCACACCAAACTACGTTTTCACTGTGTGGTATGAGTTCTGCAGTGACTTCAAGACCATTTGGAAACGAGAGACTAAAAACATTTCCAAAGAAAGGTAAGGTTCTAATAAAGTCATTAATACTATTTCAGATGTCTGGGAAACTGTTCCTTCTCAGCCAAACAAATTATACTCCCATATTTCACAGGCATCATTGTTTTCTTTCAGATCAAATGGGCATCAAGGAAAGATTATTTCCTCAGGGTACGCAGGAAAATTCACCAAAGGCATGCTGTCCCCACACAAAGATAAACACATATAATCTGATAAATTACACTTTCTTAACCCCTTCCAATTACTAGCTAGTAAAATGAAAAGGGAGCTATGCTAATTTGTAACAGATTGCTTCTCTGTGTATTTTCATGTTGAGCTAGTCTAAATGAGGCGATATTGCTGTCGCAGACAGTATGGACAAATAAAAGTGAATGCTTTTCCAGTTAATATACTGCACTTGCATCAAAGGGAAGCCCCTGAGATTCAGGCCACACTTAGCACAGTGTTGAAGCCCCACACTGAATTTACAGCACCACTTCTGACTGTTGGTATCCTGCTGAGGACATCAAACTGCATGCCGCTAGATCTCACCACAGTCTCCTGATTTTATTAGTTTGAGTAAAAAAATAAAATAAAATAGAAACCCCACAGTTCTAAGCCTGATTTAGAAAAAGAGAGAGAGAGGCTGAATTCTTTTTTTAAAAAACAGAGGAAAAAATCTGTTGTATGCAAATACTCCATGGTGACCACATATTTTTGCATTGAAAAAGTACTGAATGGGTTGTAGTACACTCAGGCTTCAGAAAAAATGTTTAACTCATTTTCAGTGCAAAATATATATCTGGGTGCATGTTCCAAATTCAATTCGGTGAAATAAGAAAACATACTTCTGGAGAACATATTGGTGAGAGTAGTAAATGCACTAGTGCTTAGGTTGTTCATTTTGCTCTACCTCACAGTGAATTGTTGGATTGACTAGTTGGTATTGAATAGGTAAAAGCCAACTTTTAAAGACATGTCAGAAAAATCATAAATTCCCAAATATATTTAAGCCCTATGAATATTTTTCAAATCTGGTGTTAATTAACGATAATACAGTTTTTAAAAACTTAAATAGTATAACATTCTGGATCATTCATTTAACAGCATAAAAAATAAAATTAAAATTTTTACATCATGTAACATGTACAGGGGTATCCTTTATATTTGCTTGTGGCTGATTTGACAGGTTATACATCTGAAACTGTATAAAATCAATTGGCATTTAGCAGACTGCCATAGACTTCCACAATACAATAGCTGGATGTATTTTCTGTCCTTTTAGTATCATTCCATTGCTAGTAATGGGGAATATAAATTAATGTACAAAAAAAAAAGATCGAGGCCACACATCCTTTCCTTTTTAATTTATATAGTACCAGGATTCTGACTGCATACCAATGGCCCTTCAAAGAAACTGGTTTAAATACCCATGTAAAGGCATAAACATTGCATTAGACATCTTAAAAGAACGTCTCAACTATCTTTAATATATTATTCAGGCTATTTTTGTTTGTAAGTAAAACTATCCACCATCATTTTGCCTGTTTCATAGCTAAGATACTGTCAAAATATTAGCATATTGTCATTCTATTTACAAATAAAAAGGTAGTATAGATGTCTGATCCATTCTGCTAATGGGTCTGATGTGATGTTTATTCCTGTTCATGAATATAAAGCAGTAGCCAGTATAACACAAAGCACCAGGTTTTAAATTCATAAACACTTCAGATTCACATAGATAATATTTTTTAGTTTGTTTCAAATTATTTTATTAGAATATCATTAACCTTCAAAAGGTTTGTTTGGGTTTTGTTTTTGTTTTTTAATTTAAAACCTGGGTGATTCATCAAGACAATGTGCTGCTGAAATGAAGAGCCTCATGAAATAACTAAATTAGAATGATGGAAAAACTGTTTTCATCATCTTGTAAAGTCATGACCCTTTAAAGGTTCTGTTTTACAAAGTGTGAGACTGACACTTCACTAACCGCTGTCCAGGAATAAAAAGTTGAAAGAAATTTAAGTAGCAATCACTGTACATTGTGAAGTAGACTTTTTTAGTTTTCTTTTTATTGCAATGGTAGACTTTAATAACCTTACTGTGATAGGAATGGACCGCTGTCTTCTGTAGCTGGGTAAAGCTGATTAATCCGATGCACGATTTGTTTTGCATTTCTACATGTTTATAATTAAAATGTAAAAAAGATACGTATTTATCAGTAACAAATTCTTCTTGTATCTCGGGAGGAAATATTGTAGAAGCAGAATAACTAGCTTTAGTCAATATTTTAAAACTTGGGGGTCATCAATTAGACACTTAAATATTTATTTAGGCACCTAAATAACTGACACCTAAACAGTCTTTCGAGATAAATTCTATGTGAGCTGCAGATGTTTGGCTTATCCTTTCTCAGAATTAGTCCAGTTATGGAGGTGCATAAATGTGGATTTCATTGTCTAGCTTTTGGAACCCAAATGTGAAGACTTTGCCCTGAGTTTTTTTCTGTCACCATCTAAAAATTTGATTGATTATAATTAGTATAATTAGCAGCTAAAGATTTCTGAAAGTACAGAAAAAGAGGTTAATAGTACCCTTAACTAAATGATAGACTCAGCTGCAAGATCTTGTTTTGTCTAAAAACTACTTGACTTCTAAATGTAACAAAACTGTAGAAATCTAATTAGATTTCTATCCAATGTTTTTAGTAGCGGAAACACTTTAACCATGTTGCCCTGCACTTAACTGACCATGAAAATAAGTTAGCTGCTTGCAAAATATAGTTGAATTATTGTTTCTTTCCTGGACAAACTCTGCACATCATTTAGGAATCCGAAACAGAGTTATAGATGTAGATATTAAAACTACATGTGTATAATAAATAAATGACTGTAGAGATATATGTAGAATATTTTCAAAATAAATTCCCTATATAGGAGTACTTTCCCTTTCAGACATACCATTTCCTCCAGTGTTAGTGTGTAACTATAATACCGTAAAATCTGCTTTGAAGATCACCTCTTTGTAAAGAGAATCTGTCTAGAATGGCCACTTCCCCTTCATCCGCTAGATATATTTTCATGTAAATGCACCATAATACCAACCACATGTGGGGGACATTGAAGACTGCATTTTCCACAAGTCCAATTATTTTATTGGCAGCTTTTTAATATGTACATCTGTATGTCCAAACTATGAAGTTTCTTCATAACACATCTTTCTTCTTTTTTCAAAAATTTCTCATGCTAATTAAATTGAAGAATACATTTTGAGTTACAAAACAAACAATATTTTGTGATAACAAGCCAATATTTCTCCAGATCTTTTTTATATTTAATTCCATCTTCATTCTTTTGATAGGACTATTGCTTTTTTATTGGCAGTCGGTGTGCAAAAGAAGTCAGAAGATATTACCTTTAAATATCTTTAAAGGGCTATGCTAGTAAATATTTTATTTAATTTACAAAAAGTAGTAAACTGCCTACCGCACCAGATAGACATTATTTTTATAAGTAATTCACACAGAGCAGTTGCATCAGACACATTGTGGTTAAGGGTGTCCAAGTACAGCATGGTAAGAATTGTGTAGTAAATGCTAATACAGCATTTCTCTATAAATATGAAAATATTTAATCATGAAAGAACTCATTGCTGTTGATGTGCTCCCACTATTTGTGATCAGTTGCAGTCACATGACCAGGATAGTTTTAGAGCTGAGTTAGGCCACCTATTTCAACTTGTTTTTCGATGAGTCTTCATAGCTCAGTAGCAGATACTGGAGGAGAAAGAGAGACCCTAGATTTGTCTCAAAGGCTGGAGAAGGCATGATCGTTATTTAATAAACATTGTCTTACTCTCAATACTATACAAAACATAGAAGAAAGTGTGATCCCTGGCCTTAATTCAAATGTCTCTTTCTTACATCCTGAATTTCATTCCTGCCACTGAGCACTTTGTTGGTCCCAATTAAATCTTGCTACATAGTAATGTCCTTGTCAAATTCACTGCCTTCTTAGTCCCATTCCAAACAGTACTACATCAACACACACTAGGGAACTTTTAGTACATGTGAGCAGGTTCCTTGCAGATAATTAGTATGTGACATGCTGGTGTGCACTAGAATGTACACTCCAGCTGATGTGCACTAATGCACAGTGTAGACAACCCAATAGTCACAGAGACGAACCATTTTGGATTAATCCCCAAGAAAATCAGATAGCTCTGAATGTGACAATTCAGGTAGCTAGTAATAAGTAGCAAAGGGCCTTAAGTCAGAAAGGGAGGAGGAGGAGGAAGGCTTTGAGTTCCAGGCAGACTCCAGTCAATTTCTCTCTCTGCTCGAAGATGCTGTTGGCTTTCAGTGTGCACCTAAATCTTCTAGCCAACTTTGATTTGTTTACCAAGTACAGAGTGATTTACTTTGACTGCTTGACTGATCATGCCTATGGTAATACACTCCTTGCTTGTAATATTATGTGATCCATAGGAGAAAGACTGTAAATAGAAAAATATCTTATTGGTGCAAAAACTCTTACAGTATGTAATTAGTAGTTTTTAATATTTTTGGTATTCAAATTAACCTAAAACATGATACTCATTTGTGTGTAATTAACTTATTGTGATTTCTCAGAAATAATTGCCAGAGTAGAATTGTTAAATCTTATTCTCACTACTACAGTGAGCGGGGATGGGAGAAAGCATCTTTGCTTTTCTGTGGGAGGTTGGCCTGAGAGCAGAGTGGTGATTTTGTGTTTTCAAGGTGCAGTCTTGATTTTTGAGGAATTTGTTCCAGGTGTACAGCTTGACCACATACTTGCTGATATCTCTTAACAAGAGAAAGGTGTTGACCTAGTTTGGCTAGGTTTAAAAGCCAGTCATCAGCAAACATAGGAGCAGAGGTGAAAGTAAGCCGGTATGGTATACCGGCAAGAGCCAGTACACCATGCCAGACCGCACTGGCTTCCGCGGCAGGGATTTAAAGGGCTCTGGGCTGCCCGCAGTTGCAGGCCCTTTAAATCCCCGCCCAGGGCTCTGGCAGCCAGGCTGGGGCTGGGATTTAAAAGGCTCAGAACTCCTGTGGCTGCTGGCAGCCCAGAGCCCTTTAAATCCCACCTGCAGCTCCCGCAGCTGGGCTGGGGCTGGGATTTAAAGGTCTCAGAGCTCCCCGCCGCTGCATACACAGGAGGTCAGACTGGATGATTTGGTGGTCTCTTCTGGCCTTAAACTGTCCAATTCTATGACCAGTTATGGTTTTCAGTTTCACTAAAAGCACTAGTCCTTGTCCTAGCTGAGCATTAGCAAGTTTCACCCATGAAACAAGCACAATGGTAGTGTACATGTTTTATTTTTTTAAATATTATCTTACTGCAAAAAGAGTGCAATTAAAATCCTTTACATGTATCAGAGGGGTAGCCGTGTTAGTCTGGATCTGTAAAAGCATGTTTCCTTTACATGTTTCTCAAAAGTCATTTTTTTTAAAACAATGACATTTAATATCATGATGGGGATCTTACTTCTATATAGACCCAAAAGCATTTAACATTTTAACTGACTATCCAAACTATTTCTCCTGGACATCCGATCTAATCTGTGACACCCACACAGCACCAGTGGAATGGAACAGGAAAGTTGCTAATTAGCACTGAGCTGTACTACGTATTCATTTAGAACAAGAGCCAGATGAGACTTCCGCGAGAATTTAAGTAAGCTGAAGTTAATTATTCAAGTTGTAATTTTCCCGGGAAACACACCAAGTGTAACACCAGACAAAAAAAGCCCTGTAATTCTTGTGTTCAGGGCCAAGTGATCAGGGCTTCACTTTTACATCTCATCCAAAGAATCCCAAAGCTAGACTCTGCTTAGCTTGTGAGAATTATTGGAATCACCCTGCAAGGTGATATGGCTTTAAGCTGTATGGTGTTAATAGTTATTACAGGTTTGTAAAAAATGAATGATATCTTATGATACTTTTATACTATCATGGTGTTCCGAATAAACTGTGGATATCTTATTTATCAGCTTCTGATGGGAAAATAGTTAATATTATTTTCAATATTATGTGCAGTTTGTAGGCAAGTGATTTCAATGTCATTCACCATGTGTTCATCCCACCAAGAGCGCCATCAGACTTTGATCCTGATTAAAGCATCTAAACATTACTGAAATACTGCTGTGTTAATAATCTGATTGGCATTTTATTAGACCTTCCACATAGTCAGTGTGTTAATGACAGCATAACACATTGTCTCATAAATGCCACACATAGTTTCACAATATTACTGGAATCTGGCCTCCTTACAGTGTTTAAAAGACTGTACATTGCAAATCACATTTAAACTAAATATTACTATTTCCTCATGAGTCCTTAGGGCTCTTCCATATTGGTTTGAACAGCATGAATAACCAGTGTCACTGCCATGTGTTCTACTGTAAAAAAGGAAGTGTCAGTGACCCTCTTCTCATTACTGGGGTAACCATCTCCCTTCCCAGCTTTTCTTCACCTTCCTCCTCCCTACCCCATATAAACTTCAGAGACACGTTCTCTTACTTCTGATCTCTTCCATGTTGTTCATACATTATCCAAAACAATGGATGGCGATCAGAGTGAGCACCTTATAGACTAACAGACATTTTGGAGCATGACCTTTCGTGGGTGAATACCCACTTCATCAGATCAGGGTGAGGTTCCACTTGTTGCTGTCTTTGTGACTGTGGTGATTGTTGTTTGTATTATGATAGAACCCATTATGTTAGGCACAACACTGACACACACGATGCTCTCTGCCTCAAATATCTTATCTAAGTATATGATGGGAGGCAACATATGGAGACAAAAAATGAGATTATGCTTAGTGTAATAAGCGGCAGCTGAGGTACACCAGTAGTTGAACCATTGTCAAGTGTTTTATAGGCATCACAACCTAAGTGGGTTTTAAGGAGAGATCTGAAAGATGATAATTAGATTGCTTTGGCGATTTTTTTCAAGACATTCTTGAAAAAACATTCCTCCCAGACAGAAGGGGCAGCCTAGAAAACAGGTGAAGATGCTTGTGGGGAAATTTGACCAAAGAACATTAAAGGCTGGCATCATTCGCAGAGTGAAGTCAGAGTTTGACTGCTCTATATATTTCCCTTCACTCTCAAAGCTCTATATGGTAGTTTGTGCATGAGTGTAGGGGGAAAAGGGAGCCAAATAGAGGGATGCAAAGAATGTTGTGATGTGGTCAAAGTGATGTTTTGCATTTTTGCAGCAGTATTTTGAATGGATTTAAGGGTGTCAAGATGGCATTTGTTAAGCCCAGAAAGGAGTCGGTTGTCATAGTCAAGATATAAGCTAATGAGGGTTTGTACCAAAGTTTTAGCAGGATGAACAGAGAGGATGGATCTTACAGATGTTTTACAGGAATAGCTGTCAGAGTGGATATGGTTTAGACAGAGGGACAAGAGAAAGAGGATACACAGATTACAGGCCTGAGTGGCAGGGAGGATAGTATTGTTGTCCACAGAGTATGAGAAAATGATGTGTGCCTTCCTTGCAAGGTCCTCTGTCAGAATTCCTGCTCCGGAAAGCAAAAAAATATGTACTCTCTGTTGTTCTTCTGCACCTGCTGTTTCCCAGGACATAAAATTAGATTGTCTCCTCTTGGCTACAGAGTGCAGTCTGTGGTGTTGTCATATTTAACCCATATTCAGATGAACCAGCAACAGAGGATGTGGAAGTAACAGCATGCCTTCCAGCAGTAGATCCTTAAAGAAATTAAAAAAATAGGCTATCTGCATCAGCAATTTTAGGATTGTAGACAACTCCATTGGCCTAGACAAACAAATACTTTTTGACTATAGTCTTTTATTGGTTTAATAAAGTATATTGTGTACATGTTTAAAATTCAGCTCACAGTATATAAAATCTAGATAAATGTTGCAAATGTGTCAATTTTCATTATATAAAAGCCTATGATGTACTGTGAAATGGTCAGTTTTGTAAAATGTAACTAGATGGAATAGACAGTGTAACCTCTACATTACTTTAACTGTGTGTGCACTAAATTTTATGAACTGTTGAACAGAAATAGTATCATCTCCTGACTAGTATTAGAGGGGTAGCTGTGTTAGTCTGGATCTGTAAAAGCAGCAAAGAGTTCTGTGGCACCTTATAGAAAAACAGATGTATTGGAGCATGAGCTTTCGTGGGTGAATACCCACATTGTCGAATGCATGGCTCCTGAATAGTAGCAGTTTTGGAAAGAAGGAAATGCACAGTCCTATTGATTCACAGTAAGGGTTGTGGAGGGAGAGCAATGGATTCTACTGTGAAATTCATGAAGTCCTGAGAGTCCTGAAGAGACTGCAGCTATGTTCCAACCCCCAAGCCTTTGAATGCCAGCAGAGCCCTGACAGCATGGTGCAGGTGTAGAGAGAATTGCATGGGCTCAAGAAAGCGGAAAACATGCTGTGTTGGCTTCCATCATATCCTTTGGGTTTTAGAGCACTGGTGCCCTATCTCCTCCTCTGAGCTGAGTCACAGAGGGGAGCATAGGGGTAAGTGGTGATAATAGCAACCTTTATCCTCCCAGCCCTTGTTCGCTCCTGTGGAGATGGACGTTATTTTTGTGAGCTTATGGAGAAAACATTTTAAATGTGTAAAATACTGTGTTTAGTTTTGTATTCCCTACAATTACTGAATAACAAATTACATTTTTAATGAAAAATAATGGCCAAATGTTTACGGCAATGGCCTCTGATTTTGGTGCCTCAATTATTGGGGCACCTTGGTCTGATTTTTAGAGATGCTGAACACCTAGAACTCCCAACTAGGAATGCAGGTGTGACTATTTCACATTACTTGGGGTAACTTAAAAGAGTTTCAGGTAAAATAATGGAATCATGATTTATCGGTTTAAAATATGTAGCTCCATTTGTCACTTCATCAGTTTTGTTTTTCAAAGTAATGTGCCAGAGTTTAAAGGATCCTTTAATATTTAGTTTTATATTTATATATGTTATTAAATATAATATACATTTATAAATATAATATTATTCCTCCTGTATTCATTAGGATAATTTGATTTCTCTTGCTCAGTAATGACTGATGATAGTTCTTCCTATTAATAGATTCACATTACAGCTGGTTAGATTTTGTGATTTTAACCAACTGGCATTTCTTAAACTTTCCTCTTTTCTTAAAACACACAGAAGTATGTTTAATGTCTAGACATGAGCTGTGTCAATCATTGATTAATTCTGCCCAAACATAATATCTACGAAAAGACATTAAACCCTTCATCATGAAATGTGTTTTTTATAATTCAATGTTCCAATGTGAAGCCCCAACAAAAACAAATCTTTTGCTGTGTTTTCCACATAGTGCTGATTTTTTACTTGCAGATATATGGTTGTGATTGGGTGAATAATAGGCTATATGGGCTTCCTGTTAGAATGACAAAAATAGGAGAGGATAAAAAATAAACTGCCAATTAGTGGAAGAAGCACATTAAAGTTAGTTTCACCATTGTTGCTGATTTAAACAGACAGATCTGCTTGGCCTGATGGCGTGTTCTTAAATTACAGGTGCAATTGTCATAGAATGGTCTAGTGTGTAGTGGGGTGCGGGGGAGTTCTACTTCCTGTGAAAGCACTGAAAGGGCTGCTATGGACTTCAGTGAGAGTTGGAGAGGAAGGGAAAATACTGAAAGAGAAAAACAGTGAAAAACTCTCATAACTCAGTCCTCTGTGAAGAAGCTTAACTTTCAGACTATTTTACAATTAATGCTTAGTCTTCTGTCCCCCTTGGGTGTGTCCACACTGCAATGTAAGACCAGGGGTAGCAGAACTCAAGTTAGCAGAGTCTGAGATGGTTAACTTGGGGCTTGAGCATCTATACTCATTTGTAACCCCAGGGTAGGAATTACTGAACCTTGGGTCCCAAGCTGGGGCTTCAGTGTCTGCACTGCATCATATAGGCCCAAGTCCAACCACTCATATCCCAAACTCTTAGTGCCTTCTCAAAACATGGGCCAGTCTAGCCCTCTGTTCATGGTGCAGCGTGGGAAGACTTGACTGTCCACCAAACTTCGCTGTCTAGAGGACAAAGAAGGTAGGCCCATGTCATTGTGGGATCCTTTTGGTGGACTCCCAGAGCACAAGTTGAGTGGGACTGTGAGTACCATGCAAATCAATAGGACTTGAACTCTGAGTCCAGCTTGACTCAGGGTCAAACCTTCCATCCCTGTGGGTCCTGGGACCTTGTGGCTGAGTCCCGGGTTAGCACAATTTGTAGATGAAATGGGGAGAGGGGGGTAGGCTTGACCCTGTGTTCGAACCTCGGGATTGCATTGCAATGTAGACATATTCCTTAAGTCACAGTCCCCAGACTGTTTATGAAAGGTAAATTATCACTTGTATTGAAATATCATAACAGCAAGAACCCACCCGCAAATCAGAAATACTAAACAAGAAATGCTGCATCCAATTTAACAAAAATGGACAGTGCTGCACTTGCAAGGTAGACAAACCTTTCTTCCTTTTTTTGTTGGGGACTTCCTGCTTGGGATGGATTGGCAGATCAATACCTCCACATCGCCTCACACCATGTTAAGAGATAGGGATAAAATTGACAGAAAAAAGAAAACACAGCGGCACCTAAACTCACATTTTCCTTTTTTCCCCGTATTATCTTTCCTTTTCTATTTGAAGTTTAGCCATCCCCTTTTTCTTCCTTATTTTTGTTTTTATATGTATTTTTGCTGACTCTTCTACTTCCCTGACTCCTCCTCCTCTCTCTTGCTTTCCCTCTTAGTTCTAGTTCCATTTTCATTCCCCCACTCATCAAAAGGTTGCTGAGTTTAGAGTGTGTCCATTACTGCCACTTAAGGCTTATAGGAGCAAAGCAAGGAATCTTTGGGCTGCTGCCTGAGCCTGCAGCCTTATCTCTCTCTCTCTCAGAGTACCTACATGGTCCACCATCATCCTACTGTCTGAGCCCTTCTGTATGAGCTGCTCCTGTTCATGTGAGCTGTTCGCAGCCAGCTACTTTAGGTGCCACATCCACAGCTGGGAGGGAAGGAGTCACCCACCCCTTCACTCAGAGACATAATCCATTTTCACTGAGTTTGTGGTGGAACCAGTTCCTGAAGTGTTCCCCACACACACTGATATCCTGAATTAGTCTCCTGGGAGGTGTGAGGTCCTGTTCCCCTGTATGCAGCTTGTGAAGTGCTGCTTTAGGGATTGATTCTGCTCAATTACTATACTAAGGGCAAGATTAGACCCTTGAAGAGGAGACTCAAGTCAGACCCAAATCTTTAAGTGAGCTTTCTCTTTTAAATCTATAAACTGTTCAATCCCCATGTAACAGGTTGTGCTCACCTCCTGCTGATTGCTCCAGGAATTAGCTCTGTCCATCAGCAGGGCACCTCTTGTGGTGTCTCACTCTCTGTCACTGCTTCTCCACCGTCTCTTCTGTCTCTGGGGACCCGCGTCACTCCCAGACCGCAGCCTCCTCTTCAGAGTACGGCCCTTCAGCAGTGCCCCAACTCTATTGTCTCCCGCCTTCTGGGGGAACCAGCAGTCCTTCACCCGGCCTCTCACTCAGGGGCAAACTGCAGCCCCTAGTTCAGCCCCTCGCTCAGGGGCAAACTGCAGTCCTTTGCCTGGCCACTTCCTTTGGCAACCAGTGGGGCCCAGGCCTGCCCGCTACTCTGGGTCCTGACCCAGGGACCCTATAGCTGGCAGCTGCTCACTGCCTCTCCTTCCCCTCTGCCGATGCCTGCTTTCCCTGAGCCACTTCCCCATAGCCCCAGCACCTACTCAGCCCCTATATCAAGACCACAGTCTGGATGGGAGCCAGCCAGGCTGGAGCTCCACTTGCTCCCCTGACCCTGCCCAGTCCCAGGTACATCTCTCTACAGGCAGCCAGTCCTTCTCCCTCAAGCTCCAGAGAGAGACATAGCTCCTCTCTGCCCTGCAGCTCTTCTTATAGGGCCCAGCCTGGCCATGACTGGCTGCTTCTAAGCCTTCCTCTCATTGGCTGGGTTCTGCACAGCCTCTCCAAGTGCTACTATTAACCCTTTGTCAGCCAGTGAGGGGCAGCTGCCCCGTCACACCCCATTATCACATCTAGCTGATTATTTTAGTTCATTCATGATTTTCGTAGTGCTTAGGGAGTTCTTTGGCTGTCAGATCCTGCCCCGCCCCCATCTCCAGGTTGATGACTCCTTTAACACTTAACTAACAAATGAGCTCAAATAACAAGACAAAGTGGACACCTATTTATTTTATTTATTTATTTGGTAAGCCTCACAAGCTGTTTATTCTCCAGTGACTGTCAAGCAGGCTGAGACCATTATATTATTAGCCTTGTCAAAACCACATTTAGTAATGTTTTCTGGAAGTCCTCTTCAGCTGTTTTCCTGGCCGTCCTATTGAACAAAAGGGTTATAGACTGCTGCCCTACTCTCACACAGGAATACCTTTTCCTTTCATCTGATTTCTGTAACATGCACAATATTAAACTGACCGTATTCATTAATCCTTAATATAACTGCAGTTACTCTCAGAAAAGTAAAAAGGGATATTTAGTGGAATTTATTTGTTTAACTTCCAGTTTGCCATTCTGTTGCCTTTTGTTTTATTGTAAACCAAGAACAAGTAATTGCCAAACAGTTAAAAAAAGCAAGGAAGTTTATACTTTTATAGGAAGGGGTAGAGCAATTTAAGTCTATATAAATTCTCATAAACTGCATTTAACTTCTTAAAGGACTTGCTTTATGACACATTAAATAGTTTATTTTAAAGTGATTAAAAATAATAGTATGTAGTGTGATATCCCTGCAAATCGGATATTTACATAGTATCTCCCCCTAAGACAATGTCAGACAATAATTAAGAGTTTATTCCTGTCTATGCAAATGAACTTTACCTGTAGTTTTACTTTTTCTGAATCATACTAATCTCTAAGCCAAATCACACAAGCCATGTACTTCACTTACTATTTATTTGTAGCATTATAGCTGGAAATAATGTCAGATTCTATTTTGTGATCATTACATTCATTGTACGAGTAGCAACAACATTTCTGTTTACACCAAGTGAAGAGGGCAGAAAATAGACACAATAAGCAGAGAAAGGGTGGTGCTGCATATTTTATTTATAACGTCCATGCAGCTGTAAGCATAACTGGCTAATTAATCACTTGCCTAGTAATCAGTCTGAATTGTGCTTATAGCCATGCATTATGTGTGTGTTTATTTGGGTAATCTATTAAAAAAAATAGTTGCAATGGTACACACACACTACTTTAGAGGTTCATATAGCTCCAAAGTGTATTATAAATATTTGTAATTTTTGCTGGAAAGCTACCATAACTTTTAGTAGGCAAAAGTATTTTCCCATTTTCAGGTTTATTTTATTTTTTAAAAAGTGGAATATACAAGTGGGACGAGGGATTAGACAATAGCTGCCTTCAGCTAGCTCTCTTTTGCATTAAGTTAGTTTTCACTTCATTTTATTTTAACCATTTCTAGGCTAGTATTTCAACACACAGTGGCTAGTAGCAGTATCATTTCCAAGAGTAAGCGGGGGCTCCTATTATTTATAAAGCCTCTTCACAGTGTGGTTACTTTACTGACCTAATTACTGAACTAATCAATTTCTTAAAACTAGGGCAATTCAATTTAAAAAATAATGAATAGTTAAGTCTGCCTTAAATTATATACTTGTGGTGCTGAGACTCCATGATAATCCTTACCTGTCGCACATTCATGAACCTTTAGTGCACACCAGCAGGATCTACACAGACCAATGACTGCACATTAGTGCACTTTAGAAATCATGGCCCCATAGTACACATTACCACATCATGTGGACAAGCCCTTTGTTTAATAAAAGTGATATGGTAAGCAACATATTATTCTGTTTCAACTAGAAAAGCTTTTCAGTTCTGCACTAATATCTGGCAGGTAAGCATTAGCAGGTATAGTAGAACCTCAGTTACGAAAAGCCTCGGGAATGGAGGTTGTTTGTAACTCTGAAATGTTCGTAACTCAGAACAAACCACTATCGTTGTTCTTTCAAAAGTTTACAACTGAACGTTGACATACTACAGCTTTGAAACATTACTATGCAGAAGAAAAATGCTGCTTTTAACCATCTTAATTTAATTGAAACAAGCACAGAAGCAGTTCCCTTCCATTGTCAAGCCTTTTTTTTTTAATGTTCCCTCTTTTAGTAGTTTACATTTAGCACAGTTCAGCGCTGTATTTTCTTTTTCTTTTCTTTTCTTTGTCTCTGCTGCTGTCTGATTGAGTATTTCCAGTTCCAGATGAGGTAAGTTAATAACTGGTCAGTTAGTAAGCCTAGTGTTCATAACTCTGAGGTTCTACTGTAGTCTCAGCACCTTGAGTATATCATTTAAGATGACCTTACCTATTCATAATTTTTTAACTGGAGTTTATCATCTCCAAGATTCTCTGTGGTTAAGATGTTCACTCAGTTTATTTTGTAGTTGTTTGAAAAAAGCTCATAGTGCTAGTACAACAACCATAACCGCAGGGAGGGAGAGAAACTTAGGACTTACCAAATAAGTGGTCCAAAATGACGGTGTTCATAGAATCCTGACCGTCCCAGTTTGGTCCTACTGAATCTAAACATAGTAACTGCCTTTAAAAACTGAGGGGCATTTCTTTGCCATTATAACCTTTGCAGTTATGAGGTATGTACTCTCCAGTCATCGTGTCATTAAAAAGCAAACCTTATTTGCTATATGAGAGTTGTGAAGAGGTGACATAGGTAGCATGTTAAAAGTTCAATAACTTGTAGACATCTGGGCATGCTAATAAAATAAGTATTATAGTTTATAAGAACAAAAGGTAAAACTAAAACTGTAAACAAACTTGATATTGTGTAAACTAAATCTCAGATCAATCTAACTTAAGGTGTTTCTATAGTATCTATCAACATAGAATGTAAGTGGCGTTGGAAGTAGGGCTTCTTAAAAGTAACTGGTCACTGTTCCCTCATGCTCTTAGGCATTTGTAAGGAAATAAAGAGGTATCAAATGCTAACAACTGTCCAACAGAAGCTTCCAAAATACATAGTTCAAACAAGGAATGTTAAGTTTTAAAAATGAATTGGACACTGATAAACACTGCAACATATTTATGAATATATTTTAATAAAAATGTCAGGAATCCCAATTGCTGCTGGAGGAATGCGGTACACAATGGTACAAGAGGGAAGGAAGTCCATGTCAGTAATTGCAGAACTAATCCATGTAACTTGTTGCTTTACATGGAAATGTTTTCCAAAATTTAGTGCATCAAAGGCGGCTTGAACTGGATTGGGTATTTTAAATACTTGATTGGCTGGGCACAGAAACAGGAAAAATTAAGTAAAAGGAGAAGGTAAAATTTCTCAGTATGACAATGCCAAGAACTATAAAGTTTATAAGAAAATACTATTTTGGTGTACAGTAGTGGAAATTGAGTTTTCTTTTTGTAATTAAAATTTACTTGCAATTTCCTTTCCTCTTGGACATTCCAGACTGAAGTATAAACCAAGTGTCTACACCCTCAGCGCGTTAGTGATATGGAAAGTTGGAAGGGTGCAATATCTAGGATGGGGTGTGTAGGGGAGGTTAATAGAAAAAAAGTGCAGTTTTGTGTAGAGAAAACTCTGATTTCACAGGATAACATTACATTTCAAATTTCATAAGCACATGTTTTAATGGCCGATATCAGACAAATGGTGCTTTGAAAGGTGCTGGCAATGATTCTAAATTACCTAAAGAGAGAACCCTAAGAATTTCCACTCACTTTTTTACCTTGTTTGTAGCATCAGTTTGTTAATGCCACTGATTCACCTCCCTAAACCCCACCCCCTTTAAAGATGAGAGTCAGATCACTTTTCTGCTAAGTTGTTAGGGTTTCTTTTTCCTCTCCCTGACTTCTGAATGGCTTAGTTCCCCTTCTGTCCCACCACAGCTGATTCAAGGAGCCTGCCTTGCACAACACTCAAAACAACAGGAGGATTTTGGAAACAGAGGATTCTGTTCCTCTCCTGGTGGGGGACTGGAGGGGGGAAATCCTTCATGATTTCAGTGGGGCTCCACATGGGTGTAGGGGCTTGCCCGTGTGCATTGCATAGCAGGATCAGGGCCTAAGTCCTTCCATTTTTTTATTTTCCTCTCTAGTTGAGAATTCATTCATATCTGCTGCTGTAAGATTATACTAGGTGCAACTGAACAAATTTTAGTTAATAACACTAGCTCATTATTTACACTTGATGTTGCTGTTCGTCTTTGCCTTGTATTCTTTTAGTCTCATCATTCATTGAGCAATGCTCTTAAAGAAACCAGAGATGGTGGTTGATGCATGTGTAAATATACCAGTCGGATATTTTGTTTCCTTGTATCTAATAGTATATTTTGTGCTGTATTTTGTTTCAGACTGAAAGAGGCTCAGAAATTCGTAAGCAAGTTAACTGAAGAGAAAAAGGTTGAAACAAAGAAAATCAATCCCATGGCTAGTCTGGTATGATATATTATTCAGCATAATACACTGAGAAACTGTGCTTTGCATTTCTCATTGAAGTGTCGCTAGTAGCATGCATGTTTAGTCAGTTGGAAAGCAGCAAACTGATACTAGTCCAGGGGAAAAATCTTTAAGGCCTCGCCTATAGTGGTGTAATCTTAATGCCACTGATTCCCCTCCCTCAACCCCACCCCTCCTTAAAGATGAGAGTCAGTTCACTT
The DNA here is from genome assembly GCF_025201925.1 of Gopherus flavomarginatus. Taxonomy (NCBI): domain Eukaryota; kingdom Metazoa; phylum Chordata; order Testudines; family Testudinidae; genus Gopherus; species Gopherus flavomarginatus. The sequence goes on from NC_066621.1 coordinate 102,897,404, forward strand.
TTCTGCTAAGTTGTTAGGCTTTCTTTTTCTTTCCCCTCACTTCTGAATGGCTTAGTTCCTCTTCTCTCCCACTACAGCTGATTCGAGGAACCTGAAATGGGGTTAAACCTTATTTAAATTCTCTTGTGGCCTACTCTGGCTCTAACTAGTTTGAATGTCAAAGTATGGAAGAAGCCACTATTCTTGTCTCTTTCCCTCACAAGTCTCTGTGCCTTTTTCCCTGCCACCATTTACAATGCTCTATCCAAACCTGTTCAAAAAGCTCCCCCCCGCCACCTTCTTGTCTTGATTCAAACCTCTCCTAAAGACTCTCTTCTGACATTTCCCCTTGTTAAGTCTGGGGGGATTTTTAAAAAAATTAACAGTCCAACATCATATCATTTACCCTTGTCCTTCCTGGCCACTTCTTTGTTTTTGAGCCTTACTTTTTGTTGTACCTTGTCAAATTTACAGTGTTGTCTTTGGGCAGGGACTGAGCATTATCTGTTTTTTGTGAGGCACTTAGGTTTGAGCAACATTATCTTAATATGCATAGGCCTAAAGCATACTGGCCAACCAAGCCATGGCTAAGAATCATGTTTGGCCACAATAACCATGCTTAAGAATAGTTTTAAACCAAAGGTGGGCAAACTACGGCCCATGGGCCACATCCGGCCCACACAACCATCCTGCCCAGCCCCCTGAGCTCCTGGTCCAGGAGGCTGGCCCCTGGCCCCTCCCCTGCTGTTCCTCCTCCCCTGCAGCCTCAGCTCGCCCCGCCACTGGTGCAGTGCTCTGGGCGGCCAGGCAACGCAGCTGCAGAGCCAGGGCCTGACCCAGTGCTCTGTGCTGTGGCATGCCTGGCTCCAGATGGGCAGTGTGGCTGTAGCGCCGCCAGCCACCGGTGCTCCAGGCAGCGCAGTAAGGGGGCAGGAAACAAGTAGGGTTGGATACAGGGCAGGGGAGTTTGAGGTGGTGGTCAGGGGGCGGGGGTGTGGATAGGGGTCAGGGCGGTCAGAGAGCAGGGAACGGCAGGTTTGAATGGGGGCGCAGTCAGGAAGTACGGGGGGTTGGATGGGGCAGCGGGGGACAGTCAGGGGCAGGGGTTCTGGGGGTGGTCAGGGAGAAGGGGCGTTTGGATGGGGCAGGGGCCCCAGGGCGGGGGGCAGTCAGGAATGAGAGGAGAGGTTAGATGGGGCGATGGGGGACAGTCAGGGGTGGAGGTTCCGGGGGCAATCAGGGGACAGGGAACAGGGATGTGTGGATGGGATGAGGGGGTCATCAAGGACCCGAGGGGATTGGATGGGGCAGGAGTCCTGGGGGGGCCGTCAGGGGGTGAGAAGCAGGGGAGGGGGCGGAGACCAGGACATGCCTGGCTGTTTGGGGAGGCACAGCCTCCCCTAACTGGCGCTCCATACAATTTCTGAAACCTGATGTGGCCCTCTGGCCAAAAGGTTTATCTGCTCCTGTTTTAAACTGAGTTGTTACATAGGTCTAAAACTGATCAAGAATATGAGATGTAGTAAATGGGATGAAATTCAATAAGGACAAATGCAAAGCACTCCACTTAGGAAGGAGCAATCAGTTGCACACATACAAAATGGGAAATGACTGCCTAGGAAGAAGTACTGCAGAAAGGTTCTGTACAGTGCAGGAGTCGGCAGCCTTTCAAAAGTGGTGTGCTGAGTTTTCATTTATTCACTCTAATTTAAGGTTTCGCATGACAGTCATACATTTTTAGTTTTTTAGATGATCTCTCTCTACAAGTCTATATATAATATAACAAACTAGTGTTGTATTGTAAAATAAACAAGGTTTTCAAAATGTTTAAGAAGGTTCATTTAAAATTAAATTAAAATGTTGACCTTACACCACCGGCCCGCTCAACCTACTGCTGGTCTGGGGTTCTGTTTACCTAGGCTGGCAGTGGGCTGAGTGGGGCCTGCGGCCGGGACCCCAGCTGGGAAGGGTCTGGCAGCCAGAACCCCAGACCAGCAACAGGCTGTGTGGGGCTGGCAGCAGGGACCCCAGACTGGCTGTGGGTTGAGCGGCTCAGCCCACTGCCACTCAGGGGTTCCATCCTCCGGCTCCTGCCAGCCGGGATTCCGGCTGCCGCTCTGGGGTCCCAGCCCTGCCCACATACAGTGGGTACCTACCTTCTCCCTGGTTCTGGCCCATTCTCTTCCTCTCTCTGCACTGAGCTGAGGGTGGGAGTGCACTGAGCACAGGGCTGGGGGTGAAGGGTCTGGCCACGAGCTAGAATGAAGGAGGGGGCTCAGGGTTGGGGCAGGAGGTTTGGATGTGGGGGCACCTGGGCAGCTCCCATTTGGTGTGAGGGGTGCAGGTGGGAATGTGACTCCCGTTTGGTGCTCAGGGTTGGGGTGGGGATGTGCGGGGTGCATGGGATGTGGGGAGGCGGGGATGTGGAGGGTGCAAAAGTCAGGGCAGAGGGTTGGGGGCATGTGAGGGGGTGCAGATGTCAGAGTAGGGGGGCTAGGTATGTGGGGGGGTGCCAGAGTCAGGGCTGGGGTCATGGGGTGGGTGAAGGAGTCAACAGAGGGCTGGATGGTACAGGGCTCAGGGCAGGGGCCTGGGGTGTGTGGGAGGGTGCAGGGCTCAGGGCAGAGGACTGGATGGAGGTGGGGTCAGGGCTCAGGGCAGAGGGCTGGGTGACTGCCTCCCCAGAACCCCGAACCCCCCACCTCTCCTTGTCCCGACTACCCCCTCCTGGGACTCCACCCCCTATCTAAGCCTCCCTGCCTCTTGTCCCCTGACTGCCCCAACCCTTATCCACACCCCCGCACCCAGACAGACCCCCTGGACTCCCATGTCTATCTAACTGCTCCCCGCCCCCTGACAGGACCCCCAGAACTCTGGACCCACCCAACCCCCCCCAGCTCCCTGCCTGCCCCAACCCCTCTCCACACCCCTGCCTCCTGACAGCCCCCCCAGAACTCCCAACTCATCCAACCCCCCTAGCTCCTTGTCCCCTGACCACCCTCTCCAGAGACCCCACCCACCCTAACTGCTCCCCCAGGACCCTCCTTGCTCCCTGTCCCCTGACTGCCCTGACCCCTATCCACCCCCCAAACAGACCCTGGGACTTCCATGCCCCATCTACCTCCCCTGCTCCCTGACTGCCCCCTCCAGAGACCCCCGCCCCTAACCACCCCCCCGGGATCCCACCTCCCCATCCAACCACCCTGCTCCCTGTCCCTTGACTGCCCCCCCCGGCCCCCCTCGGATGAGGCTCCCTGCTCATCCGGAGCCCTGCTGCCACCACACACGCAGCCCAGCCCCACTCCGCCCTGGTATAGCGGATCGCAAGCTAAATATGAGTCAACTGTGCAACACTGTTGCAAAAAAAGCAAACATCATTCTGGGATGTATTAGCAGGAGTGTTATAAGCAAGACATGAGAAGTAATTCTTCTACTCTACTCCGTGCTGATTAGGCCTTAACTGGGCACCACACTTCATGAAAGATGTGGAAAAATTGGAGAAAGTCCAGAGAAGAGCAACAAAAATTATTAAAGGTCTAGAAAACATGACCTATGAGAGAAGATTGAAAAATTTAGGTTTGTTTAGTCTGGTGAACAGAAAACTGAGAGGGGACATGATACCAGTTTTCAAGTACATTAAAGGTTGTTATAAGGAGGGGGGAGAAATATTATTCTCCTTAACATTTGGAGATGGGACAGGAAACAATAGGTTTAAATTGCAGCAAGGGCAATTTAAGTTAGACATTAGGTAAAACTTCCTAACTGTCAGGATGAATAAGCACTGGAATAAATTGCCTAGGGAGGTTGTGGAATCTCCATCACTGGACATTTTTAAGAGCAGGTTAGACAGACAGCTGTCAGGGATGGTCCAGATCGGGGTGGGCAAACTTTTTGGCCCAAAGGCCACATCTGGGTATAGAAATTGTATGGCAGGCCATGAATGCTCATGAAATTGGGGTTAGGGGTGCAGGAGGGGTGAGGGCTCTAGCTAGAGTGCTGGCTCCAGGGTGGGGCCAGAAATTAGGAGTTCTGGGTGTGGAAGAAGGCTCCAGACGGAGGAGGGAGGATGAAGGGTTATGGGGGGGGGATGTGAAGACAATATATAATAATTCTCTTCTCCAAAACCTGATGAGCAGTTTTGATACGTTTCCACTCTAATAATTCTGGATACATGGATGTAAACGGAATATTGTCATGAGTTGCACTGAGATTTTTGTTTCTGAAGAGAGAACATTCAAACATTTTAGTTGACCTGTTAACTGTGTATGTACTTCTACCTTTTCAAGATCAGAGCAACAGCAGCAACAATTGCTTTGAACTTGTTCTGCCTCAAGAAATTTCACTTCATTTCTCAGGAGATGCCTCCTTACTTCCAACTCAGAAAAAACCCTCCTGTCAATCAATGTAGCAATGCCCATGCAGCTCGGCAATTTATGCTTTTTTTTCCTACTGCCCACAATGGGCTTCTATGAGGGTCAGCTTTGAAAGCAGAATGGAAGAAGCTATTAAAATCATTCATTTTGTGTACACTATTTTGAAATGTTTCCAGCTTTCTGCAGCAGCACTGATCTTTGCAAAATGTCTTGTTTGTATTTAAAGTGACTGACTCCTTAAAGACATATAGAACTAGTTAAATTCATAGAAAGGCATTTATGGGGTTTGATAGTTGGGCATTGTGTGTTGAAAGAAATCTTTGCAGGAAATGACAAACTAGAGCATAGTTTAGAGATTTATGATACGGCAGTCCAGGAGTTAATTTTCTGGAGGAAAAAAAGGCTCCAATCTGCTATGACTGGTTTGCTGCTACTCAGTTCAGTGTTCTAGACCACATGCTTGTTGCAATTTGAGAACAGATGGAAAATTAAAGACAAGAATGATAATAAAGCTCTTTTTTCCTGAACAACAGAAAGAAAAACTACGTCAGAAGGAAGCCAGTGTGACCACTAACTGAAAGAAGACACATGAAAATAATGACTGTGTGACTTAATACCTTGCATGATGCTTTACTATGCCCATTCCCCAGGGAGCACCTTATGTTAATGTTATGCAGTTCTGCTTTTCTCATCTCTTTCTGAGACAATCCACTAAAGACTTTCCAATCCCTTATAAAGAGTTTGCTCATTCAGTAGAGGGAAGTAGCTGTTTACAGGGGAATTATGAAGGGTTTTATATAACTCTTCCTTACATGGCTTAAAATGCAATTCTTTTCTAGATGGTTCTTTGAAGTACTTATGCATTGTGCACTAATGTGGAAAAGATAAAAACAGGATTTTGGATGTTGAATTAAGTAACAGCTAACAACCTGTATATTGCTTACTTTAGCTTCATGTAAATTACCACAGAGGTACAGTTCAACTCATGAGAGGCTATTCTATCATAAGCTTTTAGTCCTCAGGGCAACTGAGGGCAACTTAGATTCTAAATCATTTTTGATAGTCTAAATAAGTATTAAATTCATTTTGTTAAAACTGATGCAAGTTTATTATAATTAATATATTCTGTATTTTATTACAGTTATTTTTATAGAAAACTCAGTCTATGCCATATGCATTGAAATAGGAATAATATTTTGCACATGTGGTGAGAGAAATAGCTTCAGATTCTGTAGTCTTATAATATGTAGATGATATAACTGGCAAATTATTTTTATGGTTTTGACTTGATGTTTCTTATGTGTTCTTCGTGTTGCCTGTTTCAAAAAGACAAAGGACAGAAGCATTTTTTATTTCAAATTATCAAGATAATAAGATAATTTATTTGTCATCATTCATCTAACTGTAGTGCATAACACATCTCCATAGAGTCATATATTTACTGCTAAATGTCTGGCTTTAAATTGTATTGAAGCTCATATTCTTTAACAATAAGCACCTCACTATAAAACATATTATACAGCCTTCTCTTGTCTCCCCATATATTTATATCTGTATGTATAACACAAACATGTACTCTACTATGTTAGAATTTGAGGAAGAAGTAAGAGAATCTTGCTGTCATCTTGTCATAATATAACCACTCTTTGCGAAGTGTCCGGCTGAGTGCCCTGAGCTCCATTGTTACTTTCAGGCACTCATTACATCACAGGATCAGTTTCTTAGAAAGAGAGATCCTTGCAGCAGACAAAGTTTCAAGGTAGAATAAAAATAGTGGCTATTAAAAATAAATAGAACTTTTGTTATAGACAAACAATAGACTGCAACTAAACAAGCAGCTGGGTAGAGATCTTATAAAGAACACTTTCCACAATTACTAAATTATAAAAACCTTCTGACTGCTACTATATGACCAATACAAATGAAATAACGATACAGCAAAAAGTTTAGAATCTATAGTAAGAAAGGTATTAATCCCTTGGAATGGCAGTTGAAAAGAATATACATGAAAGAAATATATTGGGTTATCTACATAGCAAATGAGATGCTGTAAGTATAGCAGGGAAGAAAACAATAGTTGTAGCACCCCTATTTATGTTTCTCATTTGGATAGTTCTGAACAAGTAGAATTAAGGGAGGTAAGATAGCCCTATATATTTTGGAATTTGTAGCTGCTGTTGATGAACGTAATATGTGTAAATATGCTACTAATGAAAACAAATCAAATATAGATCAATGGAGGTAAATAGATTCATGGGGAGGAGGTGTTCCCCCAGTTAGCATGGACATTTGCGAGAACATTCAAGTGCTAGTGATATGGTAGTACTGTTCTTCCGACTGAAGGAAAGCAAATTCCAAAGATCAAAATTTTCTGTCTTCCATCAAATCAAGCACAAACATAGGTGAAATGCATCTACTTTGGCAATCAGCATTAACGATATACAACATAAGCAACATACAACATACGCAGTAGGTGCTCATACAAGCCAAAGATTCAAGAACAACAGTAGGCAAGATGATTTTGATGATTCTCTAAGCAAACTACTGTACTGTAGTGTTCTGTACCTGTCAAAAAAACTCTGGAATATTGTAATTATAGCTGGATGGGAATTTTCTGACAAAACATTTTTCATCAGAAAATGCAAATTCATCAAAACAGAAAATCTTCTTGGGGAAAGATTGCTTTCAACATATCTCCTGGTTTGAAAAAATGTTGCGGAAAAAAAGTTTTATAATTGTCAAAATTTCCCATGTAAACATTTTTTAAATGAAATGTTTAAATTTTGGGTTCAAAATGACTTTTTATTTAGAAATAGTGGTTAATTTATACTTTAAAAATATTAAAAAGTCAAAATTGAAATGAAATGTTTTAAATTTGTATAAATGAAACCCTTCATTTTTTCCCGAATTCTTGCTTCCTGAAATGTTTTGAGATTTTTTACTTTTTGTCCCAATTCAGGGAGATTTTTTTTTTCAAAATCTTAAAATTTCTCTCTGGATGTGAAAACACTTTCCCACCCAGTTCTAATTGTAATTATTTTTTTCCCTGAAGGGGCAGTTATGTTTCAAAACTTCCACCCTTTTATTACTAGCGAGATTACTACTAGATTAAATGGAAAAGAACACCTAGTTCATTTGATCCGTTCCTCTGCTTGGGATTTAATGACTATTGTAAGTTTTACTCTGAATGAATTGACCTGACCAGCTAAAGAGCATGCTGGTAGACCGCTGGCCAATATCCACAAGTGGTCAGAGACCTTTAATACTGGTGCCACCTATTGATCTTAATGAAGTTATTCTAGCAGAAAAGTGGCATTTGTGATTAACAGATGTTATATTAAGGCTTGGCAGAATTCGATTTTTATTATTTTGACGAATAATATTGCTGTTAATTTTAAGTATTATTTAAATTTTTATCATTGCAGGAAATTGAGGGAGCAGAGGAATCAGACTTTAATTATTTTATGAGAGTAAACGTATTTCAAACAGTTAAAACTTTATAACCATTAAAACACAAATTGTCAATATCAGATGTTGAAGTATACGAAGTAAATATCCCTAAATCAAACTCTAATAAGTTCTCAAGCTGCATTTTTTTTTTTTTACTTTGCCTATCTGTAAATTTCTGTTATTATTGATGGAACTATTTTTGTCAGTTGATGTGTATATGGTGAAATCAACAGTTACTGACATTTACTGATTAAAAATTGAATCCTTCCAAGCCTACTTATATGTATATGTAAATTATATAATTATGCACTATTTAGGTACTCTAGATCTAACATTTAGAGACCAGCCTGAATCAAAACCTGGGATGTGAATACACCCTGAAGTTTCTGTCTTACAACACAATAGCACAGCATAAAGTGCTATGTCCGGGAAGTTGAAAGCATTTCAGATGTATTTTGAGGGCAGATTTTTAACCTGAGCTTTCTGATCTGAGGAGGAATAGAAAAGATGGAATGGAGGAGGAAAGGAAAAGGTAGAAAGGAAAGAAAGTCAACAGTTTCTTTTAATCCCCTTGCTATTGCCTGGCCTTTGGAGGTTTGTAAAGACCAGTCTAAAAGGGCCCTGTTTTTCAACATTACCAAGGATAAACATATGAGATCTACTGCACATAAGCTTGTTAGGTAAGGTTCTGAATAAATTATAATTCCATTATAACTGTGAAACACTATTTCATCCATTAGATTTTGAGAGTGAGGAGAATATCTATATTACTGTTACATCATATTGATTTAAAAATGAAACAGATTATTTTGCATATTAGAGATATTTTAACAATATACATTATATTATTTTTATGACTTTTCTTATTGATCTGTCCATGAGTGACCTATGGAAATCTGTCTTTTATATTGTGTGCTTTATTGTGAAAATCTGCATTTATAAGTTTTATGATTTAAGAATATACTTCTAGTGAAATTGGAAGAGGTTTGTGTGGAGAAAAATACTAATAGAATGAGCATGTAATCCAGTGCATATGGAAATTTAAACAAACTGGAATCGCTGATATACTCAGATAGTAGAAGAAAAAATAACTAACCACTGTACATTTGAGTTATCATCTACCAAGTGATGAGTAAAAACGTGTAAAATAAAAAAGTGCAGTTGTTTACATATCATATTTGAAATGGACACCTTGTCAAGCATGTAATGTTTCATAGAGTGTTATTTCAGGAAAACTCTCCCAAGAAATTTCATAAAACACAGGCTTGTTTTCTTTCTGGTTTGTACCACAGAGAACCCCAACTGTAAAGATTGCACTGTAAATCAGACATTTGGAGTCTATTCTTTCATCCAAGTGCATGGGATTTACACATGCAACCATTGTTATAAATGGAAATTTCCCTTTTGCGTTGTTATTGTTCCACATGATTTTAAATAACATGAAACATTGAAAGCTAAATATCCCCCAACCCAAAGTTAATAAAGACAAGTGCTGAAATATATAAACATTGTAATGGAAGGAAAAATACTTTGTATATACAGGAAAAAACTTCAGCATAACTTATGAACCAAAATATTAACATTAAACCTATTTTGTAAGTCTTATCAGCAGTTACAGGGGCTTAGATCACCCTGGAGATGTCCTCTTGGAATCTTCAGACACTCAGAGAATTTTTTTCAGTATTCTTTCTTTAACCTTTCAAGTAGTCCTGGGAAGGATGAAGTTTAGCTTAGGAGTCTGACCTTTCTAAACTATTGAGGATGTATCAGCCTTTTCCATCCTACCACCCAATGGATCAGAGTACCAGGTAACCTCTTAAGCCTTATCTATACTAGCATTTTTGGGTGAATCCAGCTAACATTACACTAGCACAATGGCTTGGACATTTTTTTATAACAATGTCACCTAGACCTTCTCTGAAGAGGGTTGGATGACATGGTGGTGAAAATGCCTGAGCCTTTTCTACACAAATGCTCTGACCATTGCCACCTCTCTTGAAGCTGTACCTGATGCAGTGCAAGTGGGAGCTTTCTTCCAAAATACTAAAGATAGACATAACTTTAGCATGGCTAACAACTCCCCCTCCACACCGTATGTCACAGCAGCCAAAGAGTATCTCAGTACAGTGTCCAGCTCCAAGCTGAATGTGAAGCCATTAGCGTCCAAATAAAAGATGCATGGAATGGATATCTATAGATTTCCTTGGAGCTGCTGTCATCCAAGAAGGATGTTGATAAATTGGAGAGGGTTCAGAGAAGAGCCATGAGAATTGGATTGGAAAGGATTGGATAATATGCCTTATAGTGAGAGACTCAACGAGCTCAGTCTGTTAGCTCAACAAAGAGAAGGTTAAGGGGTGACTTGATTACAGCCTAGAAGTATCTACTTAAGGAACTAATGTTTAATAATGGGCTCTTCAGTCCAGCAGAGAAAGCTATAACACGATTCAATGGCTGAAAGTTGAAGCTGGACACATTCAGACTGGCAACAAGGTGTAAATTTTTAACAGTGGAGAGTAATTATTGGAGCAATTTATTAAGGGTCATAGTGGATTCTTCATCACTGAGCATTTTTAAATCAATATCATCTGTTTTTCTAAGAGATCTGCTCTAGGAATTACTTTGGGGAAGTTCTATGGCCTGTGCTATACAGGAGGTCAGACTGTGATCACAATGGTCCCTTCTGGCCTTGGAATCTATTAACCTAAGTTCAATAGTACCTCAGTGGAATGCTGTTCCATCAAAACCAGTGCTTACTGTAGCAGCAGATTATCTATTCTTGAGCTCTCTTATTTTCAAAAATCAGGAAATTTTCTTTATCTAATGTAATTTGTAGCTATGCAGGCTAGGATAGTGGTACCAAAATAATCAAATCTCATGATTTTTGGTGCTGATAGCCTGTAAAGGTTGAAAGAAATGGGTTTTTTTCCTTATGCCATAACATTTCAGCTAGCCAAGTCAGTTGATTTATGTGAGTCCATCCCACCATGCTGAGGCAGGATTAAGTATACCTAGACCATCCCTGAGAGGTGTCTGTCTAACCCATTCTTTAAAACCTCCAGTAAAGGGGATTCTGAGATATTTCTAATTAGATTCCTTTTGTGACTCTATCACCTCAGATGTTTCAGCAACAATATAATATATGGTAGAATTAAGCCATTTTAGAGGGCCTGATCCAGTAAGCACTTGTGCATGTGAGTAGCTTTACTAATGTAAGTAATCCTGTGGGCCCAGATCATTGCCTCCTGCAGGAAAATCCATGGGAAGGAGTTCTGGGGGAGGATATCTCTGTGCCAATCCACTCATACGAGTAGTATCCGATGTTCTGACATTGTTTCATACATATTTTCCATACCTATCCAGGGTTCAGGTGGAGAGAGACTGTAGCATACTTGAAAAACAAAAAGCTGGAATAATATCATTGCTGTCAAAACACTATAAAGCTCACTGCTTTTCCTGTGCATCATCACTGCAGAAAGTCCAGAAGAGACTCTCTACTGCAGTACTGCCAGATTTTTTACAAAAATTATGAGATTTTCTTGTATTAAACAGATATGCAAACTGTAGTCTGGTTACTTCCAGACTGTCCTCTAAAGATGCCTAATTATCAGACGCAGACATTTTGCTCATAAGAAGCAGATTGTGTATACACTTAAGGGGACACACAACCAGGGGCAGCCGTTGGGTTTCTGGTGCCCCAAGCAGACAGTATTATCCTCAAACAGGGTGAGAAGTCAGGGAGGCTGGAGGCAGGGGATTTAAAAGGCTGTAGGATTGGAGGTTCAGAGAAGTGATGCCAACTGAAGTACATTCTTGCCTTAATGCACTGGTTTTCAATTATTTTGATCTCTGTTTAAGCAAAAGGAGGAGACTGAGCTCATGCTCGGAGATGGAGTGAGTAGTGGATGTTTTATAGAGACATTCTAAATGGTAAGTAATTTGTTTTTCTCTAAGTGACAGATGAGCCTCCAGGAAACTTGCATCTGTGACTCTCCATCCATCCTGGTACCTGTGGGATGCTCTTTTCAAATGCAAATAGCAAACATGCCAAAAGAGCAAATGTAGTTTGATTGAAAGTGTTTGCCAAATATTTGGGGGCTACAGTTTGTATATCTGTTTAATGCCAGGATATTTCATATCCCCTGAGTGCCATAGCTATACTGACCTAACCTCTAGTGTAGATGCAGCTAGATCGATGGAAGAGGGCTTTTGTCAACCTAGCTACTGTAGTTCGAAGAGATGGTGTTCTGGCTATTGATTGTGTCTACGCTACAGGATTATGCCTGAATAGCTACAGCATCACAGCTAGTAGTGTCCCCGTAGTATAGAAATGACCTAAATCACTTAGGGCACTTCCGAAATTTTTAAGTTGCGTTTTTGTTTGGGGGATGTCTTTGGTGTAGAACTATTCTCAGATTTTTTTTTCCAAACTATAAACCTTATAGCTAACCATATCGTATGTTATAAGAAGCAAAAATGGAGAAGAATTAATTTTGGGAGAAGTGGAGGTTGATAGATGGACTTCAGAATTTAGCATATGGTGTGATTCTTAACATTTTATTTACTTCTTTTGAAAACCAGCTTTCAAAAATCTTTCAAAGCAGTACTAATTCAAAGAGACTTCACTTAAAACTTGTATCTGTTGAGTATGATTGCTCTCGTTTCCCTTCCCATCTCCTGCTCCATATCCCCCTGCTACCCACTCAAAAAATATCTAAATACAGATCTCTTGGGCTGTTAGGAATTTGCTGTTAGGAATTCACTCTTAGGCAGATAGTTTGTGGTGCAGTTGTGTTAACTTTCCTTTTAGAATGTAGTAGAATGGCATATACTGGCAATATCATTAGTATTATGGGAGTGTACCTAATAAGTTCCACATACACAGAGGTTATTTTATTTACCTATGTCTATATCAGATTTGTTGTAATAAAACAACAGCTTTGCCTAGATGCTATCACACATGGCAGCATTAGATGTGTTTGCTGTCGTTTGATTTAGGCTTAAATGTCCACCCTTAATCCCATAACATTTGCAGCAAAAATCCTGGAACACTCACATTGTGGAGTATTTTTTCTTTTAAGACTCAAACACTAAAATACATTATAAATATTCAAGAAAAATAAGCTAATTAGATTCAGGTCCTCTTTTTCTTTACAATATGACAATATGTATTTCTGTCATATATTGGAACTTCAAATTTTGTCAAAATACCAAAATATACACACGAGTTGAATTTGTAAAAAAAAAAATATATATATATAAAAAAGTTGCAACAAAATGAAGTATTTATTTTTAAAGAAATGTTAAAGAACCATTGTTTGTAAATAAAAGAATATATTTTCTTCCTCACTACTACTCTTCACCATATCAAGTGTATTTTTGTATGTAAAATATATTGTTTAGATATTATAGATTTCTCTAGTCAAAGAATTCTGTTGAGATAGTATGTTTTACTAATCCTGATACAGTTAATAATCTAGCTCCCGGTGAATTTATTTAAAAAGTTAGAATCTGTTTTTTGAGTCTGCAAAAAACTAAAATGTATGTCTGACAGAAGTCTATTTGCTGGAAGTATTTTAATAAACATTGGTTTCATTTGTGTCTGACACACTTTGCTAATAATTTTGTGGGTGTCAGTTTTCTTTACTGTTGATATTATTTCTGACAAGACACCTTTCAAAAGATATAATACTTTGAGCTGTTAAATTAATTTAAATAAACCCAGCCATGTTGTACATGAAATAAAAACAACTGAAATGTAAATCCATATTTCTGGAAATGTGTCTCTGCTACCTTCAGACAACTAACCTTCAGGCTCCCCATTCTTTGTAAAAGATCCACAGACACGGATTTGGCTTTGGACCATGACTGACCTATCATCAATAGTAGTGGTTAACTGTGCTGGGCCATCAAACAATTATGGAATGTGTACCCTCAGGGCTCTTTTAGCAACAACATGATAAAAACGTAAATCCTTTGGTGATTTCAGACATCTCAGACCTTCAACACTGTCAGCCATAAAATCTTGTCTCGCTTGGCCTCTGTGACACTATCCTCTCCTGGTTCTCTGCCTACCTCCCCAATCGCTCCTTCAGCATGTCCTTTGGAGGGTCCTCCTCATCCTCTCCAACCTTCTGTGGGGGTTCCACAGGGCTCTGTCCTTGGTCCCCTTCTTGTCTTCCTTTACACCTTATCTCTGGGTAATCTCATCTGCAAACACAACTTTAACTGCCATCTCTATGGAGATGTCTCACAGATCTACCTCTCTACTCCAGACCTGTCTCCTCCTGTCGAAATTAAAATCTTGGCCTGTCTTTCTGATACCTACTTATGTATCCTAAACTGTCTGCTCAAATTCAACATGGCTAAAACAGAGTTCCTAATCTCCCCTCTCTTCCCCTGCCCGCCCTTCTCCACTGTGTCCTTTCTCGGTCACTGTGGACAGCACAACCATCATGCTGGTCACTCAGGCCCATAGCCCAGATATCATCTTTGACTAGGCCCTCTCTCTAGGTCCTCACTTCCAAGCTATGTCTAAATCTTGCAGATTCTGCATAATTTCTCTCTGAGATGGCCTTTCCAATTCATCCACATAGCTAAAACTCTCATCCAGTCTTTCATCATCTTGTGTCTCAATTACTGCAATATCGTTTTCTCTGGCCTTCACAAATACAACTTTGCAGCATTATTCTGAATGGATATGAGAGGGGCAAAGATCATTTTCATAGCCCATTGCTTTGATCATGTCACTCCTTTCTTTGCATACCTCCACTGGCTCCCCCTTCTCTATCACATCTCTCATAAGCTACTTGTCTCCACTTTCAAGGCCCTTCATGACCTATCCGTGTCCTGTTATCTCTCATTAATTATCAAAAGATTGACTCCCTCCACCAATTGGTTCATGATGGCAGCCTCCATCACCCATTTATTACATTTCCAAACAAGCACCTGGCAGGTGGCTGCCAGATCAGTGATGATGAGGAAGGGAGTACTGGTTCTGAACTTTGGCTAGAAAGATCCTTAGAGACTTTGGCAAGAGTGGTTGTAGTGGAATGCAAGTGGCAGAAGTTGGATTTGAGGGGATCTAGGATGCAATTGTAGAAGAGGAAAACTGGACAGTAATTGTAAACAGAGCACTTAATGAGCAAAAATTGTGTCGGGGGTTGGGAGCGGGAGTGTGTAATATCATCCCAAATATTTATTTAGCTGGCAGTCTAGAAAATGCAAATGGTCCTTATTGATCAAAAGTCAAGGATTGTAGTTTCTCTACATATCTAGAGACTTATATGCCCCCAATCACCATAGTACCTGAGCAGCTGCTCAGTTAGGCTGGAACAGAGCTGATCTTCTGCATTCATGGAACAAGTTTTATAATGACCCATTATAATTATATTTATATATATATAATTATATTTCAGTAACTGTAATCTATATCAGAGACAATGTTCTATGACTGCAATATAGCAATGTGTTTGTTAGAGCTGGATGGAAACTGGAATTCCTGTTCCACGGGAAATATCACAAAAAATTGTTTTGAAAGAGAACAAAAATTTGAAATTTCCTGTGGAACAGGAATTCCAAAATTTTGTTTTGAAAAAGTCAAAAGAATAATTCCTTTCAAACTTTTCTGAAACTTGTCTGAGGCTTCCTGAGCTGCCCAAAGCCCCGACAACTCACCAGACAGGGAGCCTGAGAGCCAGGACTCCCAGGCTTCCCAGCTGCCTGAGAGCTGGGAGTTTGAAAGGCCTGGCTCCTGTCCTGACTTGGAAACTGGGCATGTTGCCCTAATGTGGGTAACTCTGGAAGCCCTGGTTGCTTGGGTTTCTGAGGAGCCACTAACTTGGGATCCAGGACTTTCAGGCTCCCTGTCAGCCCACCAGGCAGGCTGCTTTGGAGGCAGGTGGGCAAGCTGGCAGAAAACCAGGCAGGTTTCCATTGGAATTTTGTTGAAATTGACACAGTCCTGTGGAACATTTAGATTCCAACAAATCAGCATTTTCTGAGGGAACAACCTTCTGTCAGAAAATTTCTGAGCAGCCCTAATATTATATATTGATTAGGACCAGGTGCCGAGCTGGGGGAAAAGGAAGCATGTGTAAGAATTAAGAAGAGATATTAGGTGTTCAGATGCCATGGTGATGAACATGCTAAAATAATCTACATTGATGCTGAGCTGATAAATGCATATGCAGTGGATTTGTTGATCCTAATTGAAACTATCTGGGTCAAAGAACTCTGACTGAGAGACACACTTTCTTGCTCCCTCTTTCATTCTCTACACACTGTCCCTTCCCCTCTAATTTTTTCCCTCCTCCCAGACTATTGAGTGGTTTATTACTAAGGGGACTGGTCCTGCAAGCCCTTATGCCTGGAACCTTCACTGACTGTTGTCATAAACAGATAGTTAAGGGTTAATGTCTCTTTTACCTGTAAAGGGTTAAGAAGCTCAGTAAACCTGGCTGTCACCTGACCAGAGGACCAATGGGGGTACAAGATACTTTCAAATCTTGGTGGAGGGAAGTCTTTGTTCATGTTGTTTGTTTTGTTCATTGTTCGCTCTCGGGACTGAGAGGGACGAGACGTACACCCAGGCTTCTCCAAATCTTTCTGAATCAGTCTTTCATGTTTCAAACTTGTAAGTAGCTAGGCAAGGCGGATTAGTCTTATTTTTGTTTTCTTTCAACTTGTGAATGCTTTTCCTTTTGCTGGAAGGATTTTTACCTCTGTTTGCTGTAACTTTGAATCTCAGGCTGGGGGTGGGGGGAGAGTCCCTCTAGGCTATATGAACCTGAATACCCTGTAAGCATTTTCCATCCTGATTTTACAGAGATAATTTTTACCTTTTCTTTAATTAAAAGCTTTCTTTTTAAGAACCTAATTGATTTTTCCTTGTTTTAGAATCCAAGGGATTGAGTCTAAACTCACCAGGGATTGGTGGAGGAAGAAGGAAGGGGGGAGGGTTAATTCCTCATTTGTTTAAGATCCAAGGAGTTTGGATTGGTGTGAAGCTTCCCAAGGCAACCCAGGGAGGGGAAAGTCTGGGGGGGGGGAAAGGGGGGATGGTTTATTTCTCCTTGTTTTAAGACCCAAGGGGTTTGGGTCTTGGGTTCCCCAGGGAAGGTTTTGGGGGAACAGGAAGTGTGCCAAACACTATATTTTTGGATGGTGGCAGCGTACCAAATTTAAGCTAGTAATTAAGCTTAAAAGTGATCATGCAGGTCCCCACTTTTTGGACGCTAAAGTTCAAAGTGAGGAAAAACCCTTGACAACTTTAATGGGAGTTCTGCACATGTAATGCCAGTAAGGTCAGGCTGTGTCTTTGTTTATTTGGATAAAAAACTGTTCATCCAGAAGAGAAATTTGGGACTCCATCTTGAAACTTGTTCCACACTTCATGGAATCCAGCCTAGGAGCAGTGTATGTCACATTTCCATGCCGTGTCATCAGAAGTGTGAAATAGAGGATCCAGGAAGGCAAACTATATTAGACTGAGTCCATTTCCAGCAGTAAATCAACAACCCAAGCACCACAGGTGAGGACAAGCCCAGGCTGTTGAGGCTGAACCTGTAGTTCTAAAATAATGCAACTGGATCTATAGTTATACCCATACAATGTTTCATCCTGGGCAAGTCCTGTTTTTCACTATATCAAATTATTTAATCCTTATGTTAATTTTAACTGTGGCATCCACTGAAAAATAATTATCTCCCTACAGGGACTTATGAATTTGTGTGGATATATGCATGTTAACCTCTGTGATTATGAATTGTCTGCATCTCACTGATGTACACATATGATACACAGACATTTTAATGATTTAAAATAGTGTTGAATTTGCATAGTTTAAAGATGTGTAGGTATTATAGCTGTTCTGCCAAAGGGTTAAATATGCAGGGGAGAAAAACTCTGAATGCTGCATGTTTATTTGATATCATTAATGCATTTTTAGAAAAATAGACACTGAGTAACAAATGCTGGTATTTATGTAGTAAAAGAAATTGACCTGGGGATGAGTCCAAAATACAAGGTGAAATATTTTACACTTTGGCTATTTTAGGAAACAAAGCATATCCATACTGAACACCCAATAAATATTAAAAGCAAATGGACTGATGTTAGTGATATTTGAGTTTTTTTCTGGGAAAACTTTAATCAAATCAAACTGTTATGTTCTTTTATATGTAACCTCTCATGTCACACATCCTAACGTACTGTGCAAAATAATGAACTTAACAATGCAAATATTTATGAATACACCAGGTCAAACAAAGCAAAGCCATAAGTTTGAAAGTGCCAGTATCATAACTCAACAAAGCCAAGAGATTCCAGAGGCAAAGGGTGCAGGCACATCTGCAAACCCCAAAAAAGGGCCAAAGAGGCTGTCTGACTTTCACTTTATGCAGTGTTTATGGCAAAGATAAAACTTGTTCTGAAACTTTTTTTTTATTTATTGGATTTGTTTTCCCCAGAAAAGTTTAATTTAGTTTTGTCTTTTTTCTCAAGTTTGATGCTGTTTTGCAAAAAATCTACTATGCATTCACAAAATAGTAAAGTTGGTTTTTTTCCTCCGTAAGATAATGGGCAAGTGATTGGGCTGGAGTACTCTTTGATTTCCCCTTTAGGTTTTATACCTTCCTCTGCATCATCCACTATTGGAGATTGAATACTACTGGTTCTTCTGGAATATTCAATCCCATAATCATAAAAGGAAGATTAGGAGCAGCATTGGCAATTCACTATCACAATACCATATCTTTATGATGGTAAGACACAGTGGCCAGCAAGGCAAATGAGACTGGATGGATTCTGATGTTGGGAGTAAACCCCCAGCCCTAAAATCACAGTTGAAAACAGATCCACAGGCACTGGATAGTGCCTTAATTTCTGCTGCTTATTCCCTTTGACTGGAGCTCATCCGGGTGCACAGGGCAGCATGAGGCCCTCCACACTGCTTAAACACCATGCTAATACTAACTGGAGAGTGGGTTCTGCCTTCCCTACATATATTTATATTATTTTTCTTGCATTCATTTGAATTCCTCATTGTGTCTTCAGTTGGTGAATTCTTTCACCCAACCCTTCCTTCTCTCACTTCCAGGAAAATAGAAAAAGGTTGGAAGCAAGCAGGATGTATCCCTGCTTGTCAGCCTTCACCCTATTCTTTTTTCCCCTCTTTGTCAGCGGGTCTCAAACTTCTTCATATTGTCAATATTTGATTTCTTATGAGCTGATAGGAAAGGAGGCAGATGCCGAACCGATCAGCCTCCTCCTAACCCAGATTGGAGGGTGGGGTACACACCAAGTCAAAGCAGGAAAGGGAAAAAACTGAGGGGGGCATGTGGGAGATAAGCTGAAGACAAAGAATGAGGCAAGGAAAGAGTGGAGATTTCAAGAAGATGATACCTCCTGGTAGGGTGTGGAGATGGAGCATAAGCCCAAGTAGGGGTAGAAGTCTGCCATAGCCACAGCCCAATTTCATAACAACATGCTAATATATAATTTACATTTATCCAACTTCTAATGTTCACAAATCAGTAGTGATTAGAACTGACCAAATAATTCACAATTAAGTTATTGAATGAATGTCACCTTTCTGTTCACTAATTGTAAATGGACAGAATGCAAAATACTCACAGTTTCATACTTTGAAATTATTTGCACTTTCCTCTGTGAATTGTTCTTGGGCTGCAGTTTGCTCTCAAACAGCACATTGCAAATATTTGCAGCTCATGAGTATCTGGTTACATTAGTTACGCATCTGAGGAACACGAACAATACCACATAGGAACATAAGAATGGACATACTGGGTCAGACCAATGGGCCATCTACTCCAGTATCCTGTCTTCCAGCAGTGGCCAATGCCAGATGCTTCAGAGGGAATGAACTGAAATGAAAATTGAGTGATCCATGCCCGGTTGTCCAGGCCTAACTTCTGGCAATTAGAGGCAAAGGACAACCCGGGCATGGGGTTGCATCCCTGACCATCTTGGCTAATTGCTATTGATGGCCCTATCCTCAATGAACTTTTTTTTAAACCCAGTTATACTTTTGGCCTTCACAAAATCCTCTGGCAATACATTCCACAGCTTGACTGTGTGTCACATGAAGAAGTAATTCCTTATGTTTGGTTTAAACTCACTGCCTATTAATTTCATTGGGTGACCCCTTGTTCTTGTCTTACATGAAGGGGTAGATAACTTCCTTATTCACTTTCTCTACACCAGTCATAATTTTATAGACCTCTATCAAATCCCCTCACCTTTGTCACCTCTTTTCTAAGCTGAACGGTACTAGCCTTTTTAATCTCTCTTCACATAGAAGCTGTTCCCTACCTCCAATCATTTTTGTTGCCTTTCTCAATACTTTTTCCAATTCTAATATATCTTTTTTGAGAGGGGGGGGTCCCAGAACTATACACAGTAATCAAGATGGGGATAGCATGGATTTATATAGTGCCATTATGATATGACTCATATAACTAATCATAACAGTGTCAGTTGCAAGTTGAAAATTTTACAGTTCATCAAATAATCAAGCATTTGAGCTTTTTGTATTTGCACTTTAAAAGCTTGAGCCCTCTAATGATCATAGAAAGAGAGCCCAAAAGAGCTGTGAATATCACAGAGTTGAATTTTGCTTTCCATTTTGGATGTATATATGTAACACATTTTTTTCTACCATTTGCTCATCTGTGTTAGTAACTTCAAAAAATTCCGTGGCCATGTTTGATCAGCTCCCATGTTCTAGGGTATTTTCCCCCTCCAAATGACAGCACCCCCCAGCAGCATGCTGGCCATTGGTTCAGTCTGAGTCAGAGAGAAGAGCACCTCCTACTGAGTCTCCACCACTCCCCTTTCATTGTCTTTCAGCATCTGAGTTGCTATCAAATGTTTCCCATTCAAGTACTGATGAGGCCTGGCAACACCTAATTTACGTGATTTGGCACAATCACAGTATCCTAAGTAGTAGCACTGCAGTGGTATGACTTAGATAGAATAGCAAGCCAGAAAGGGGTGTTCATTTCTGCTGTGTTGTAGATCATAACGCCAAAGATCAAATGCCTTTCAATGTCCAAGTAGTGCTACCAATGAGCTCACACCACATTGTTGCTATGAGAGTCTGAGGCTTAGGCATTTAAAATTTACTTAAAGATTCCAGATCTTAAAATCCAGATTGTGGAGAGGGAAAAATGTAGTGTATTCTTCAACTATGAAAAGCAAGTCTTTGGTGGAAAAGAAGAGAAAATAGGAGATAAAAAAGAGAGGTTGCTTTGGGGATGGGTTTTGCCAGTTGGATCTGGCATCCTTTTGCCCCTTTGTTTAAAATCGTCATCAGAATTCTTTAACATAATGAGCATTTGTTCTAGTCAGTTTGGTGATGAGGCCCAAGCTGGTGGGAGCTGATGAAGACTGAGAGGGGTTTCCTGAAGCCCTGAATGAATCGTTATGGCTCATGCACTCCCAAGTTGTCATTACTTTTTTCATTTTTATTGTGGTATTTTAAGAAGTGATGTAAAGTTCTTCTAGCAGATCACAAGAAAATACCTTCTGCTTCCTTTAACTCACTCCATTTGATGTTAGCACCATAGAAAGCAAGGCATGTAATCATGGGGCATCTCCTCAAAAGGCAGAGTTTTGAGTACTTGTACACAAAAAGCATCTTTATCTTTTAAAGTGTTCCTCTCCTTCTTTGGGCTAAGTATCTCCTAGAACCTCCAACCAAGTCCATCTGCATAGTAAGGGAAAACTGAAAGTAGAGCTATTAGAGTTTGTTTTTGAACTGCCTATAAAACTAAAGTTCATATTCAAAGCTAGACAGCACATTGTGAGGGATGATGGGTCAGAGGGTGAGTGTTCCTAAGGCAAAATTTATGTTGGTTCTTTTATTTTCAAAATCAACCAGGATCAGGTTATTAGTCTAACATATTTTCTCTTTCAAGCAGCAGCAAATAATTGAGAATTACTAGCCATACTGGCAAGCATTTTTTCAGGGGCTGGGGGATGTTAGGGGCAAGGGGTAGTGGATGTTAAATTTTCAATGATGTATGCACAAGAAAGCTGATACAAAATTACCATCATTACTACTGAGATAGCGTTTAGCTAATGCCCCAGGCATTATTCTGACAAGGTATTCTTTGGATTTAAAAATAAAAAATCCTGGTTCCCTCTACATTCATTTCACTGTGTGAATCTTCTGGTTTGATTTAGGAATGTGCTGCCCAGTTCCCATGTGCATTATTGCTTTAGTGTTTATTTTGGGAGGAAAAGTGAATGTATGGTTCACGCCTTAACCTTGTCAAGCTCCCCCCCTTGCCAGCTTGAATTGACACCGTACAAATGGTGAAAGGAAAGGCCACAGCCAAAATTAATCATAAACATTAACCATAAAATATTACTGTTGACCCTACCAAGGGGCAGACCTCTAGGAATAACATCCTGCTCCTTAAGAAAATAACATCCCTCTCCAACTGAGAGGAGCAGACGGTCTCGCCTATGCGTGACGGGCATACTGACCTCTGCCTCAGGGCGTAACATCCGATTCCAACTCAAGGAGTAACAGGCACTCCAGCTCTTAAGGGACGGAAGTTCTGCCCCAAACACAGACTTATATGTAAGCGTGGGCTGCCCCCATTTTATGCATAAAGACAAGGTCTCCTCTGCAGTGAGAGTCTGGCTAATGATGGAGGAAGAAAAATTAGAGCTGTCACTCACCCTTTTTCACCCTGGATGAAAACCTTGTGTGTTTTCTCTAGCACACACAGCAGTGTACAAATAATGTCTCCTTTGGAGAGAGCACGGTGTGTTACTCTCTCCATGGCATCCAATTAGAATCAGCTCTCACCCTTGCACCCTCAGCAGACAGCTAGGGAGACTTCTTACTCTTAAAGGAATAGTCCCCAAAAAAGCAGAAACATAACATCTACCCTATATGTAATTAACTACAATGCACTGTGCTGCCCAGCAGCAAATCAAATTAATATTAAATTACAAATGGTAAGAAACAATCCTGGAAATAGTATGTAAAACCAGTGTCTGAGCTCAGCTCTGCATGGAGAAGAAATGAGACTGGAAGAGAGGCTGCCTCCTTCTTCTAAGATCTGTTATTGGCAGACAGAAGAGAATGAATTTAAAATTGAAAGTGACTAACTAGTAAGTATGGGAAGAAGTCTCTTCCATAGTTCAAAAATAGCTGTTAGAATAGCTAGAAATTATTTATATGTGGAGATTAGGATCTCTATCTAGCTATGGTACTTGTATGGAAACCCCCGACCAGTACTATGATAGCTAACTAGTGAGATAGTATCTCACAATTTTTGGTGTCGTTCTCCTCACAACATCCTCATGAGGGAGAGAAATACTATTATCCCCATTTTACAGACAAAAAACTTAGGCATAGAGAGAGTGACTTGCCCAAGGTCATACAGGAAGTCTGTGGTGGAACAACCGACTGGATTTGTATTCCAGTATATGTTGGTTGTGCTTGTGTTACTAACAATGACAGGTTTCAGCACAGAACACAAGGATTGTTTATACTAATGCACAGGATTAAACTTTGGCACTAAACATATTTACAACTAGCACAGATAGCCAGTTCTCACCTGGATTCACCCACTTATGTCATTATGCAGGAGGGATAAGATAGAAGTAACACCAGGGCTTGACAAGCCCCTCCACCCTGTAGCTGGAAACGTTCACAGATGCCCATTATGCCCATTTTCCATACAAAACAACATTATGCAGACAGTTCTTACTATGATCAGTTGTGGAGGAGAAATTCAATCAGAAAACAGTGAATGATCATTAATAATCATTTAAGACCTAACTAGATGCCCAGAAAGCCACAATCTCACAATTGTGGAAGAAGACTGTGTTGGTTAAAAAACTGATCTGATTTAGAAGGGAAGTGAAGGCAGCTATAAAAATAATATAACAAATTGAAGAAAAGGGACATTGATTGCAATAAATATAAATCAGAAGTTAGGAATTGTAGAACACTGATAAGGGAAGCAAAGTGAAGCAAGATGAAATCTGTGGCCAGCAGAGTTAAGGACAACAAGAAGGCTTTTTAAATTATATCAGGAACAAAAAGAATTCTGGCAATAGTATTGGCCAATTAGGAGGTGGAGATGATAGCATTAGCAAAAATAATGCAAAAGAGTCAGAAGTGTTCAGTAAATATTTCTGTTCTGTATTGGGGGGGAACAGATGATATAGTTTCATCACTCTTAACATTCCATGTGTATCTCTGGAGGATGTTAAGCAGAAGCTACTAAAGTTAGAACATTTTTAAATCAGTAGAGCCTGATAATTTGCATCCAAGAGTTTTAAAAGAGCTGCATGATGAGCACACTGGTCATTAATGTTCTTATCTGAAAAGTTTTGGAGCACTAGGGAAATTCCAGAAGACTGGAAGAAAGTTAATGTTGTGCCAATTTCTAAAAAGGGTAAACAGGATGATCCAAGTAATTATAAGACTGTCAGCCTGATATCAATCATGGGCAAGATAATGGAGCAGCTGATATAGGACTCGATTAATAAAGATGTAAAGATGGATAATGTAATTATTTTCCATAAATCCATGCCGGTTGGCATTAAAGCCTGTCAAACTAACTTGATATCTGTTTTGATGAGAGTACAAGTCTAGTTGATAAAGGTAATCGTGTTGCTATAATATACTTGTACTTATATAAGGTGTTTGACTTGGTACCACATGACGTTTTGACTAAAAAACTAGAACAATATAAAATTAACCTGGCACACATTAAATGTATTAAAATCTGGCTAAATGATCAACCTCAAAATGTAATTGTAAATGGAGAATCATCATCAAGCAGGTATGTTTTCAGGAGGCTCCCACAGGGATCAGTTCTTGGCCTATGCTATTTATGATGTTTATCAATGACCTAGAAGAAAACATAAACTCATCGTGGATAAAATTTGCATAAGAAACAAAAATTGGGGTGGTGGTGAATATTGAGGAGGGCAGGTCACTGATTCAGAGCAATCTGGATTGTTTGCTAAACTGGGCACAAACAATATGCGTTTTAATATGATTAAATGTAAATGTGTGCATCTAGGAACAAAGAATGCAGTCCATACACACATACAGGATGGGGGAATCTATCCTGGGAAGCTGTGACTCTGAAAGAGATATGGGAGTCATGGTGGATAATCGGCTGAATATGAGCTCCCAATGTAACCCTGTAACAAAAAGAGCTAATGAGCTTCTGGGATGCATAAACTGGGAAATCTCAAGTAGGAGTAGAGAGGGTATTTTACCTCAGTATTTGGCATTGATGTGAGTGCTGCTGGAATATTGTGTCCAGTTCTGGTGCCCACAATTCAAGAAGATGTTGCTCAATTGGAGAGAGTTTAGAGAAGAGCCACAAGAATGATGAAAGGATTAGAAAACATGCTTTATAGTGATAGACTCAAAGAGTTCAATCTAGTTAGTTTAGAGAGGGTTAAGGGGTGACTTTATTAGTCTGTCAGTATCTACATGGGGAACAATATTTAATAATGGCTCTTCAGTCTAGCAGAGCAAAGGTATAACACTGTCCAATGGCTGGAAGCTGAAGCTAGTCAAATGCAGACTGAAAATAAGGCATACATTTTTGGGGGTGATTGACCATTTGAACAATTTGCCAAGGGTCTTGGTGGATTCTCTATCACTGGCAATTTTTAAATCAAGATTGTGTATTTTTTTCTAAAAACTATCCCATAGGGGTTATTTTGGAGACGTTCTCTGACCTATGTTATACAAGAGGCCAGACTAAATGATCAGAATGTTCCCTTCTGGCCTTGGAATCTGTGAATTGTCCTGAGAATGCCGAAGTGGCAGCTAAAGTGACTGAGGGAGGTCTGACATGATACTGGGTAGGCAGAGGAGATAAAGAACGGCTGTTCTGAGGATTGTTAGCAAGTGAGTTCCCTGTTGAGATGGTGACTAAGTTTGTGA
The DNA here is from genome assembly GCF_025201925.1 of Gopherus flavomarginatus. Lineage (NCBI taxonomy): Eukaryota > Metazoa > Chordata > Testudines > Testudinidae > Gopherus > Gopherus flavomarginatus. Next base: position 102,923,165 of record NC_066621.1, read on the forward strand.
ATCAGCAAGCTGGATTTGACTATCAGGAAGAAAATCTGCTATCTCAGATTCAGTGAGAATCGTGTTAATTAAAGAAGGAGCTTCACGCTGAGCAATCGGTCTAAATTAAATGGATTTCCCTCGATCTTGTATCTAAGAAATTCTGGCACATGCCAGTGCTTTTGAACTTGCTGATTTCACCGAACACATGTGCCCTCAGTCAGGATCAAGCCCTTAGAAAGAAAGGCTGTGTAATAAAGGACATTTTTACCTGCAAGCGGGAAAGAATGGCCTTATCAAAAGGCAACCCCAATCCAAGCTGCCAAGTAAAAAATATTTAAAATCCCAGCCAGTTGCCTCAGTTCTTTATACTTTCAAGACAGATAGAGTGAGTACCAGGTAGTTTACAATGTATAGGTTGTTTGGCTGAAGCCATAAATGCCAGCGTACTGTTTGTTTTTGTTTTGACTTCAAAGATACCACAGCAGTTTTTGTAAGGGCAGGTGTGTTCCCTGGTGTCTTGGGCCAAACTTTCTTTCCGCTATTGCACACTAGATGAAGCTGACTTTCAGTTGTAGTATGTATACATTTATATATGGTGATGTTCTTTGAGATGGAAGGTGTAAAATATTTTATTATTAAAACAAAAAGTATAGTGTACAGTGATTGCACTTTAAATAATTCTTCTGTGTTGAGAGACAACTGGTCCCAGGAGAATTCCCTATTTTAATGTGGGCACTACCTCTAACCAGTGGATCCTTTGACATTAGTGATCTGGGTGTATGCCATGCACTGCCTACAGTGATATCTAGTGTCATAAGATAACCTAGTGTATAGAAAACTTTAACTGTATACACCTAAGTGCTTAAAGAAACCAACCACCCTGCAATGCAGTACTGCTATGGGATTAGTGAGTACCTGTATACTATTTTAAACTTTATTCATTTGATTGTATTCTAATTCTTTGCGAATTGGTATTCCATTGGTAAGTTTAACTCTTAGTTAACTGGAATTTTTGACTAACTAGCACCCCCCAGCCCTCCAACATGACAGAAAACAAAGCTTTAACTGTATATTGATCTCAGTTACAACACAGAATACAAAATGTACAGTGCTCAGCTTATATTTATTAAATTGCAAATATTTGCACTGTAAAAAAAACAAAAGAAATAGTATTTTTCAATTCCTCCATTACAAGTACTGTAGTGCAATCTCTTTATCATGAAAGCTGAACTTACAAATGTAGAACTATGTACAAAAAGCCCTGCATTCAAAAATAAAACACAGTAAAACTTTAGAGCCTACAAGTCCACTCAGTCCTTCTTCTTGTTCAGCAAATCGCTCAGACAAACAAGTTTGTTTACATTTGCAGGTGATAATGGTGCCCGCTTCTTGTTTACCATGTCATCTGGAAGTGAGAATAGGCATTTGCATGACACTGTTGTAGCTGGTGTTGCAAGATATTTACGTGCCAAATACGCTAAAGATTCATATGTCCTTTCATGCTTCGCCCACCATTCCAGAGGACATGCATTAATGCTGATGACAAGTTCTGCTCACTGATGATTCAGGACCAATGTATGTTCATTTTCGACACCTGAGTCAGATGCCATCAGCAGAAGATTGATTTTCTTTTTTGATGGTTTGGGTTCTGTAGTTTCCGCATTGACGCATTGCTCTTTTAAGACATCTTGAAAGCATGCTCCACACCTTATCCCTCTCAGATTTTGGAAGGCTTCTTAAACCTTGGGTCAAGTGCTGTATCTATCTTTAGAAATCTCACATTGGTACTGTCTGCATTTTGTCAGATTTGCAGTGAAAGTGTTCTTAAAATGAACAACATGTGCTGGGTCATCATCTGAGATTGCTATAACATGAAATATATGGCAAAATGTGGGTAAAACAGAGCAGGAGACATACAATTCTCCTCCAAGGAGTTCAGACACAAATTTAATTAATGCATTTTTTTTTAAATGAGCGTCATCATCATGGAAGCATGTCCTCTGGAATGGTGGCCAAAGCATGAAGTTGGCATGCGAATGTTTAGCATAATAAATGCTGGCACCTCAATAAATGCACAAGATAAATGATGCTCACTGAATGGGTAGCTTTTCAGTACTTTTTTTTATCATCATTAGGGGTGTGGCTCAGTGCCTTATTTTACCACATACCATCCAAACCATGAACTGAAAACAGACTGTTTCTTCAGAGTCTTTTTTAAATGGGGTTCAGCATGGGTTTACGAAAAATAGATCTTGTCAAACATTGTAAATAAGAAGCGGGCAGCATTATCTTCCGTAAATGTAAATAAACTTGTTTATCGTAGCAATTGGCTGAACAACAAGAAGGACTTGAGTGGACTAGTAGGATCTAAAGTTTTATGTTGTTTTGTTTTAAGTGCAGTTACATAACAAAAAAAATTCCACATATGTAAGTTGCACTTTCACAATAAAGAGATTGCACTATAATACTTGTATGAGGTGAATTGAGAAGTAATATTTCTTTTCTTTATCATTTTTAAAGTGCAAATATTTGTAAACAAAAGCAATAATATAAAGTGAGCACTGTCCACTTTGTATTCTGTGTTGTAATTGAAATCAATATATTTGAATATACAGAAAAACATCCAAAAATATTCAATACATTTCAATTGTGATTCTATTGTTTAAAACTGCAATTAATCGTGAATAACTTTTTTTAGTTAATTGCGATTAATCAACAGCCCTAATTAAAACCATTGTGTGGCAGTGGCATTTGTTGTTTTACAGCACCCATGAGCATATTAGCCACTTCACAGAAAACACAGAAACATAACTGCTTGCCCCAAAGAACTTACAGGCTAAGGTTCAGATCTTCTGTCTATTTGTTGTATGTTTGCCCAGTGCTTAGCACAATGGGGCCTGGCCTCAATACAAATAATAAATAAAAGATCCTGCAAGTGGCTCAGCACCCCTGCAGCGTCATGGATCCTTTTGCCCTTAATTTGCTCCAGCCCTTAATTAGACATGACACAAGTGAGGGTGACAAAGAGCTGGGAGCTAGGGAGGGCAAGGATTACTGCAATACCTTCATCTCGTTACTCACTTTGAGGTATGTGCATTGACAGGTGGGGTTTGCTTTATGTGTAAATATTAAGTGAGTTAAAAAATTAACTCACTTCTTGTGGGTTTGCAGGAGGGATTTAAATGAAAACAGTGCAGGATAGTGTCTTATAGCAAAAAAATACTTTGTAGTTTCCCTTGTCCCCTCCTCTACTTTCAAATCAGTTTCTGATGGGGGTGTTATAAAGACAGTAGTAAAGTTTATAGATGAAATCCTGGTCACATTGAAACCAATGGGAGTTTTGACATTGACTTCAATGGGGCCAGGATTTCACCATATATAGATAACCCAGATTCAGATCTGACCCACCAGCTGCTTTTTACTGGCAAGCACAATACAACATTTTTCACAAAGTGTATAGTAGCCTATTGCAATAATGATACCAACACATCACTCCTATTACTGATACGAGGAACGGACACTTTATCACAATATAGAAGACCCCATATAGATGCCCAGTATTTATTTGAAAATAGTATCTGACTCTCAGATTCCTTCCCTCCTGCTCTGCATCTCTCTTGCCACTGTCCATCATTGTCTTCTGCTTCCCATCCTGCTCTGTGAAACAGAGAAATCAATTTATATCCACTGACAACCACACAAGCCAAGGCAGCACCATGTGTTTGTACAGAATAAAATTTTAGACTAAAACCATTCCCTGCTGTGAGCCTCTTCTATTACACTAGACACGTGAGCACACCTTTCAAGCATGGACAAAGGCTGGCCTTACAAAAAGTTTTCAAAATCAGATAACTGAATATGGTTGGAACCTTACCATGCCTTGTGACTTAGCTTTCCAGCCTGTTCAGACATCCTCTCCTATGAAAACATATGCAATGTATTAATGTCAAGGGCAGAAGATAGAGGATACCTTGAAATGATCTGTATGATGTGTAAACTTAACTGTAGCAGTAATATGTCAGACCACATTTAAGGAATTCTGTGCCAAGAGTTCTGAAGAGGATTCAGAAGATGAGGCAAGAAGGCTAAGTTTGCATCTGCGCAGACCTCCATACAGGAGAGGTTCCTTGACTTGACCCTGCTCATTCTTGAGGGAAGGTGACTTGGAACCCTTATTCTGCTTAGCAATATGATAGAATTATAAGAAACATCTGTTGCCACACATCTACTGTGCAATGTATTAATGCTTCCTATGGAAATTAAATCATTACTTCATGAACATTAAAGGTTTCCTCTGCTTGTTAAACTAGTATCCTAGCAGGATGTAAACAGGATTTTCTTTCTTACAATGGCTGTCCACACCGTCAGTGTCATACATGACATTTTCGCAAGATAGCTGCTGCCATCAGTAGGCTCAGCAATGCCAGTTCTATTGGCAGCTTAGTCCTGGTGAAAATCAGCTCTTACCTTTTGGAATTTAAAGCTATGGCTACAATTCAATTAAACACTCATGGCAGGCCTGTGTCAGCTGACTCAGGCTTGGGCTACAGGGCTGTTTCATTGTGATGTAGATGTTTGGACTCAGACTGGAGCCCAGGCCAGAATGGCTACACTGAGACTAAATGACCCCAGAGCCTGAGCCTCGTGAGCCCGAGTCAGCTCACGTAGGTCAGCCACAGGCACTGACATGGCCATACTGCACTACGCAGGCCTTAGAGCTTCAACTTCTATGGGCATGTGCCATTGTATCCCAAGGTTCCTAATGCCCTAGTCAGCTGTAGCCACTCTCGGGCATTGTTCTTAGTGGGATGTGGGAGACCTTTCCTGTCCACTCCATGGGAGCTAACCAGAAGTGGTTTGGGTGGTTTTTAGCCCAGCAACACCTCCAGCCAAGCCAGTTAGTGTCTGCATGCTCCCATCAGCTGACCTTATCAACATGATCTGGACCAAGTGGAAGAACTTCTACACCTCATGCTGTCAGTCCTATTTTGGGAATCAGGTAGAGCATCTGCCAGATGCTGGTGGACATTTTGGCAGTAGTTTTTGACATGCTGAAGACACCTCTCAGAGAAGGGTACTGACATGCCAGCCAGGATCCAGCAGATGCTGTTCACGCCTGTTGCCTTTGCCAGAGTTTACCCCTAGGCAGACTGGCACCTATGGCGCAGGGTTACAAGCACATGCTGGTGGGATCCCATTGTCATGCAGACCTGGGATGACCAGCAATGGGTCTAGAAATTTTGCATGAAAAAGCAGATCTTTGTGGAGGTTTGTGATCAGCTTGCCCCAACCTTCTGGTGCCACAACACCACATAAAGGTGGCCATGCTGGTTCAGAAGTAGGTTGCTATAGACATCTGGAAGCTGGCTAACCCAGACTGCTACAGGTCTATGACTAACCAGTTTGGAGTTGGCAAATCAGCTGGGGTTGTTATGGTGGAGGTTTGTGAGGCGATCAGAACAGAGATGTACCCAAAGGTGGTGAGCATTAAAAATGTTCCTGAAACCATTGCTGGCTTTCTGAGACTGGGCTGCACCTGGGCCATTGATGGGACTTGTGCCTATAATTTGCCCTCTGCCAGGAGCACATAAGTACACAAACTGCAAAGGATTCTACTTCTCCAGCATTATGCAGGCCTAGTCAACCACAGGGACAGATTTATTGACATTAACATGGAAGGGTGCATTACGCCAGGGTGTTCTGGAGATCACGACTTTATCTTCATAAAGTATCAGAGAGGTAGCCATGTTAGTCTGGATCTGTAAAAAGCGACAAAGAGTCCTGTGGCACCTTATTGATTATTGGAGCATAAGCTTTCATGGGTTAATACTCGCTTCATCAGATGCATGTAGTGGAAATTTCCAGAGGCAGGTATAAACATGCAGGCAAGAATCGGTCTAGAGATAATGAGGTTAGTTCAGTCAGGGAGGATGAGACCCTCTTCTAGCAGCTGAGGTGTGAACACCAAGGGAGGAGAAACTGCTTTTGTAGTTGGCTAGCCATTCACAGTCTTTGTTTAATCCTGAGGTGATGGTGTCAAATTTGCAAATGAACTGAAGCTCAGCAGTTTCTCTTTGAAGTCTGGTCCTGAAGTTTTTTTGCTGCACGATGGCTACCTTTAAATCTGCTATTGTGTGTCCAGGGAGATGGAAGTGTTCCCCTATAGGTTTTTGTATATATTGCCATTCCTAATATGTGACTTGTGTCCATTTATCCTTTTACATAGGGACTGTCCAGTTTGGCCGATGTACGTAGCAGAGGGACATTGCTGGCACGTGATGGCGTATATTACATTGGTGGACATGCAAGTGAATGAACTGGTGATATTGTGGCTGATCTGGTTAGGCCTTGTGATGGTGTTGCAGAGTTGGCATCGAGGTTTGTTGCATAGATTGGTTCCTGAGTTAGAGTTACTATGGTGCGATGTGTAGTTGCTGGTGAGAATATGCTTAAGGTTGGCAGATTATTTGTGGGCGAGGAATGGCCTGTGAAAGCAAGGGATCGTTGTCCAGGATGGGTTGTAGATCACTGATGATGTGTTGGAGAGGTTTTAGCTGAGGACTGTAGGTGATGGCCAATGGAGTTCTGTTGGTTTCTTTCTTGGGCTTGTCTTGCAGCAGGAGGCTTCTGGCTACACTTCTGGCTCTGTTGGTTTGTTTCCTTATTTCCTCATGCAGGTATCGTAGTTTTGAGAATGCTTGGTGAAGATCTTGTAGGTGTTGGTTTCTGTCTGAGGGGTTGGAGCAAATGCAGTTGTACCTCAGCGCTTGGCTGTAGATGGTGGATCATGTGGTATGTCTGGGATGGAAGCTGGAGGCTTGAAGGTAGGCATAGCGGTCAGTGGGTTTTCGATATAGAGTGGTGTTAACGTGATTGTCACTTATTTGTATCATGGTATGTAGGAAATGGGCCTCCCGTGTGGATTGGTCCTGGCTGAGGTTGATGGTGGGGTGGAAGCTGTTAAAATTGTGGTGGAATTTGTCGCTTTTATCTTCACAAAGAAACCGGAACACTATTCCCACCGAATGACATTATTATAAATGGAGTTACTGTCCCTGCTGTTATTCCAGCTCACCCCCTGGTGCCATGGCTTATGAAATGATACCCTAATTTCAGAAGACCTGGAAAAAGAAGAGTCAACTACACACTGCATAGCTGTAGAACAGCGGTGGCATGTGCATTTGGCAGACTGACATCCTGTTGGCGTTGCCTTCAAAACCGTTTGGATGCCAGTATTGTCAAACAGTCTGCTTTATTGTGGCCTGCTGTGTTCTGCACAATGTATGCACGGAGATGGGCTGGATTTCTGAACCAATACAAACACCCAGACAGTGCCTTTCTTGGCTGCCACTGGATCCACACATGCAACAGAACTCAGGGATGCTTTGTGAGCCCACAGACCGTGTCTGCACAGCCCGAGGCGTGAGGGGGAATGCACCAGTATTTGAAGTTGTGTTCTGTATGGGTGTGGGGCAGTTGTGGATAGGTCGGTATTATAAATTTTGTAAAAAACTTTCCTGAAGTGTCTGGAGGCGTGTTATGCATTTTATAAATACTGGCCATGTAGTGCAATTCAGTTTATGGCTTACTCAGATGACTGTTTTTAAATATTTATGAAATTAATTGTGACTGGGCATGTGATGATCTTTAATAAAGTTTTTGCCACTTTTAACATTGCATAGTATCAAATTTGTAACTGTAGCTTTGAGTGCAAAGTCAACACATGTTTTCACATACAGTGTAAGAACCAGAACGGCAGACCAGCTGCCGTCAAAACATATAACACAGTAACTAAACTCAGCACCAAAGCAGTGAAAGGTGCATGTTACCAAATGACATGGACAACTATTTCTGGGTGTTTCCTGGCCCTCTGTTCTCCTTTGCCTTTCTGGTGCATTTTACACGTGTGGGCCATGACTGTATTGGAGTAGATGAAATCACAGGGTACAGTTGTCTGGGCTGTGTGCTGTTGTTCCTTGCCTGTGACAAGGTCCAGACTTGCCCAAAAGCTGCATAGTCTGCAGAACACGATAGTATGGAGGGGACTCAGGATGGGGGGCTGGCACAGGCACTGATAGTGGCAGTTGGGCCTGCAGTCTGGTAGCCATGAGTGCTAGTAATGACTTTCTTTTGCTCCCTTCACCTGCAGTCATGCTCCGTGAATCTCTCCACCAATTTCCCCTTGGCCTATGCATAAGGTTGCCAACTTTCTAATTTTTGAAAACTGGACCCCCACCCTGCCTCACCTCTTTCCCTGAGGTCCGACCCCTGCTCTGCCTCTTCCCCCATCACTCACTGCTCTTCCCGTCACTCGATCCTCTCCACCTCCCTCCCTGTCAGCTGGGCTCCCTCTGCTCTGGGGCTGGGACTGGAGCTGCAGCCTGAGGTGGAGCCTGATGCCTGCCCACATGATGCAGGTAGGAAGAGGCCCCAGCTGAGCAGGGCTGGCATGGGTTGATGACCCAGTGCCTTCCCTTTCCCCTCTCCCCCATGCCCACAATAACCAGACTCTTAGTGTACAGTCAGAACATCTGACTGGACACTTCCAGGTCCCTTTTTTTTACTAGACTTTCCAAATGAAAACCAGACACCTGATAACCCTACCTGTGCAGCCTCTCTCTCTCTCTCTCTCCACCCTTTTTGCAGCCTTATCCTAATATTCAGTCTGTTTGTTCTGGAATTCCATCTTGCTGACTCATTTTCTCTAGATCTCACCTATCCGCTCATCTCAGACTCTTTCTCCTTGCCCTCAATAGGTGGGTCTATTCCCACAGCGTCCTGGTGCCATGTGTTTGCCTTGCCGAGGTGGAAGGGCCTTGAAAAGAAAGTGAAAGAGCACATTATTGTCTGACAATGATGAAAAAAAATCACATTTTCCATTATATCAAAGGAGAATTCAAAGGTGATACATTTGATCAATGGGCTTTATTTTATTCACACAAAAAACCACTGGCCCCATTAGACATCCTTTAGAGCATCTGAAAACCATTGTGGTTAAAAAAAATATACAAAATTCAGTTGAAATGATTGCTATATCCCCCTTCATATTTTCTGGGCAAAGCAAGGCTTATGGGGGGGTCTAGTCATTAGCCCTAGTTTTTCAATCTTTTCAGGCTTGTTTCAAAAAACAATGTGGGCCCCATCTCATCTGGGACCATGAATATTGAAATATATTTATCATAATTGTATGGTTACTGCCTGGTGTCACTACTGGGCAGAGTTAAGATTGTTTGATGGGTGCATTCCCACACATTACTTCGTATGGCTTTCTTTTAAATTTAATCTTACCTCAGAATCTCCAGGGTTTGTTGTTCTTGTTTTTGAGATACTGATGACATAACTGTAATGATCTTATATCCTTAAATTACTACTACGTACTCTCCACTGTACCTTCATCTTAAACTATTTTTTGTCTTGGAATATATATAGATAGTCTTGGAATATATAACCATACTATGGTTGTATATTATAATTATAAATTATATAACTATATTATGCATGTTCTTAAGTGCCTATATTATATTTCATATATATGGAGTGACAGTCAAACATTTGATTAAAGCATTTTTTGTGTGTGGAAGGTGGATTCTGGTTTTCAAAGCCTTGTGTACTTTATGTACGTGGTATAGGTTTCTATCTAGGTAATTACAATTAGTATCAAAGTAGAAGGATAACTGAACCTCTGCTTAAGATTTGAAGGTCCCTCAGGAAACAGATGGCAGGGAGAACTGTATATTTCCATATTTTATTGTTTAATTTGTTTTAATTCCAAATGTATGAGGAGGTTAGACTTGGATTACGAAATTAGATCTGTCAAAGAAAAAGAAAAATATAACTAGATGTACAATGGAAACAACTTCCTAAATGAATCTAAAAATCCTATGGTAGGTAATCTGATCTAATTTTTGCAGAAAGGCGAATGCCAGATGTTTGCTCCACTTTGATCTTAATAACACTTTAGGCTGCAGACAATAAGATTGGTTTTAAATTTATTGGCTCTTTGATTTCTACATACTAATGCTTTTTAAATTCTTTACACAAGACAGAGCTATATATAGGCAACTGGGGTGGCATCAGAAGTGTCAAATGCTTAAGACATTTATGAAAAGCTCTGCACAGAACCCTGTTTGGGTTTCTATGTATCGAAACAAAACCAAACTTTATAATACAAAGAAAAGTGACTATGGCTTGCACAAAATGTTTTTTTATGTGAAGCTCTGAGTGTGGCACAGCTCCGTGTAGAACTTTCAACTTGCCAAAATATTAATAAAACTAAAACAATTATTAAAGCAACATTTAGAAGGAGGTGTTCATCAATGTTCTTGCATGTGGCCTACAATCTAGTGTAGATATTGAAACTCACCTTACTGTTGTGTTAAAAATTCTTTGTGTGTTCTAATGGTGAGTGTATTTTGAAAGGAGTGGTGCCATTGAGTGCTTTGAGAAATCATAAGGTATGACTGGTCTTCCACTGACATTGGATTTTCTCCCAGTCTAATGAAGCTGCTGATTTGCAAACATAGGTTGAACTGAAACCCAGGCTGATTTTTGAGTGTTCTTGTGGTTCTAGCCAAACATTTTATATAGCTTTAAGTCCATTATCAGTTAAAGCATATGGGAGACCATGATAGGGTAAAATTCTTTCCTTGAGACTGAAATGAGCTGGATTTCTGAAAGGTATAAATCACAGGATATGTCTACACAGCACACAAAGCCTGCACTCTGACAGGTTTAAGTGCAAACCTTCCTTGCAGACACAGAGAAATCAGTCTGACTTGGGCCAGGAACTTGTCTGGACTCAGACCCATGGACCCTGCCGGGGGGGAAGAGATCAAAGCCTGAGTCCCCTCAGAGTCAAAGTCCAGGCATGTTGCAGTGTGGATGCAACTCTGATGCAACTCAAGTCTGGGTCTCCAGACTCAGGTCTGGAGAGTCCGCCAACACTATCCCACAAGCTCCTTGAGCTGAGCTTCCCAGATCTTCCATTCCAAAACTTCTTACCTGCTTCCCAGGAACCAGCAGCAACCTCCCGGTTCAAATGCAGCTGCTCTGTATTTAACCCTTCATTTCTAGGCAGACTGTTCAACTGGAAACACAGTTAACCCTTCCATGTATTAGTATGACCAGCATTGCCTACATCAAGCAAGTATGACCAGCACAGAGGAACGCAGCTGTGGTATGGGGTGAGCAACACTTTCAAGTTCAGCAAGAGCACAAGAAATGACCATGTCTACAAAACTATATTCAAGTGGCTGGCTGTGTTGGGGATTGACCAGACAGCAACACAATGCAGAGTGCAAATCAAGCAGCTAAAGACAGTCTACTGCAAAGCGGAAGCTTCTAACAGCACCTCTGGCAACTCCCTGTCTTCCTGCCACTTGTACAAGGAATGCACCTGGGTTCTGGGAATTCTAGAAATCACTGAGTCCATAGTGACTCATGACAATCTGCCGAGTGGGAATGGCACCCTTATAGTCCTCCCTTCTCCCTGTAACAAGCACTGCCAGAGAACAGCCAGTTGTAGGATGATCACCTGTCCCTTATTTTAAAGGACCATCCCTTATTGCATTGATTTGTCCCTTAGGGAGTCCACCTATCCCTTATTTTAAGATGTATTGAAATGTATTAAAACTAGTAAGTACTATTTTAAGCATTCCATTGAAGCTTATGATAACTACATTAAATATCTGAGGGCAGTAGAAATGTACATTTGAGAGAAAAATAGTGAAATGGTGTTTTGCCCCTAATTTTTCATGTAGCTTTCCCTTATTTCCATCCAACAAAGGCAGTCACCTTAGCCAGTTGCTGAATAAAGGACAAGAAGTGACCTGCTGCTGAGGCTGGTAACTGAAGCGGCTATGCCACCACAGCACCTACAGCACATTCTAAGTCTGTACTCAGAGGAGCTGTTTGGGGATGACCCTGGGGAGATGTCTGCCGCAGACCAGCATCAGAGTACGCGTCGGAGCCAGAGCTTGGTACATTTCTGACATCATGTTTATTGTTATTAATGTATGGATGGGAGGGATTTCCAGTTTATGGCCTATTAAGTTACTAATATGAGCCGGGGGGTTGGTGTGCTTCCATTCATGGCAGAACCACAGCATTCCTCTAACGTCCTCCATCCCTTCCCCCCAAAGCCACATGGGATTCAAAATGGATATCATGAAATAAGGAACTTAAACAAGCACTTTTCATTAAATGTTTACTGATTGTTATAAGGGTAGCTTGGAGCTCCACAGTTAACAGCCTCATGTACCCTCTCCATCTAATACAGCACACCTGATAAATCAACCAGGTCTGCATTGTCCTGGGCTATAATCTATGTAAAAAAAAAACTGTTGTTTCAAATTGTTTTCCTCTTGGTGTCACTACTGATATTACTAGAGAGAGAGATTAGATATAAATAAAAATTATAACAGAGAAATAGATATTAGTTTAACCTTTGTACTTTTGACCTGTCTTAATATGCATTGGAATATAACTCTTCCCATAAGGCATGCTTTAAAAAGGAAATGCAAACATGATCATGTAGACTTGTCTCTGTTGAATATGTAATGGGAGCCGGTGTCAATTATCTGCTCAATTCATCCCCAAACTGTGCAAGTTACATCTGTATCACAGCAAGGAGGAGTTACTGCTTATTGCAACTTCGAAGGTTTTTTTTTTAAATGTGAACCCAAGAATTCTCCTTTTATGTCAGTATGTGGTTTGTTCTTCACATCTTATTCTTACAGTCACTTAAAAGGGCCAGGTTATGAATTTGGTTTCCAATAATTTAGGAAAATAATTGAAGCATGATCGAATGACAATTAAAAATCCAGAACTTCTCCCTCCAACCACAGGAAAAGCTAGGAGAGGAATCCAGGCAGCCACAAGCCACACACTGTCTATGGGGGAACCTTATCAAAGTCACCAGACATATTCCCAGACAGCAAACACAGTACATTCTACTTCAAATGTTTACGTGAAGATGCCTGATGAAGTTCTATTATGAAGCTGCACTTTTGGACTTGGCTATTGCATATACATTGCTATGTGTTCATGGCTTTATTCTCAGAATTTGATGAGCAACATGTAAATACAGCTTATGTTTTTGAGGTCTATACATTTCATTTTGGGAGGGTTATTTTTAGCAATTTTTGAACTTTATGTAGCTGTCCAAAAACCAGGGGTTTTCAAGGCGCTCTTTGTATTTACTGTGATTACCAATGTCTATGATGTCCTTAACTCATTGCAGACTATATGCTGTAATAAGTAATTTCTTTGTAATATTCCCTAATACTCTTTAACATAGTACTGTTTCAAACAGCATTACGTTAAGGTGCACTAGGGAACCTTTAGTGCACACCAGCAGGGTCTACACTGACAATTAATGTGTAACACTTCGTGTGCTGTAGAAATCACACCCCCATAGTCCACATTACTGCTCTGGGTATACAAGCCCTTAGATACAAGTAGTAACCATTTCCAGTGTTTTTCTGCTGTTTATTGGACAAACACCAATTTTTTGTGTGTGGGGGGGTTGTTTTTAATCAGATGTGTTTTATCTGTTTTTAATTGGTTAAGAATGAAAATCAGAAATCCTACATGTAAAGAAACGTGGTACTGAATTTTACTAGAGTTAGTCTCTTTCAGTTGAGACCTAAAAGCTGGGCCCTGACAACGTGTGGTCATTAAAGGTTTCTGGGCAGTGATTTTAACCCTGGTGCCTTGACCAATGCCCAACATAAATAAATTCCTAAATTCCCCTGCAGTTTCTAGCTATTCTGCATTTCCCTTTAAAAACTTTGGATAAATTCATTCCAAGTGCAACTATTGGTGACAATTGAATTCAGGTCTCCAGAATTCTAGTCCTTCTCTCTTACCATAAAACTATGATGAATTCTTCCTATATATATTAAATATAATACTATTTGCCCTCAAGGATTCCAAAGAGCTTTAGAGACCACGTCATTCATTACTGAAATGCAAAAGCCACTTTGGCCCCCTGTGCTGCTGATGCAAAGTTATTCCTGGGGTAATTCTAGTCCCATTTCTTTGCTTTTTCCCTGTGGGCAAATCACTTAGTACTAGATTGAAGCTTTAGGCTCAGCCACATGTAGGGGACAGTGCTTGCTGGCCAGTAGGTGGGGTTTGAATCACAGTTTTGCCTATTCACCACCCACTCTACACTCATTCATTTGAAGGAGTGTCAGACATGCATCTCTGGCTCTCCCCCCATTGTCCAGAGTTGCAATCCAGACATCCTTAATGTGGCCATGTGGTTTGGGAAGGCAGGAAAATAATACTCACTCTAACCTTCTACCAAGGCAAGGCTTCTTAGGTTTACTGTCATGTCTCACTATGTGCCTCAGCTTCCATATCTATGCAGTGCTCGCCACTGCTAAGCAATGTATGAACTTTACTTAAAAGGTCCTATGTAAGTGCAACGTGTATTATTAAATGTAATGGTTTATTGTAACATAAATAATGCACCATTATACCTAAAAGACATCCATTGGCTAAAGTCAGAATGAGTGGAAGAGGTTTCCTCTCCATTTTGCATCCTTTTCTAAAAAATAATTCAGCTCTGCAAATCTATTCCTGTAGCTCTATTGCTATCCAGCTGCGCCCATGATCCAGACCCCAAAAGAGTCAAATTGAATTTTAAATACAAAACATATTTGTTACTTTATTATTATTCTGTTCACAAACTTTAAAAGCACAAAAGAACTATGGGAGAACTACAGCACACAGGTGAATTCAAAGTTTATACAAAACAAAACAACCACCATCACGCAGTCTAATGTGCAGATGCACACATGGGGCTCCATCAGCTCCCCACCGATGACCAGGTTCTTCCACCTTTGGATTTGGAATCCAGAGCATCTCACACCCAGCTTCTTCTTCTGTTCTAACCATGCGCCAACACTTTTCCCTGTGTGCTGGTGCTCTCTAAAGCCCCAGTCTACAGCTCGGTCATAATGTGTATTTTTGAACATGCCAATGTAATTTTATTGAGCCACAAGGTACATGACTCTGAAATGTATTATCACCACCAACTGTTCCGTGATTCATGTTAAAAGATACTCACCATCCCTGAATCCAGTAGGATTTCACAGGCATTGAGACTGACCTACTCCCCCACACTACACTGTGGGCAAGTGTGAAACAGATTGACAGGTTAGAGTGGTAAAGCTTACATTGCTACTGGTCATGTTCTATCCACTCCAGGGAGGAGTCCAGCCTCTATGGCTGTAAGTCTGGTACCTTTCCCCAGAGCAAAATTTCCCTTTAAAGTCTTCCAGGTCTGTCCTTAGGGTTCAGCCTATATGTCCCTATTTACAGTTCTTAAAGTATTAGCAAGTAGGTACGTTGCCAGTACTGCGTATACTTTGTAAAAGATTGGGGGTAAAAGCAATGGCGATAGCACCGGCCTGAAAGTGGAGTAATGTTGTGCTGAGGCTGGCCCATGTCTATCTCTAAAGCCTCAGCATTTCAAGTTTGATTTACAGTTTTGAGCTGTCGTTGTAGAGTTTACAAGGGAAAAAGTGTGAATAAGGATTGAGATTTTCCTTCTATAAATTGTTGAGGGGCGTGGGGAAGTGACAGATCTCATTTAAAGACCTTATTGAAGTAGCTGTGGTGAATGATGGTGCCATTGCTTGTCTCACTGTCAGAATTTAAGACCTTTTTTAATTAGAAGAAACCATGGAAGTCAAAGATCAGTACAACAGACCCTGAGCAAGCTGGAAACGTAGGGAAGTGGAAAAAAGGAAACCAAAAGAAATGGACTGAAGAAGCTGTTTTATTTATTTAATAGTAGTTAAACTGACATATAAAATGCTGGGTGTGGCGGGGGGAGAGAGTCCAATTCTATTCAGTTGCAAAATTGTTAGAATTTCATTTTAAAACTAAAATTTGTTTCATGAGACTGAGAATGAAAACACTGTGACCTTAGGTTATATAATCAGTTGGGGGAGGGGAGGTTAGACTAAAGCAGACACTTAAAATGTATATTGCGGTAGATATTACATATCTTGTATAATTGTAAGTCAGCAGAACTTTTTAGTCCCTAGCAGTAACTAGCAATTCACAAAAGTCTGTTGTATAAAATTTACACTTGATTTTGCCTAAAAGGGGGGGGTGTCCTTTGTGCTCTTTGCATAGATAACTGACTGTTCCTTTGTGTACATCTTAAAAGCTTCACAAATTTTGCTTCAAAAAGAGTTAACCTCTAAGGAATGTTAAATAAAGGAGCCAGAAACATCTAAAGCTTTGTCTGCTGGTTTTGGAGTATAGGGACTTAGGCCCAGATCCTCAAAGGTCGTTAGGCGCCTAACTTCCGATGAGGATATCTTTGAGGATATGGTCCTTAGCAACCTAGGGTGAAATCATGGCCCTATTAAAGTCAATAGGAGTTTTGCCGTTGACTTCAACGGGGCGGGGGCAGGATTTCACCCCCTAGCTGTGTATCTGTTCACTGAACAGAAACAATAACTAGTTTAAAGCTTTCAGAGAGGTTTCAGAATGACTTTTCATTTTCACCAACTTGGAAGAAGTCATTTAAGGGAAAACAACCCCCCTATCATATCAATGAAAAAAGCTTTGTATTAATAAAACATTAAATATCCATATTTTTTCTAACTATTCACATTCCACACAGTGGAAATTTACCTCCTGTAACTCCAGATTTTAGTTTTTAAAATCCATGCAGAAACGTGTCAGAACAGCAAAGTCAGAAGACGCCAGATCCAATGTGTACAGTTTAATAATATGAATCACTGATTTGCAATCTTAGTGTTACAGATGGCACTGTTGTGGATCTTACAGTAAAAATATATTAAATTCAGAAATGTAGGATTTGACCAATAACTGTATGATACGTTGTGTAATAGCTGTGGCTTTTAAATAAATGACTGAACAGATCCTGTATTTGTGATATGCCAATGCTGTATTTTCCCTTTTGGCATAATAATAATAATAGAATAGTTGTCTTTCTCAGAGTCCAGATGGATTGCTCCGAAATTAAGACCCTATACTCCCCTCTGTTGTGAAGCACGGAATATGAGGAAGCACAGTTGTTCAAATATTGCCAGTTGTGGCCTGTGCATACAGAAGAAGAGAAAAGGCACCTCAATGGCAGGCTGTCTCCTAGACTAGAAGCCCCTCCACACAAACCCAGTGGGCCTAATTCTCTCTCACACACTGATTTTATATGAGAGTAACTTTAAAATGGAATTTCTACCTTCACTGGGGTTACTCCTGATTTATGGCCCAATCCTGATCCCAGTGACATCAATAGTGGCAGAAATAGGCCTTTTCACTGATGTGAGATCAGACTGTAACTTATTGCTGGGGATGTGCTCAGAAGCAGCCATTCTGCATGGCTTGTTTCCTTCTTCACCTGGCTGGTAAACACTATGAAATTGCTGCTTGTGGAAGCACTCTGTGAGATAGGTTTGGGGAGGGCAAAAGCAGCCGCATGGCTGCTGAATGAGTGAGGAAGCGAATATTAGGGTGAAGTGGGGAGTGGCTCACATTCTGTTCAGCTGTGCTGGAATCTCTAGAGTCTCCTGCAAGACTTTCTGCACTCCCTAAGGGGAGAATAGCAGGATAACCCTATAGGTGAAGCCCATGGAGTTGTAGGAGTTACTATTCCCCTCACATGGCTTTTTCTCCAGAAGGGGAGCATTTAGTCCTTAATTTTCAGGAAATTCTCTTTACTTAGTCCAAATCCTGTTTAAATGCAAGACTGTGGCAAAGGATATAAAAAGCAGATTATTGCTGGCAAGGCTCTGTATCTCTTTTTCAACGAACTGCATGCCTGTGGCAGAGCTAAAATAACAATAACAATGCAATGTTTACTAGTCATGCATGCCATGTCTTTTGTCTCTTGTGTGGTTATTGCATTTGCAGTCACATGATGCTTGTAATTTTTGCTTTGCTCTTTATATGCTAAATTACTGCCATTTTGTGCTTGATGTTGTATACTGAGATTTTTTTGTGATTGGTACATTGTGTGAGAGAGAAAGTACAGATACACAAAATACATAATCTCATTGGGTGCACACATGTAGATAGAGACTGTATATATACATATTACATGTACAGTACAGACACATACATAAATATATAAAGCAGCTGATATCTGAATTACAAGACCATAAATAAATCAAGAGGCTCTAGTGACATAAGAATGGATCTTAATTGATTTAGACTGTTATTAGAATTCAGGAATGAATTCCATGTTTGTAATTTCTTTTCATTTTATATAACAAATGGATTTGTCTATAAATTAAAGCAAAAAAGTAGCAGAAGAAAATGTCTCCTCTTATTCCTTTGTCTTTCTCATCTTTTCTCTCCTTCCTTCTCCTACTCCCTCCTGTCCCTTTCCTCTCCTTCCTGCTAACTCTTGGCCTTCTTTTTCCTTCTAGCTCCCTGGGGTTGTTTTCTCTCTGTCTATATCCTGTTGGTTCTTATCCCCCCCCCACCCCACTCACGCCACCCGGCCTCCCAGCAACACTGATTTAAAAAAAAACAAAGGCATAGTAGAAACTATTGGTGGAAGTGTGGCTTTTAGTGAGGTTTCACCTATGACTGCACCTCTTTTAACATTGGTTATTTTAAATTTAGGATCATATTCATGCTTGGAAGCTCCTGAATGCCTCTGATTTGATATTTCTTCATATCGTGAAGGTGAATAGTATGGTCTCCAGTGGAGCATTAGCAAAAGTCACAGCTGCACTGAACCCAGCAAGCAGGGGGAATATGAGTGTATGCTAAGGGTCCTAATTCATAGATGTGATACTGAACCTTGTGTTTACAGGCTTTGGTGATATTTCACACATGAATTTAAATGTTTTTACTCTATAGTGAACATTCATATACTTCTGTACACACACACACACACACACACACACACTCACACACACACACACACACACTATGTTGTGGGTGATTCACTCTGGTTCCTGTCAGTTGTGTCCAGCCACGCAGGTATGGTACTTATGTCACTCACTCTTATTTCACCTGGCAATGGCGATTGCCTATGCCTGGAGCATCAGTGTAATAGTGTTCTGCAGAGTCTAGTCCAAATCTATGGATATACACCGACATTCCTTGACTCGTGTGATCCTCTTCTTCTTTCTAGGGGGCTGAAGTTCAGGGCAATTGAGTGTAACTGTCATAGTGGTGAACTTCTTAGGTTTGCAGAAGGAACAGGACTGAAAAGAGCCTTCCTCTTTGCGGACGTGCCTTGGGATGTAGAAAGAATTGCACTGGCCATAACAGAATCTGTTGATAATAGTATGACTATTGCAGCCTTCTTCATGGATGGTTTGTTTGAGGGGCTGAGTTTTACACCAATCCCGCTTAAGATACTTGCGTTCAGTGACATGTAATGCTTCCTGGCTAGATTCCAGCACCTCTTCGGCGGGCATTGGTGTGCCAGTTCCCCGGTCTCGGTGCCTTGAACCTGGCTGCTGCTTTGTCTGTGTCTGCTCTGAATCATTGGGCTGATCCTTGTCGGGAGATGGGATGGCTCCCTGAGACCCACGGTTCTTCTTTCTCCCCTCTGCTGTGGATAACAGGATTCCAGCTAGAAGAAGCAGACCACCAACAGCATACACTGTGCGGACCATCCTAGGTAGGGGACAGTGAGGAAACAAAACACAATTGTGGATTTCATATGAAATCTGCAAAAGGCAAGTGTACAATATGTCATCTGGTCTAAGAGAAAAGTGTATCAGAGAGGAGAGATACCAGCCTTTAATAGTTGGAGAGACACTTTAGCATTACATGAAGTTGCAGAGAGCTACAAAATAGCGTGATCCCATTTCAAAAGTCTCTAGGTCAGTCTGGAGGGAGTCTAAGGGCAGGTCTACACTATAGGGCTAAGTCGACCTAAGTTACGCAACTCCAGCTATGTGAAAACTGTAGCTGGAGTTGACAATTGTGTGTGGCGTATATCTTTCACTTCCTCTCCCCACGTACATTACACCAGTTTAAGTGGCTTGATTCTCTTCTCTCCTCACACCATTTTCACTCCAGTGTAACTCCATTTACTTTGAATTACACTGGTGTAGGAGAAGAGAACCAGGCTCAGAAATGCTACACTTACTTAAACTCTCTTTGCTTAGCAGAGTATAAATCTACTCATTACACAAGCCTCAAACTTTGGCCCACTGAGTGTGAGTGTAATGGAGTCTAGGTTGGTGTAACTCAGAAGAGAGACCAGTGTAACATGAAAAGCAACCAAGGTTCTTCTGGCTCTTTGGCATGTTGCAAAAACAGACTCCTTTGCACAATGGTATGAGAGGCTTCATAGCGGTGAATTTGGGCCAGTTTGCAACACTTGAGGAAGTGCACCGGTTGCACCAGGTCGCAAGCTTGGGAAATAAAATGTCTAAAACTCAAGCCAGGTCGCTGGGGGGGTGCATATTTCATTTCTGCTGGGGGTAAACCCCCTCTGATTGGATGCTTTCCCTACTTGCCTGCCTCCTGAGGAAGAGCAGCCAATCAGGGCTGCTGCAGGCAGCAGGCCAAGCTCTTCCACCAGGAGCCAAAGCTGCTGTCATAGGAAGGGATTGATAAGGGGTGAACAGAAAGAGCCCAGCAGCTCAGGGCAGCTCTGTTCCCTCCTTCCCCCACCTCTTGGAAGAAACAGGATAGCTCCTCTCTGCTTCTCCACTTCCCCTAGCTCTCCCTGCAACACTTGAGTTGGGAATGGGAAGAGGGGTTAAAAACCTCTGGAGTTGCAGCAGTAAAAGATGTGAGATGGCATGGTGGGGGGCGGAAGAGTGGCATACCTGATGGGGGGAAGGGAAGAAGAACAAATGTAGGGGCAGAATTAATGGAGGGCAAGGGAACAGAACTGATGTGAGGCTGGAATGTGCAAAATTGGTAAAAGCTGATTTGGAGGCTGAGGGTAGAATTAATTGTTGGATGGGGAATGGGAGGATGTAGGGGTGATAAGACCCTCCCCGAACACTTTTTTCAGACCTCTTCAAGCTCCGGACATTGCACTGATGTGACTCAGTGTCATGATGTATCACACCTTATCTCCCCTCCCTGTGTCTGATGGCACAAGTATCTTCCCTCCCTTCTACCAGCTTCTGAAGGTCTCCTTTCTATCTAACCTCTCCCAGTGGTTGGATCAGGTGTGGATACCTCCCTTACTTGCACCAGAACCTTTTTGACACACGTCCCAGGTGAAGCAACTGCCACACCTCCATTCCTCCAATCCATGAGCTCAGCACTCCCTGTATTGTATCAGGAAGTGGTAGGAGCACTCCTGTGATGATTGTTTCACATGTTCTGCCTGAGACCAAGACAAATCAGATAGCGAACCAGACAGACATTATGAGAGCTGTCTACAGAACTACAGACTGAGAATCACAGCCATAAAACACAGATTCATAGATTCTAGGGTCAGAAGGGACCAATGTGATCATCTAGTCTGATCCCCTGCACAAAGCAGGCCGCAGAACCCTACCCATCCACTTCTATAACAAACCCGTAACTTATGCCTGAGTTATTGAAGTCTTCAAATTGTGGTTTGAAAACCTCAAGCTGCAGAGAATCCACCAGCAAGTGACCCATGCCCCACGCTGCAGGGGAAGGCGAAAAACCTCCAGGGCCTCTGCCAATCTGCCCTGGAGGAAAATTCCCTCCCGACCCCAAATATGGCGATCAGCTAAACCCTGAGCATGTGGGCAAGACTCACCAGCCAGCACTCAGAAAAGAATTCTCTGCAGTAACAAATCCCATCCCATCCAGCATCCCATCACCAACCACTGGGCATACTTATCTGGCGATAATCAAAGATCAATTGCCAAAATTAGGCTCTCCCATCATACCATCCCTTCCATAAACTTATCAAGCTTAATCTTAAAGCCAGATATGTCTTTTGCCCCCACTACTCCCCTTGGAAGGCTGTTCCAGAACTTCACTCCTCTAATGGTTAGAAACCTTCGTCTAATTTCAAGTCTAAACTTCCTAGTGTGCAGTTTATACCCATTCGTTCTTGTATCTACATTGGTACTAAGCTTAAATAATTCCTCTCCCTCCCTAATATTAATCCCTCTGATATATTTATAAAGAGCAAGCATATCCCCCCTCAGCCTTCTTTTGGCTAGACTAAACAAGCCAAGCTCTTTGAGTTTCCTTTCATATGACAGGTTTTCCATTCCTCAGATCATCCTAATAGCTCGTCTCTGAACCTGTTCCAGTTTGAATTCATCCTTCTTAAACATCGGAGACCAGAACTGCACACAGTATTCCAGGTGGGGTCTCACCAGAGCCTTATATAACGGTACTAACACCTCCTTATCTTTGCTGGAAATACCTCGCCTGATGCATCCTAAAACTGCATTAGCTTTTTTAACGGCCATATCACATTGGCAGCTCATAGTCATCCTGTGATCTACCAATACCCCAAGGTCCTTCTCCTCCTCTGTTGCTTCCAACTGATGCGTCCCCAATCTATATCTAAAGTTCTTATTATTAATCCCTAAGTGCATGACCTTGCACTTTTCACTATTAAATTTCATCTTATTACTATTACTCTAGTTTACAAGGTCATCCAGATCTTCCTGTATGATATCCCGGTCCTTCTCCGTGTTAGCAATACCCCCCAGCTTTGTGTCATCAGCGAACTTTATTAGCACATTCCCGCTTTTGTGCCAAGCATGTTAATTTCTTAGTTCCTGGCATTTTCCAAAATTGCACAAAACATTTACATTATGATGTTCACAGATGTCCCTGATTGAAAAAATGAAAGAGGTAGAGTTAGCAGTCACTGGGTTTGGGAAGATGTTATGACATATAGACTTGCTTATAGTCCTAAGATATTATTTTAAGTGTTTTTTAATAAATTGTTAGTGTGCCCAGAGATTGAGATAGGCAAGATAGCTAAGTGCATTCACTTTATTCATTTAGATTAATGTATAAGTGTGTGCTTGTGTTTGAAAAGAACTTCATACATAAAAAGATTGAAATACAACAAATATAACACCAAGCTTTGCATTCTTGATTGATCCTACGGAGAATGTAGAAGGGTTGCTTTTAATATCTAAATGAAATACTGAACAAGACATGCAGTTTTAATAACCTTAAAGGTCTGACACAAACCAACAACAATGACAAAAAAAAACCTGGGAAATTCTAACTGAAGGTAACGCTACATAATTTCAAGTGTCAGCTTGGACTGAACATGTCCTGCCTTTTTTCAGTTTGTATTACAACGAAAATGTTATTCAAACAGGTTTCTTTTTTAATTTAGTTTCCATGTTTTGTCTTTAAACTAATTTAAAAGAAGACTGGTTATAAGACACTGTTTATTTTCTCAGGAGATCAGAATGACTCCATCGAGGGCTGTTTCCATCTTTTGGATGACTACGTGTCCACACTACAATTAGACAGTATTTTTAAAGTGTTTGTTATTTAGTCAGTATGGTGCCAGAACCTTAAAAAAAACCAATAGTCATCATTGCATAAAACAGAAAAATCACATGCTAGTTTCTAGGCAGCACAAGAAACTTCAAGTATTCATTTGGTGTTTCATTTTTCAATTGGTTATTGCCAATGTGCGTATTCCTACAAAGCCGAAGCATCGTTTTTGTTTTTTAAATTTGTCATCTGTGTGTCACTCCCCTTCCTCCTCCCTTTTTAAAAGGCCCTTTGAATGGCAACCTGTGAATAGCTATTCCAGTCTGTCCTATAGAGCCCAGTCCTGCAAACAATTACTACCAAGTGTAGTTGTTTCCATCAGTGGTAAGCACTACGGCTCAGGTTCAAGAAAGCATCCTTATTTAGAAAGCAGTTTAGGCTGTATTTAAGGAAATGTAAGGTAGTAATTGTTTGCAGGATTGTGACTCTCCACCCCCAAAGGATGGAAAACACTTCGTACATATTTAAAAGGTAGATTGGGTCATCATGAAAATTAGTGACACGGAAAACATTTTTCCAAATTCAATATATTGGCCACTTCAAAAAACAATTCAGAATAATAAAAATCAAAGTGATCATTCAGGGCTAGATTGTGCCTTAAACTGCACCAACAGAGGAGTAGCCTGGGTGTGGGCGGAGATTGTGACTTGCTTACTCAGTGAGGACTTCACTTACAGCCCTTGAAAGGGTGCAATTTATTTCCCTCTGGGCACCCATCCATCTCTGCTTGGGATGTGTGGACCCGGGTTGCATCTAAAGTGCAGCTCCTACATTCTACACAAGACCTGAACCCAAGATAATGCCCACATGCAGGGGGATTGTTCATCTGCATGGCCCCGTGGTATAGGAACAATGTAGTCCTTTATGAACCAGAGCCTTATCAATCTTAAATTTTGTAGAACTTTAAAAGTCTACATTGCAAAAAATTACAAGAGACATTGTGCAATGAGGTAGCCAGATTGTTTCATAACTGAAATGTGATCAATCAGACAAAAATCTCTCATTAAATAAAGAGCCTGCTTCCTTGCATACCTTCTTGTCTACAATGGGGCTTATGTGCACATGGGATCAGGCCCATATATCTTGAATGCCAAGTTTCTGCAAAATGTTCAAGAGCAAGTTATGTGACATCCTGAGTATTACAGAAACACCGACAGAATCAGAAACGTGAACTGAAAAATCTCCTTAACAATTCAGTAAATACAAACTACAAACATGAAGGCCCAATCCAACTCTCATTGACTTCCATGGGAGCTGGCTCATCCCTAAGATCCAATAGCATTAAAATGACTAACAAAATTTCTGAAAATCAATTCCTCCTTTACTTAATTGCCAAGATTCAAGTTTAGAGTTCTGTTTTTCATCAGTTCAGGCCCAATCCTAAAGCCAGCAGAGGTTTTGTATTGTCTTCAGTGGGAGCAGCACTGTGGTCCAACAGTAATAATATTTTACACTTATATGGTGCTTTAGCTTTTCTAGAGGAGAAGCTCTAATCACCCAAGAAGATCAAGGCGTTTAATGAATTAGCAATGTCATCAGTTAGAAGAAACATAAAATCCCTTCCATTTCATTATTAAAAAGTATTGTAAGTTTTTAGTTTATGTACGCTTTCTGCTACTGATTAAGGATCTCAGTCAAATTTAAAGGCATTTTAGTTCCATTGTGGAATTCCTACACTATAATAGTACTGAAGTATTACTACAATGCAGCTTGCTTAAAAATGTTGGGTAAAATCCTGGCTCCAATGAAGTCAGTGGCAAACTTTCATTAACTGAATCTAATGGGAGACTATTATGGGAAATTCCCAAAATTTATTTCCATAAGATGTATGGGTGCTGGAACAATTTGTATAGTAGGGGTACTGAGAGCTATTGAACCAAACTGCAAACCCTGTATATAATGGAAACCACTTCAAGCCAGGGGGTGTGACAGCACCCCTGAACCCCTATTGCCAGCACCTATGATAAAATGTGATTAAATATATTTACTGACTGATCCTCATATAGTATCCAAGGAAACAATCAGAGCCTAACTTCTTGGCTATTATACAAATTAAAGAGGTTTGTACCACCTCTTGTGTCTCCAAGGAGCAAAATATTTTTATTCACGGTTTATTATATGAAGTATAGTAATATCCTTGCTTAATGTTTCAGTAATGCACCTGTTTGAAGTACAGGAAAAGCAGTGGAAAGGGCAATCCACAAAGAGAGAATATTTACCGAGGTTAGACTAACAAAACCAACTTCTCCGTTTGGTGGGATTTCAGACGTATTAAAATGGCAAGCGACTCCTGGTGAGTAAGATGGTAGGGAAACCACTCTGCAGAATGCCAATCTATTTTTCTGTCAAGTATTATAATGGAAAAGGAGAATAATGCAGAAATTAATGATAAAACTGAGTGCCTTTGAAAATCCCACCCTTCGTCTATTAAACTACAGTCGCATAGGAAATCAGGACTAAAACTCCGTTGTGTATCATGAGTATGCGCGTGGGCCAGATCCAGACTTGCCTTCCCCATGGGAGTAGTGCCATTGTTTTCAATAAGACTATGCCTGTCAGTGAGGCTAGTGGGATTTTGCTCCACATCCATCGGAAGTACTGATGTGGTTTTGCAGTAGTAGACAGTAATACATATTCAAAGGCTGCTGCTAGGGAAAGCCTTGCACAATTCTGGCTTGCATAGCAAAGACAAAAACAAATATCCTAGCCCAGCTAGTATCTGAGCTCTAGGAAGAACCAGAAACATTTGAGTATGAGTGCTGCTACTTATTCATACACAGCATCAGCTGTGTGTGTCTTGGATACTTCTCGGTAGCCTACAGTCGAGAGGGAAGGGAATGTCAGAGATTGCTCTTCTAGTTACCAATATCAGTATGTAAAATCCAAAAGAAGCTGGGGCTAAGAATATATATATATTCTTAGCCCCAGCTTCCCATATAAAAACCCATGACCACATACATTGTTGAGCTCCCCGTTGATTTTATAAATCTCCATGCCATTGGAGCGGAAATCTAAGAACAATATATCTGCATTTTATCCACATCGAGAACATTGTTGATTAACAAAATAAGCCTAGCGGTGCACAATGGTAGCTGGGTTGGGGGGGGGAGAGTTTATCAGGAAGAGGCTCTCTTTGTTAGTTACATATCCAGACCTGGGTCTTATGGCTAAAGAGAACAGTTTTCAGATGCAAAACACGAAGTGACACTATAGGCTTCCTTCAGCAGGGCACCCTTTGCTTTCCGGCTTCCCGAGCCGAGAAATGGTCTGCTGCCGCACTGTCCTGCCAATCTATCTTCCCCACGTGTAAGACCCCACCACCATAGTACCTAGAGTCCTAGCCGAGCATCACTGGGGGCGGGGGGTTGTGGGAGAAATGTTTGTGATACACCCGCACCGAAGGTATCCGTTTTCGCCACGTTCTCAAGTTGTTGCAAATTAAATGATTCACTTTAACATCACGCCCAGTGGCTAAGCAGCAGACTTAACTTCCCCGTCTTGTTTCTAAGGGAGCTTTGCTCCTCTACTTCGCAATCTTTT
Source organism: Gopherus flavomarginatus (assembly GCF_025201925.1). Classification (NCBI taxonomy): domain Eukaryota; kingdom Metazoa; phylum Chordata; order Testudines; family Testudinidae; genus Gopherus; species Gopherus flavomarginatus. The sequence continues at coordinate 102,950,120 of NC_066621.1, forward strand.
TTAACTCAGGCCTGATACTTATGAACCATGCTGGGTACGTCGAGTCTATGCACATCGTGCTGACGGACAAACCATTAGAAACACGGCGATGAAGGAACAAACCTCTCTAATGAAACACATCGCGCCAGGGAAATGGTGAAGCCGGCCCCTTCCCGCAGAAATACCAGCCGGAGCAGCTCTCGGGCGCAAAGCAGAGCTCCCGGGGGTCGCAGCGTTCCGGGGCCGCATGCAGCCCAGAGCCTGCTTGGCGGAGATGCATGGGGACCAGCGCTAGAGGAATGCGGGGTTTCCCTTTCCCTTGCGGAGCCGTCGAGTTCAGCCCGTCCCGGAAAGGCTCCGCTTTGCACAACCCGCTCTTTTGCGGCACTGCCCAGGAGAGGCTTTGCAAGCGCCTCAGCCCTGGTAGCCAGGGGCCTGCGCAGGGCAGGTGACTGGGTTCCGCGCAAGGAGACTCCTTGTTAGTGGGTCTGGGGCTTGCAGAGCCGGGTGGGACATCGGCCCGGCCGGAGTCTGGCAGGAGGCGCAGGGGCGGCAGCGGGCGGGCTCACCAAGCCGGCAGGGGAAGGGAGAAGCGCGCTCCGCTGTGCAGTGCGCGTCCCGGGCAGCCGCAAGCCGGGGTGGCTGGCAGGCCCGATCTTGCGCTCCCCTCGCAGGTCCGGCTGGGCCGGGCGTGCAGCACCTGGGCCCGAGCGGTCGCTGGCTTGTCTGCACGCGGGAAGCTCGGCGGGGCTCGGTTTGGATCCGCGCGGCGGTCCGCAGAGCGGCGAGAACAGGGGCCGCTGCGCTAGACGCAGCGCGCAGAGAACTGGCGAGCCGAGGCCGGGCCAGGGGCAGAGCTGGGAGCTCCCGCGTGGGGCTGGGATTGGTGCTGCTGTGTTCAAGTGCCCGGGCTGGCACGTTCCCCGAAAGAGGCAGGGAAGTCGCCGGGCAACAACAGCAAAATGCCCGAGGGCTCCAGGTCCCAGCATCGCCCCGTGAGCGAGGTAGCTCTGGCCTGTGCCCTGCTTCCGAGCGGCGAACACCCGCCCAGCGCAAGAGCCGCTGCTGGGGGAGGAGACGCAATGACCCGGGACAGCGATTCCGCGTGTCTTTCCCGGCCCGCCGCGCTCCAGCTCCGCGCTAGCTAGAAGGGTCGCGCCACCGAGAGCGCGGGCGTCTTACGGCACCTTTGGGGCTACGGGAGGGCTTCTGGGTGCGAGCTAGTCAATCTCCCAGCACCCGGAGCTTCCTGCCGCACTAGACGGGTTAATGCAAACACCCCCTCCGCGAGCTGCATCTATCCCGCCGGGCTCTCCTGGGATCGCTTCCAGTCCGGCTGAGAAGGGCAGGCCAGCCTGGAAATTGACACCTCCTTTATCAAGGAGTGTTCAATGGAGACCATCCCTCCAGATTCCGGGAAACTGCCGCACCCCGAGCCCGGCTCGCCTGGGATCGCAGCTGGAGCTGCGGCGCACGGGGGTGGGAGCCCTAATACCTGGGAGCCTCCAGCCAGGATCAGTGATTTCCCCCCTAATCCCCCTCCCTAGTTTTCAGTCACTCCTCGTAGATGCCGGACTGGGATTTTGCTGCATATCTGATGGGCGCCGAATCCAATTTGCTGGGAATGATGCTGTAGGCGGAGATGACAGGGAGAGCTAATTGGGCTTTTGCAATCCTTATGTTTGTCTAGGGAGATAAATATAATCTCAGGCACTGAGAGTGGAAATACCTTTCTGTCTGCTCCACTGCATCTGAGCTGGGGCGGGGGGAGGCTGTGTCATTCTCAGAGGAGCTGTTTGCAAAATCAAAGGTCTCGAGACTTTTGCAAGACAGCAATTCATTAAGGACTATTTCTTTTAACGCGAGGGAGAGCGATTAGGGGGAAGGGGCGAGAGGGAGAAAGAGACTCAATCAAACCAAAAAATCAGAAAAGTGGCTAAATGTATCCCTGGCGTAACTCCTCTGAGGTCAGTGCTGTTACACCAGGGATGGGCTAGCACCGAAGTTATTACCGTCTTGTCTTTTAAAGAGCCTGGTTGTTTTCATGCCCAGGAGGAGCCAGTATAAAGAGAGATCGGTAAGAAGTAATCGTCCCACTCACCTGCTCTGCCTGCGGCTCCCCCTCCTGTGCGGTCTGTGGTCAGCGGGAGCGGTGAAGTCTCTTGCTGCACGCGGGTCTCTTGCCTGGGGTGGGTTACTTTGCTGGCCGGCTAGAGACTGCAGTGGGGTAGGAGCCTGGAGGGAGTTGCCAGTGAGTCCATATAGAGGGAGTCGCGGATCTTGATTACAAATTGCAGCAGCGCCGAGCTGTCTCCCATTTAAATGTCTGCCAGCTGAGATCTGCTCTCCAAGCCCCTCCAGATCATTGGCCAAGCGCCTCCAAAGATCGTGTTATCCGCCCCCTTTAACGCTTCCATAAACTTCCACCAGGGAAAGCGTTCAGTCATCTCCAGATAAACACTCGGCTACTTTCCTCTTTCAACAGACTCGGTGCTAAAGGTCACCCCCAAGGAATTGTTCTTGGAATGCACAGAAAATCAGATTTTCCACTCCCACTAAAGTCCGATATTTAAGAAGAGTTAAATATTAAATCCCCCCTTCCGTTCATAGTGTATTGGGCCAGTAAGTGCATGGAAAGCGGTTTGCACACACGAGCTCTTCTCCATTAACACAAAGCAGATAGAGTTAGGGGTCTATCAGCTAGAACATTTGCTGTTAGTGTCTAACCTGGGCTAGTTAGGAGGGGATGGATCCAGCAAGATTTCTGGTCTCAGCATTGCAATGTCATGACATTTCTGAGGTTTGTCCTTATCAACTATGCCCGGAGTTATGTAGCTTTGGTAATAATATTGGGGGTGAGGATTAAAGCATGTGAATTACGATCCAATATCAATACTAGTAGGTCTTTAAAAATGAAAGGTTTTATCCCTGCAAGAGCCGTGATACCTCCTTGTCTTTCCACAGCCAGGGGTGTGTGTGTGTCGGTGTCTGAATATCGAGGTAGCTTTCAGAGGCAGATGTTTGCTTCTACAGTTATTCTGTGCTGCACGGGAAAGAAGAAAGAGAAAGAGTCCAACGTCTCCAGATTATAATGAAAATAAATGCTAATAAACCTAGCGATCAAGAGTTCCCTTTTAAAACAGCGTTTCAGAAGGAGAACGTCTGCTGTTGCATGTACAATTCAAAGCTGTGTACTCGCTGGTCAAGCCGAAGGAGTGGTTTTTTTTAAATACTCAGAAGATTGACAAATGTCCACATCGCGCCTATAGTAGTGTAGCTACAGAAGGTAAACGCCGAAAGCTGAAGTTTAGCTCACGCTTATTACTGGCAAAAAACCGACGGGAGTTTTGTTTTCCTAATGAGTTCAGGATCCAAGCCCTTTGTACATGGTGTTTTGTTTTCTTTTTAAAGCATAAATAAATGGGTAACTTGACCGAAGTATAGTCTATCAAGTTTGTGTTGGTTTTCATTGGAGAGCTGGGGATAGGTACATAAACCAGAGAAAGAGCCTCACCTTTTCAATCCAAATAATCGAACTGTTTATATGGTTAAAACGGTGAGACAGAGAGATGAGGACTAAGTCAAAAATCAGCAAATATCTGTAGCCTCCCTAGGGTACATAAGTAATCAGGATAGTTAAGCACAGCTCTTAACTACTCTCTCTTCCCTTCCCTGGACATGTTAATCCCAAGGGTCATACAACTACAGTACTGGGAGAGAACGTTCATTAAGAGCAGGCGCAATCTCTTAAATACCAGTTGACCTTCTGGTCCACTAATTAAAGGGATAAGTATCTGGCACAGTTGCTGCTCCCAGAGAATGAGGTTAGTTCTGCCAAAACCATGACCTCCGACTCTTTGCTCATGAACTGTTTTCACTGAAACTCAAGTGTACGTGAAAATAACTAGAAAGTCACTGGCACTATCACAAGTGGCATGCTCTGAAGTTCATGGACAGACTCCTAGTGACTTCAATGGGGTTTTGAACAGTCCCACACCAATAAAAGGTTCTCTGTCCGTACATATATTTGACACTCTCCCTCTCTTAAAATAATTGTATTACTTTAGGAAATGTCATGGGGGGTGGGGAAAGTGGCAGCAGAGGGATAGAAATTCAGTTTTCCAGGGCAGCGGTCATTTACTACCTTCACCACGAGGCAATCCCCTGCCTCATTCACTACTGCTCACCTTTCACCTTCTGTAATAAAAGGAGGTAAGGATCCCATAGACACAACTTGATTTACCCTGAGTGCAGAACCATCCTTTGCCCTGAATGAGGCAAAGGGCTCGTGGGAGGAAAAAAACAGTATGTGATCATGTAATTAAAAACTGTAGCTCAATGCATGCACACAACAGTTCTGAAGTAAGGTTTCACAGGCAACCTCAATTCTGGGATTTCCTAACTTCTGAGTGCTTGACTTTGCAATTTTAATAGTTCTTTAAATATAGTTTGGGGTGTGTGTAAATTTCCTATGCTTTTAAAAAGCACTCTGAAAAACCCCCCAGTGATTCTATCATGTTGGCACCCACATGGCTCATCAGATCATAGAATCATAGAATATCAGGGTTGGAAGGGACCTCAGGAGGTCATCTAGTCCAACCCCCTGCTCAAAGCAGGACCAATTCCCAACTAAATCATCCCAGCCAGGGCTTTGTCAAGCCTGACCTTAAAAACCTCTAAGGAAGGAGTTTCCACCACCTCCCGAGGTAACCCATTCCAGCGCTTTATCACTCTCCTAGTGAAAAAGTTTTTCCTAATATCCAACCTAAACCTCCCCTGCTGCAACTTGAGACCATTACTCCTTGTTCTGTCATCTGGTACCACTGAGAACAGTCTAGATCCATCCTCTTTGGGACCCTCTTTCAGGTAGTTGAAAGCAGCTATCAAATCCCCCATCATTCTTCTCTTCTGCAGACTAAACAATCCCAGTTCCTTCAGCATCTCCTCAAAAGTCATGAGCTCCAGCCCCCTAATTATTTATGTTGCCCTCCGCAGGACTCTTTCCAATTTTTCCACGTTCTTTTTGTAGTATGGGGCCCAAAACTGGACACAGTACTCACCAATATCGAATAGAGGGGAATGATCACATCTGTCAATCTGCTGCAATGCCCCTACTTGTACTGCCCAAAATGCCGTTAGCCTTCTTGGCAGCAAGGGCACATTGTCGACTCATATCCAGCTTCTTGTCCAGATCATCCTTAGGTTTACTGTTAGTCACCCGATAGTATGCGAGGACCCAAGTAGTAAGATGCACACCTGTTATCTACCAGGTTGCAGGGGTGACCGAACGATAAAGGTTCGTTTTTGGATGTTTAGAGGGGGAACAGTTGTGGCACAGTGTTGGGAGCATGCAGGCACTGAGACATATGGCTTTACCTTAATGGTTTATTAGTGATACAGAGACAATATTGACTAACAACTCTGTTTATACCAGGAAACACACAATATACTCAAACAAAGAAAGACACAATATACAGTTAACCCAAAAAGAAAATCTTGTTAACTTCCAAAAACAATTAATTACAAAGCATACTTACTAATACAAACCAATGCAAAAAAATACCGGCCAGCAGACGCGTAAGCTCCACTGAAACACGAGAGCTGAGAGAGGCTTCGAGGTGATCAGGCTCGGTTATGGGTGCACTCAAGGTGCAAGTGACTCAGGTGCGCTCTCCTCTCTGCCTGCCAAACTGTGGGCAGGACAGATATACCCAAAGTGACGCCCCCCAAGATCTGGTGTAGAAATCGCTGATACGTATATGGGGCTTCTCGTCTACCAAATAAGGTTAAATAAACTATAGATAGGGTTTCACCGAGTTTCCCCGAAGAGGCGGGGGACATTCTGTTGCAAGCTGTTTGCAAAATATCTGTAAAGTTGCAACAGAGCAGTCAAACCTCAGCCTCAGCCTTTACTGGAACGGTCAACCCTCAGCCTTTACTGGCAAAGACAATAACAGGAAACAGCTCGGTGTACATGCTGGCTTTGCATCTAAGCATGGAGGCCAGGGCAGACATGCAGAAGCAGGCCTGGTGTTACAACATGCCCCCGTGCCCTGGCCGAATGCCCGTGGTTAGGGTGCCTAAACTCCCGACTCGGAGTCCGACTCTTCGCCGTCCCCTACAAGAGAGCGAGTTTCAGGGACGGAGGCCATGTAGGCCGAACCAACGGTGCGACGGATGCAAGCTTTGATACAGGCACATCCGAGACATAGCAAGACACATCCAACCAAAAGAGAAACAAAAAGGGACTGAAAATAGGATTTAAATTGGCCTAAGCCAAGCCAATCAAGCCAAGACCAAAACCGAAAGGTCTCACGAGACTCCCTGACAGTGGAGCTCAGCATCGGCAGGTCTTTAATAATAGAACTTAAGTTGAGAGAAATAGAAGGCAAAGAAACACAACACTTATCCTTAAAAGTTGGATACACTTCAGCGAATTTTTCACAAAAGTCGGGAGCTTTTAACAAATATTGAATCATTAACCTATTTTGAACAACATAGTTAGACAAATCATTTAACTGCTGATTAATTAGCAAAAAACCTTTGGCCGTAGTATTAGATAAAGTTTCTATGGCCAAGGACTGAAACAAAACTTGATCACGTAATACCATATAACCGATGGGGTTAAAGGTAACTACAGCGGTGGTAAGGGATGAAACGGCTGTTTGAAACCGAGTCCACCACCCGAGGGACCGGTGGATGCGACCGGGATGGGAGCCAGGGGCTTTTACATAGACTCCGCCCCCCGACAAATAAAGAGTGCCGATAGTACAAATTCCCCGTGGGTTGGGGGGAAGGACCGCAAAGGACGCATTTCCACAGATCCAAAAGTGACCCGGCCTTAGAAGTGGGAAAAAGTTAGCACACTGGCCCTGGGCCCGGTGCTGTCCCGTGCCTTGGGTGTGGAGATATGTGTCACCTAAGGAGGAATCGAAATCCTCGGAGTTGAGGGAGGTTAATACCGAAGTAGAACAATTTACGGGGGGGGGGAAGGAAGGAGGAGCAAAAAGGGCGGTTTGATTGGGATACATCCATCGAGTACAATTGGGATAGGCTCCTACCCACGTGAGATTAGAAGTCTGGGTATTACCAGGAAAGATCCAACAATGAGAGGCGGACACGGAAGCACTAACTTTGACTGTGAAAGGGAAGGGATTGCGATCAGAGGTATTGAGATAGGGGAAAACATATGCAGGCCACTGTTGGGAACAATTATTCCACAACGAGTTATGGGCCCACTGCACAAAGGGGGAAGAACAATTTACAGTGGTCAAGTTAAACAAAGTAAAATTATACACAACGGGTACAAACACGAAGGGGGTGGGGGAAGATGGTGACAACGGTGCAGAGCAGACGAGGCAATTTTGCGAGGAGATCTTGGAGACGTTTGGATTTCCTCCGAGCTCCTGGATCCGATAGGCTGCAAACCACGTTTGAAGACCCCTGGGGCTCAGGGGGTTCGGGGGTAGCCACACATCACGGTCCGCGACTGCCACGGTTAGCTAATAAAAGACATAAGTGAAAAAAGAGAGGGCCTTAACTGGCCACTAGGTTAATCCAATGATTACTTGAAACGCTTACTGAGCCAATTGTGGTGAACTAGGAGTTTATCGGCCTGTTCATTGCTGACCACATAGGTGTTGGGATATTTTCCGGCCTTGAGTACAACTGCTTTGTAGGGCTTACGCTGACCGGAAGCCTGGGGCTCCATTACCCAAACGGGCTGCTCTGGTTTAAACACGGGGACCCAGGGTTCTCTTTGAAGGGGTGCGATGTGAGGCCACCTGGAGTAGCCGTCGTTAAGGGCAATGAGAACCTGGGGTAGGAACGTGCTCCAGTTTTTAAAGTCATTGTTGGGATTGGCCGTGCGCAACATGGTTTTAAGAACTGCGATTTTGAGGTCCACTACGCCATTGCTTTCTGGGTGATACTTGATGTGAATGTGGAGAGAAGCTCCCCACCCGAGAACGAGCCATTCAATGTGTTTGCTGGTGAACGGAGGGCCCCCGTCTGCCTGAACCTCCGTGGGTGTGCCCCAGGCGGCGGCCATTAGTTTTAAGGCCCCAGCGACAGTGGCGGCGGTAGTTTTATTAAGGGGGACACAGTAGGTTTGTCGTGATCCCAAATCTACTATAACCAGGGCTTTCGGATGCCGACGAGCGCCTGGTAATGGCCCCATAAGGTCAATTTGCCATGTACTACCAGGAGCGAAATATCCCGCAGCATAGGCTGCGCTTTCGTAGCGGGGCCGATTCATGGACTTAACCTGCACGCACTTTAGACAAGATTGCACTATGCTTTCACACTGGTGGCGCTTCACCTCTGGCGTAATATTGGTGCAGGCTGACATATACAGCCTGCCGGCAGGCAAGTGACCCCATTCTTCATGGAGCCAGCGAAGTAACGGTTCTGCCTGCGGGGTCGATTCCACTGTACACACTTGGGGGGGTCTGAGCCTCCCTTATCTTTTGATCTAACTTGGAATGCAAGGGGTTAGAGTCTGGTCGATGCGAGGGACAATGAGTGACAAACCAGGGTAGGGAAGATTTTCGCAGTAAGGAGAAGATGTCCTCCCAAAGGGGCACAAATGCAGAGGGGTGAGCCTCGTCGATCAAAATGCTTAAACAAAACTGTGAATCAATACCCAAAACAACCTGCTCACTAGCAGAGTGGGCTTTGACCACATGCTGAGCTGCTAAAAGGACGCCCTGCACCTTGCTTTGCTGCACGATGCAGGATGAAGGCAGATGCTTCACTTCAAAGTGATCGCATTTAGCACAAAGGATTCCCGCCCGTGTGGCCGGCGAGGTGCCCCCGTCAGATATGATCCACGGGTTATACTTTGTCTCAATACATATCGGTTGGCCTCGTGGAGGAATTAAAGCATTATTCCGAGACACCAGTTTCCACCCCTGCCAAGCCACCTCCCCCTGGAAACACAAAAGCTGCCAAGTA